>NC_057943.1:19681430-19989555 GCF_018555375.3 Anguilla rostrata | reverse complement strand
AGTGTGCTTTTAATCACAACATTTGAAAATAGTCTGAATCAAGCATTTCAAAGAAAACATCGATGCAGCTTTCAGACTAGATGGGACACTTGGTAAAATCTGAGAGCGTCACATGTTAAGTGTTGATGAATACTGAATCGATTTGGTTTAAAAGGCACTGTTTTATTCTGGACCAAAATGACTTGTGCGATGAACCTGTCCTTTTTTGGACTTTCTGGCACCATGCAGTGAGTCACACTGCAAGTGTGATTCAGACAATATGGAGTTCTTCCTAGCCACTGTGTACTTGCATATTACAGGCTGAGGGTAAAATAACTCAGTAAAGAGTAAAGCAGTAATCACTGTCTATGCTGAGATACATACTAACTCATTTCATACATACAGACCATATACCAAATATAAAATATGTGCATATAAATATACACATACATACACATAAATACACATAAATACCCCAACCCAAACCACGATGAGGTATGCACACACACACACACACACACACACACAAAGCATACACCTACGCATATTCAGGCAAGTGGGACAATTTTTATTGAGTCACCTGCAGTAAAAAAATAGCATTCCCACTTGATACTGTCACAATTCCCTTTCAAAGCATAATTTTCTTGGAGACAAACCTTTGAAAATGAGTAAGGTCTACAAAACAAAATTCTGTTCCACAGCATTTAACTTCAGGGGGTACAATTAATCCATCTGTGTGTGTGTATGTGTGTGCGCAAGTAATTCTCCTTCCCAGTTTCAACAAAATGACAAAATATCCTGCGTTTACAAACACAAACAATGAGTGTCTCCTCAGCAACATGTAACCTAATTAAAGACACCATCTGTTAAATATGGTAAGACATAAAGAAATGACATTTTTCTGACATTACATCTATACCCTCTGTGAGCACCGCCTCCCCGCCCCCTGTTTTTAATTCCCACTCTGTGATTCAGAGCAGTGAAAGGGGGGAGCAGCGAAAAATCCCCAAAGGACGCTTTGAAGCCAACTTATTTTTGTGAATGCTATTGATTTCCTTCCTTAATTGATATTCACAATTCTAATCTCCAGTTATAAATCTAGGCAACTATTGATCAGGGAGAATGTAATAAACTTTTTTTCTCCCCAATGCACAAAATAAGCGTTATTGCAATGTTAGGAAAACATCATTTAATACCAATATTGGAGTGGTAATTATATTAACGCAATCGAACGGCAGCCATCGTGACGCATAATCAAAGCTATAAGTACAGCTGACGGCGTTCTGGCCTCTCCAGGGAGGCCCTGACGGGGAGGCTGGATATAAAGTGGCAGCTTGCCCGACGAGAAGCACCATTTCCAGGGCAGGAGGCCGGGCATTAATCCCCCTCCTCCACACCCCAACCCGGCTCCCTCCAGAGCAGTCCAGGGGCAATCATATCAGATCACAATCCATTTAGCCAAGGCTGCTGCGGACAGCACTCTTCCCAGAGCCTGGGATCAGGCAAGGAGAAGAGCTGTCCCTTCCTGCCCCTGGCGGTGTGCACCAACCGCTTTGCAAATGGAGGGATCAGCCAAAACGGATATACAGCCAAAGTGGAGATACTGTACGGATGTACCGGTCTTGTAGGTACAAGGGTGGCAGGCGTCCTCTGTCTCTAATAATGACAGGCAAGGGACCTAAAGTGATCACTCCCAAAACAGCCACGCATATTTAAGCCTCAGGCATTTGAATTCTGTCATTATGAAAGTGCATGAAATACAGCCAAACACGAGTTTACAGCTATGCAATAGTGCCTTTGGGTGGGAAGTGAGGAAATGACCCTTGATCCAGTAGTATCCCTCAGTGTCAAACTGACTGACTCACTCACTCACCCATTCACAAAGTCAACAGCTCCTGCAATCAAAAAGGGCAGGAAAATCTAGGGAGTTGATGTTTTCATTAAATACTGAAATCAGTTCCAACTGACTCCCTGTGCAGCTGCAGAAGACTAACCTAAAGAAGTTAAGATAATAAGGCATTTTTGTTGATAATGGCATAAATAGAGGAAGTTAACTGCAGTAAAAATAATTCTTTTCATACAAGTACGACCCTACATCCGTATTCTAACCTTATACCAGAAAGGTTTTAGCTGTGTTACATATCCCCTGTGCTGATGTGTAAAATGTGTTATTGCTGTTAAATGCTCTTACACAGGAGTCTGAACTATACTGTAGTTTGTGAATGCAACAAGGCACATTTTCAATGTCAAAGGACACCTTAGTTGTATATATATATATATATATATATATATATATATATATATATATATATAGTTTCATACATTTTTCTTCTGCTGTTCATGATCATTTATGCTTTTGTAGTGATCTTGCCAAAGCAGCACCAGAGATCCAGGAAGAGCAGTGCAGCTCATTTACATGCTGTTATTTCTGCAGGAGATACTCAAGGGTAAAATGCCCACTGGAGAGTGGGGCAGGCCATGCGACATGAAGGCAAGCCACAGCGTGCATAACTTGTCACACCAGTTCACAACAATGGGCTCCATTTAGCCATCGGAGGGTTTCCAGTGCCACCACGATGTAAACGATAGCATGAGAGCTGTCCAAAATATACATCTCTTAGTAACGGCCACATGTACACTGAGAAGTCGTTAAATCTTGAGCATAGATGAAAAAATGCGCCTCACGGGGTCATAAAAACTTCAGCAGACAGCAGAGAAGGCCCAATTAGGCCCCTTACAGGCCTCCAGACAGGCTGTACAGTGTAAATATCCACAAATCGGCACAGAAAAAAAACAGGGTCTGGCTCCAAAGAATACAGTTTTGTCTGCTTACCTCCAACTCCCACCTCACATCACCCAAGCACTATTTGTAAAAAAAAAAAATTTGAAAGGAAAGGAAAGGGGATTTTTAGGCCAAAGGCTTGTGAACCAGCAGACTGGAGAACACCTAAATTAGAAAGTTATAAAACTGCTAGAAAGGTGGAGAGGAAGTGGGTTGAGGTGTTGGTGGCTTGTGTGAAACTAGCAAACAAAGAAAAAAAACTATTTATTTATTTATTTATTTATTTATTTATTTATTTATTTATTTATTTATTTATTTAATATAGACCTACATTAAATTACCATCAAAAGTGAATAGGTCATAACACAGTGGATGGCAAGGAGCTCATTTTCTAAGGGACTGCTCACAGGGGATGGTAAAGATATGGGAAGGGGAAAATAGAAGAACAGTGTGGTTCACATGCAGTGGTTTTGGGACCCATGTTACTGAGAGGTGGCTTTTCAAAATGAGTGCTGTATCTGTGTGTGAACGCATGAGAGGGGTGTATGAGTGTGTGTGTGTGTGTGTGTGGGGGGGGGGGATCCAGTCCTATAGTTTCACACACAGCGCACACGCCTGCAGTCAGAAAGAACACTGAATTACTCCAGTTTTAACTGCACATTGCACTTTTACTAGGTGGTTAACAGAATTTCCCTGCCTGGGAACTGACCTCTTGGACCCCCATTCACCAGTCCTTAGTCCCTGCCGTTCCTCCCACAGCTGGTTTTAAAGGTGGTTTGCGGGGACCACAGTGCCACCACAGCCCCAGTGGTGGATGAAGCCCCCGTGCTGTTCTGGCCATGCCTGTTTTCATTCCTCCTCTCTTTGGTGTGAGGTTCTTCGTGGGAGGTCGGTCTGTGTTACAGTAAGTGTGGGACTTTGTCAGAAAAAAGCCCCGGGTCATGACTGCTCCTGACTGCTCCCTCTTTCCCCTGGCCCTCTCCTCCGCTGGTAATCGGACAGAGCCGCTCTGCTTCACACATGCTGCTCAAAACCGACAGGGGAATATTATCCTTGCAGCTGTCAATACTTTGAAAAACACGCACACTTACACACACATGCGCACACACACATTCATATGCACACACATACTCTAATGAGGGAAAGGGAGAAGGTCTGGCCAGTTGGTCTACTCCACCTACCTTTGCCCTACTTGTTGGGACTGGTAACCCACAAACCGAAAGGCAGAGAACTTAGCTTTATTTTACAGACCGTTTAAACTTGTTCAATTATTTGACAAGTATGGTGGCCATTTAAAAAAGGGTCCCATATTGGCAACTGACTATAATTAATATAACCCAATATAATTAAAAAGTGTGAAGGGAGCAAAAGTGAGGCCACCGCATCAGATAAGGGTACATAAGTAATAAGTTGATGATGAGCAGTCACAAATAAGAGGTTGTGGACCATTATTAGTTTAAAGTTGCAGGGTCATAGGTCTGCCATATTTATGGCCCTGCCAGCCTCAGTAGAGTCTTTTCATCGGGCTCTGTTGTGGTGCTTTTATATCCTTATAAATGCCTTATATAACTTCTACTGAAAATACTCCCCTACTCTCCTCCAACGTTAGCCTCAAGACTGCTTTCACTTACATCATATCCTACTCTATATCCTCCTGCACATTTATAATTGCTCTACTATTTTTGCACTACACCCCATTATTACCATGATCTACCATTTATGACCAGCTGGGTCATTCTTGTTGTCTTCCATATGTAGTTCTGTTTTTATGTTTTATTAGCCCTGTGATGGGCCACCAACACAGGGCCTCCAGGTCTCTCGTGTAAGGCTTGTAAAAGTTCCCTCCTCTTTCTCCATCCCTCCATCCTCCAGTGAAGCACGCTCAGCTGGCTCTCTGCTGGTCCCGGCTGCACTACACACAGACCACATGAAAAGCAGCCGGGGCTGCTGTGTGTGGAGGAACGCTCGCGTCTACGGGGCAGGGGGAGGCCGGGGGGAGGGAGGAGGAGAAGAGGGGGACTTCTGCCCTTGAGCACCTGGCTGGCTGGGCTGACAGAAGTGGTGCGGAGCAAGCACTCACTGGGCAGGGGACGAGGACCACGAGAGGGGGGCGCTCACAAAAACAGCTGCCTGTCTGCGGGAAGCCAGGATGGCCCTCTGGGCAAGGTGAGAGGGTCAGGGGAGTCAGGGGCCAAGGTTAGGCGGAGCTGAGGATTAGCTTGAAGTGGCTCTTTTACCTCTGCTGTCATACTTCCACCTGTTTACCCCTCTTTAAGTGAGAGACAGCCTTCCAGCATCTTCATTTGTTGGCGGACCAAATGAAAAAGTAAAAGGAGAGTTATTTCATAGTAACTGCACCTTTAGAAATATTTTTGCTTTACATGCTCCCCCTGAGAGGTTCTGAACAGCTCAGGGATCTGACGATTAACATTGGCAGGAATGAACATTCTTTATTAAAACGTAATCATAACAATGGAAAGAGCTGCCTACTCAAGTACCATGGGTTTACGGGGGTTTATAGGTATGCGCGAATATGGAAACATTTAAGGATAAGAGTAAACACTGTGTTATTACATGTATTATTCACAAATGATTTCATTTGTTCATAAGTGATTCATGAGGTATTGTTGATCACAGGATTGCTCATAGAATAGCCAAGAGCTGTTGACAAAAATAGCCAGTTTGGACCCCTAAAAAGTTTAAAGGATGTTTGGAAGGGTGATTTTGAACGGAATTGCAGCTGAGTCATAAATGACAACCAACAAACTTCCAAGATGGAATATCAGCGTAATAAGAAGATACTAATCATGTAAAGCAGGGATTCTGTTTGTTGCAGATTTAATCTGAGAGTCAGTTACATCCCAAAGGCAAAAACATAATGTCATTGAGTAATTATAAGGGGTGACAATGCTGAGAAACTTGGCAAACAAGCAGCTATCCAAATGTGGTTAAATTTCATATAGTCCGTGACTAAATATAGTGAGTTGATTTGCTTTCTATAGAGATAATAAATATGTAGTCTTGTAATCAATTCAACAGAGCACTCAGCTGACACAATTTTCTTTACTCACGCTCCTAACAATCCAGTTATATCTACAATCTTCCACACAGCTGATTGCGCACAGCTTCACTGTGAAAGATTAATGGCAAAAAGAAATGCTATATTTGGAATGCCACATCAGCATGCACCTTCATGAACATCACATGGCTTTGCTAGCGTCGATGTACGGTACACTTTGTTATTCATCTGAGAGGTTGTCTCAGTTCTTCACTATAAATCACTGACAGTACCTTCGCGACTACTTGGTGCAACTTTTAGACAGGAGTGAATTTCAAGGCTTCAAGTCCATTCTCAACAGTTAAATGGAGACATTTCATGAATGCAGTCCATGGTCTATGTTCTGCCAATTCATGATCTAATTACTTAACCAGAGCAACTGACTGGATGGGAAATTGAATCACCTGTTGCTCCATGTTTCATTTAGCCACTGATTAAAATGCATTCTAGAATATCTCCTGGCCTCCCGACTTCCAGGACCAGGAGTGGACACAATGCATGATTCTGGGCAGGTCATTTTCTCCATGTTTGATATTGATTAAATGCTCACAGAATAAAAAGTGTAGTAAAACACTATTTCTGGTGGCTGATCGATTGCCATTATCAATACCCAAAGTGCCTTTTTAATATATAATATCCTGATTTACAGTGACACTCAGGTTTCTTCATCCTGGAATAAAACACTGATGTGATGTTCAGTGAACATGAAAGTAATTTTGGTATGTTGGATGGGAGGTAGAAAAAGATTAATTATGTGGTGGAATCAGGGCCATGCACAGACTTGTGGGCATCTGTGGCAGGACGGGCTATATAGAATCCCTTCAGCCAAAAGGGCCCTTCTGCTGTCTCAGGGCATACAGTATACTGGTGTCTATCTGCATGTGGCAGGGTGGAATAGCACTAAAACTATAAAGCAGTGATGAGAAGATGACACTGAGGGGGAAAGTGCAGCTGAACTCCTTATTCCAAAGATTCTGGCCTGTATTCAATCAATGTTTGTCCTTAACTCTGACTGACAAGCAACCAGATGAGTTACACGCTTTCTACACCTTTTAGTGATTGCCAAACTGTGTTTGTGAAGGAGAAAAGAATACTTGCATCTATTTGTTATTCAAAGTTAAGGGTAAATGTTGCCTGAAACCCAGTCATTCTTCCTTTCCAGGAAAAAGAAAAACCACGGTTAACAAAAACACTGTGCGGACCGCCCGTCAGCAGCCCCCTGACGGGACCCCAATGCGTGGTGGGCAGCCGCTCGGAACGGGCACTTCCAGCAGCCTTTAGCGTGAGCGGGGCCTGTGGGGGGACAGCGCCCTCCTTACACACAGACTCTTACAGTAAATCTGGCCCTCGACCGTAAGACGCCAGGAGGGGTTTGGGGGGGAGATGCACAGTCACAGACAGCTAAAAATAGGCAGCACATTTTCAGAGGCTCGGTAATGCGGACCATGCGTGCGTCTGATGTGGCCGCCAAGGCAATATCCCCCAGGATGGTGTGTCACCAGCGTCCGTAGGGGCGAGAGAGAGCGCGGGAGAGCGCTGGGATCGCGGCGCACTGCGCCTCCCCCTCACTCCCCCTCCCTCTCGCACCCGCCAAACAAGTACAAAGGTATCGCATGCTACGGATAAATACGCCTACTCCCTAAATCATCACTTTTATTCCCTCTGACCTGAGTAAGATATTTTATATTGTGATATTGTGATTGGGGGAGCTAAGGCTCCAACGGAGTGACTAGCACTTCCTGTCTCGTGTGAGAAACAAACCCATGTGTGAGACAGGGGGGAGTGCGGACAGAAAGAGAGAGAGAGAGAGACCGGCAGACTCTGCGGGTTTTAGGGACTTTCCACTCCAGACCCCGTCCAGCTGGAGTCAGCTGATGTGCAGGGCTGTGCATTACCGTATGAGTTCAGTCTGGGGTGCGGAGGAGGCTACGAGAAAAACCACAAAAAGACACCTGTGGCCTTCAGCCATTCCACATACATGACCAAGAGCCCCGAGAGTACTGACGGGCAGCAGCGCAGAGTAGTGGTCAGCACATCAGACGCTGGAACACAAGGGTCCCAAGTTTGATTGATCAGAGCAGGGCAAGCCACTGGCCTACTGAAGGTACCACCCTAAAGTCCCTGGTACACAAAACAAACAGACTATTAGGCAGGAGCAAATCACACAGAACGAGGTCATGTTGCCAAGCAAATAAATAACGTAATGATGACTGTTCTTCAGCTCATGCTTAATGTGTGTTTGTTTTATGGTGTTGTCGTTGTTTTGTTTTTTTTTACTTCTCCCTGAGAAAATAACAGATTGATGTGTCCCTAAATAGCTGGTAAAGACCAAACATGGAGCCACAAACCATGGCCTTCCCACTCTGGGGAGGCTGTTCCGCGCAGGGACGAGAGATTTCACCACAGGGGCCGCGACCACTCTTCCCCCACCTGACCTGTCCATGATACAGGCGGCATTTGTTTGGAGTAACAACCAGCGCAAGGGCTGCTGACGCATCAGACTTATCTGTTGTCCATTCAAACACTTCACTTCCTGCCCTGATAGGTACCAGCTGGCAACAGCGGCAGAAAACACAAACTGTCTCTCGAGCCACGAGCGATCGACTCTATGTCCCGAAGTCAAGCAGAGCTCTTTTCAGCCCGTCATGCTATTAATGCCCCCTTTTAAAATGCTCTTTTTACTGCCCTTTAACGGCCTATCGACTCCACCCTCAGTCCATTTGTCCAGCGTGTTCTCGGTCACATTCAGGACAACCTCCATGAACTCTGTCAGCCGGGACCGGCTGAATGGTGTGGGCCCTGGAGAAGAGGGCCAGAAATGATTTGAATATCACTGAAAGGCCCAGGCAACGCATCTGCTTCAGAAAACATCATTCAGGCGGCTGCTAAATTGGCCAGCAATAAGCAAAACTCATTCTGAAAAGCATTCTAAATACACACACATACAGATATATATTCTTATAGCCTCAATGAGGGAAAAAGTTCATAACTTTTTACCCCCAGGGGGAAAAAGATACAGTGACTGTCAGGCAAAAAAAAGGGAAAAAGAAGCCAGCCGGATTGTGATTAGAATACTGTGGGAAAAGATTGAGGGCACCCCCTTTAATATAGGAAGTCTTCCCCCTTCTTGGGCTGGGAGATGTCAGGTTTGGTTCATTTTCTAATAAATCCATGGCCCGGAGTTATTTGTGTGCGCTGACTGGACAGGCAGAATGCGGTTTAAGGTTATCACTGGCGGAAATTGTCGCGGCTGCGGTGGCAGAGAGACGGCGTGTCTTTAATCTGCCTTCATGAGTATGCCACGGAGAGAACAGCTCTGCCGAAACGGCCAGTGAACAGAGGGGCCACCATGGACACGCGCTCCCTCTCCTCCCTCTCAGACACACCATGCGCGTGGTCCGCCATGGAGAGTGACGAGCGTGGTTGCAGTCACGCCACGTGCAAACCGAGGCAAGTCAAATCACACGCGCACTGAGCAAGACCGTAACTCAGTAAGGCAGCTGACTCTCATCCCGTTTACCAATCCCTCCAGGTGGTCAGGGGTTCGATTCCCCATCACGGTAGTTTCAGTACTCTGGGGCCCCTCTCTTCCTGCTTTTCTTTGGTCTCAATAAAGCAATAAAAAGTACACAGGGGGAGGACTATGCATTTCTCCCTTCATTTAAAAAATGTAGCGTTATATATAAAATGCGACTGACCCACCCATCAACAGTTAACTACTCCTTGGATCAACATGCTGTTACAGCAGACTGGAAATTCTACTGTGAATTATTCACACAGCTGCATTACGTGAGCATGGAGGACCTCAGCACACCCCATTCGGCTGGGATTAAGCAGACATGCTATTTATTTACACTTTCCACTGTATTTATTGCAAAAGGAAAACCTGCCAAGAAATCGTGCAAATTAGACTTTGGACAGATTTCAAAAAACAAGCACAAGTATGTGCGTTAACAACCCAAGGAATGGCAGGCTATGTTAGCATTCAGTTAAAGGATTTCTTATTCAGATTTACAGTGTGGTTCTTTGTCCTGGAAAACAGTAATTACAATGTTATTAATGAGCATTTCCCCATTTTGTGATCTTTTATTTTTCCACATAATTTATAATACATGGACACAGAGTGGGAATAATGGGAGATTGATTACACCAGGAAGAGTAGACCAATGAGCAATACTCTTTGTTCCACTGATGTGAAGCTCAACCACAGTGGCAAAACCAGTGCCTTTAAATCGGCTTGAACACCAGCTGACAAACCCTTTTAAACTGAAACATTAAACAGCTGGCCAGTCTATCAGAAGTTTTGGTCCCACAAGGCCAGAACCACAACAAAACAAACACAGACCCTGTGATCTTAAATAATAAAACACTACATGGGGGTATGGGGGTGGGAGGCAAAATCTAGTGAATTTACACACCAGTAAGGGCCAGCATGTGTTGCCTAACCATGAAATAGATCTAAGATTGCATCGCTGAAAATGGTACTCCATCATGCAAAAATAAGAAATGCTTATGAAAAGAGGGGTGGTTGGAGACAGAGAAAGAGGGAGATAAAAAAAATTGAGAGGTTTACAGAGTGAAAGAGGGAGGGAGGGAAAAGGATACGTTCCAAATGTGTCATTTTTTTTGAGAGAGAAAAAGAGAGCAGGCAGTATTAAGTTGAGAAATAAAAATAAACGCAGCAACAGATCAGATATCTCACGCTTATGTTCCAACCTAACCCCATATGTCAACATGTGGTCCATGCATACTTCACATTTCTAACAACTTGTTTTGAACTTTATCTTGAGAAGTTGTTGCCTGGGAAACCAAGGCTTTAGCTGCAGAACAGGGGTTTCCTGTCTAATTATCTGAGAAAAGGTTTATGTCTAACAAGGAACAGTATATTGAACCTGAAGGCAAGAAGTTATGGAAACAAAAATATTAATAAAAAATCACACTCCTCTTAAGGGTCAGATGACTGGGTATTTTAAACACACTATTTATTTTGCATGAATGGAAAACAACTGAACTGAAACTGTAGACTGTACCACTGAAGTTTTATTGTCAGTAACCATTTTCACCCAAATAATTTAACTGGTTTTGATTAGTTCATGGGGACTATATGTTTTGTCCACATAGTGTAAAATCTTGTGTATATTCTCAGATTATCCCAGAGGGTCCATTCCAAAGAGAGGGTGATTAAATTCACAGCAGTATTTATATGGTGTGACCAAGAATTCTATAGTTTACAAGGTCATATAAAAACTGTCCCAAAACTAATCTTAAACTGTATTTATTCAGATAAGCAAGTATATATTTATAATACTTGTATAATATTGTACTTCATACTTCATACATAATTCCCCAAATGCATAGAAACTATAGTTAATATTTTTTATTTCACTAACTTTTTGAGTTCCCTGCCTAAACATTGGGCAAAAGGAATCATCTTAACAAAGAGAAAACATATTTTTCCAAAAAAAAAAAAAAAGACAGGTAAATAATTACTAATTGATGTCATCTCTGGTTTTACTCTGTAAAATCCTAAAGGACAAATAATAACCAAGGCTGAACACATGCAATAAATTTTCAGTCTGCTACGCCAAAAGACCCAGTTCTCTGGCATGAGAGCCTAGAGGGCTTTTAACCTCCGACATCAGGAGATGATGTCATCACATCTTAGGGACTCATTACACCACTTAAAGAGGCGTGACTGTGTTTGGGTGGAAGCAGGGTCGGAGTGCATTGAGTTACCAGGGTCATAGATTACCAGACCCACAGGCCTAGGTTAACTAAACAACACAGACTAGAGCTGGAAATACTGTGTAGTGAGAGTACCAGCATAGCAGTGGATTTAAGGTACATAAAACAGACAGTTTGTGTCAGTGAGTGCGCGTGCGCGCACATGCACGTGTGTATGTCTGTATACATGTTTTTATTTATACACATACGGTATACTGTATGTATGTGCATGTGTACTGATGTGTATACGTGTCATGTATACTGTGGGTATGCATACAGTCCATATTCATGTGTGTAATTGTGGGTGCTGTGTGAGGTGGTGCATGTGCCAACATGGAGCCTGGCAGGGCAGGAGAGACTGACTAACCCTGGAAAAATGTGGGAAGTGGGATGGAGCAGTGCCAGGGCCCAGGGCTGACTCAAGGCTGGCTCTTCATTTCCCCTGCATCATCCTCACTGATGTGGTCCACAGGGCCCACCTTGGCCCATCTGGGGGCTGGGACCAGCACCAGGACACAGGAGAGGCTGCCGGCGCACCCACATTCACCTGTCAGTGCGAACCACAGGTCCATAAAGACTAGGGCAGCAGAGAGCAGCAGACAGGGCACAAGAGCATGGGAGGGTTCGAAAGCCAGACAGAAAGACAGACTATGAGACAGTATCAGTGAGCAGGAGAAAATACCAGTAGGTAGGACAGAAGAGAGTATCAGACAGCCATGAGAGTATAAAACTATCTGAGAGTGTGAGAGAGTATGGGGGAATACCAGGACGTATTAGTGAATGAGATATTTACAGGAAATAAGAGTATGACAGAGAAGCAGAAAAGAGTAGGAGAGAGCAGGTGAAGGACCAGTGAGTCGGTGAGAGAGGGAGCGTAGGATAAGAGCGAGCAACTGTGAGCTGACCTGGGTGTGTAGGAGTGGCGGGAGAAAGCTGCTCTGAGCACAGAAGAAGAAATAGGAGAAGAGATCAGGAATGAACAGGACAGGATAAAAGCTGAAGAAAGAAGAAAGCAGGGGTGAACAGAAGTGTGCAGAGAAGGAAAGACAGAGAATGGAAAGAACTGGCAAGAGCAAGAGCAGGTGAGCCAGATCCCACAGCGCTAATTTAGAAGTGGTGTACACTGGCCATCAGGAACCCATTACAAAATGCAACCATTTCAAGAAAATGCTGACTTAAATATAATTTTCATTAACAAAAAAATAACCAGAATCTGGTTGAAACTACATCACTTTATCCCTCACAGAACCTGCAAACCAGACAGTTCCATTAGAGGTAATGCATGGGTCATTTTTACATTCAGATTTGTGAATAGGATTGGCACTAGAGAAGGAAACAGTAGCCCAGTTCCTCCTTCGTTGACTCTATCCTCTATGAGCTCATATTAATGATGAAACCACAGGCCAGTCTTAGCTCCTGCTTCTCCAGAGACACTGGGGGGTCCAAATCCTTTATTAAACACGGAATGTAAAAAAAAAAAAATACATCACTGTGGATTCATAATTAACATTAAACATTTTTATTACAATCTTTTGCTAGGACTCAGCCCAAGAGCAAAGACATGCTCTTGTGGCTTCTGTACGGCAGGGTGCTGCATTGAGGGCACATGCTATGGAAAGTGGGTTTCTCTTCCTGTGTACTGCCTAAATGACTCCTCCAACATAATGCACACTCAGACTCTCCCATGGTCACACTTGTTTGCCTTTTGACCATGAGGCACTACCTTTCTACTGGTTAAAAAAATAAAATAGCAATGCATCCACAAGGCCTCAATGTGTTTCTAATTAAGTCAAAATGAAAAGGCAGGTCTTATTATTTACTGGCAAAACTCTAACTTCTGCATCACCTCCCACCCGCTTCCCAAAAGCCACACCCAAAACACACAGGCACACACGCAACCACACATACACACACACACACACACACAATCTCTCTCTCTCTCCCTCTCACACACACACACACCCTTTGGCAGGCTCCGCCATAACCTTGCACAGATCTCTTACCTCGGATGCTCTTCCTACGACTCTTACACTGAAAAACACATGCTTTTATAATTGTGAAAGGCAGACATCAAAGTGCCTCTCTAAATACTGGTGACGGGCTGCTGAGACACCCAAGACCCACCTGCACACACACAGACTCTCACACACATCATCAGCCCACACGCCTGCCAGTACATAACGTACATTCCCTATGATAAACAGACACGCACGTGCACACAGACTCATGCAAGCACTCACATCCACAAACACAGACAGACAAGCCCATTACGGTGCGTGCGCACACGGCGAAAGAACGCACACGCACGCTGCGGCTGCTGAAACTTTCCTTCTGTCATCAGAATCCAACCACAGCTTCAGATTTACACTCCACCTGTGTAGTCCCCTAGCAACAACCACAGTCCTCAAATATAAAACATTGTATGGAGTGGAGTCTGTCCAAGCCCAGTCTCCCAACACCCCCCATTCACCTCTCTGATGGGGTTTGGAAGCGCTACAGTATGTGCTCTCATGCACTCATTGCCTCAATTAGCCAAACCACACTAACATGCAAAGGCTTACGCCCAGAATAGCTAAGTTCAGGGGGTCTCCACACAGCAGTTGTACTTATATTCCTTTTGTAAAGGGGGATCAAGGGATTTTTTCACATAATCATCATTCTTGTATTCAAAGAAGTCTTTAAATAAATGTGTGATACATATTTGTAAATTAACCAGCCTAACCATCTTTCGAGGTCTTTCAGATACAGAAGTCAATTTATAGCCTGTCCTTCTGCGGCGTCACTGAGGTGTGATAAATGTATTAGCTATGGTGAAATAGTATCTTGGTTTAATGGTACAAAGCCTGATTAGGGGCAAAGTGTAGTGGAGCCCAGAGAGGGAGTACTACAGAAGGTAGATTACACCACACCACAGTGCTCAACAGTGCCTCCTCTGGCCGATAGGGTGCCTGCTATCTATCTGTGTTCGTTACGCAGTTCTGGTAAATGGTAAATGGAGCTTTTATCCAAAGCGCTTTACAATTGATGCCTCTCATTCACCCATTCACACACACAGACCAACGGTGAAAGGCTGCCATGCAAGGTACCAATCAGCTTGTTGGGAGCAATTAGGGGTTAGGTGTCTTGCTCAGGGACACTTTGACACGCCCAAGGCGGGGGGTCGAACCGGCAACCCTCCAACTGCCAGACAACTGCTCTTACCTCCTGAGCTATATCGCCCCACAGTTCTGTAGCTCTGGCAGCTCAGCTGGTGGAATGAAGAGTGAACAGAGGCAGGAGCTCACTGCACGTGTTTGGATGACACGTGTGCGAGTGTGTGTCCTCCCAAACTGACAAGAGGATGTTACAATAATCGAGCCGGGCCACATAGGGATTTGAAAATTCAAAATTGAGGGGAAAAGGGAATAAATGTTCAAAAAAGAATAAAATGCCAGTCAAACTATTTGGAAGAGGGGTACACTTCAACACCTTTTGTTTATTTCACAGAGAATTAGGCTTATAATCCACACTTTGAGTGCAGTCATTCAAGGCACAAATTCAATGATGTACTCGTAAAATACATCTTAGTTTGACATCATATACCAGTCACACAGCAAACATTATCCTTTCAAGGCTCATACACTGTACAGTTGCTTGATACATTATTTGGGTAAATTTTTCATTTTTATTTTTTGTATTTACATTAAACTGCAGTCCCTTAGAAATGTCGGTAAGACATGGGCAGCCAGCACTCATGTTCACTTGCGCTGACTGGCTTCTCCTGATCTCCACAGCAGTAGCCCAAAGTTCATTTATCTGATCACAGCATGAGCAGCGACTGGAGAGCGGAGCGCTTCTCTTTCACTGTACAAACATCTTCCATTTTCTGTTAAACTCTCCTTTCCCCTTCCCACACCATACACACATATATATGTATGCTCACACATACGCACGCGCACACACACACACGAACATACACACACACAAACCTGCTCTTTCCTTTTCTGTCTGTACATTTTGAAATAGGCCTACTTTTTCTTCATCCTCTGGCTTCCTCAATGTGATATATCCCAAAGCAATATGGGCTTTTTGAGGCAGTTTCTTCTAGGGAAGGAAAAAAAGCTGCGCAAAGACCTTCAAACATGAAAAACAGCGAGGGGGAAGGAAACGTCATGACAGGACACATAAAACAGTTTGTGTGTAAATGAAGCAGCCCCGACTTTTCCCCTCATAACAAAAAATATAGCCTGGTTACAGGAAGAAAGGGGTGCTGCCAGCCAGGCGCCAGGCAAAGAGAGAGAGAGGTGGGGGGGGCTTGATGTAAAGCAGTGGTGTCTTCATTCTGGCCTTCTCCTGCACAACCTGTCAATCACGCTGGCTATTCTTTACATACCCTCACTACTTCACAGACAATGCCCCACTCCAGTCTCTCTTTTCCTTCCTTTAGCCCCATAGTTATTGTTCATTCTCTTGCTGCTTTCATCCTCTCAACTCTGTTTCCTGTAGGACACTGATTATGGTAAATAGTCCTCTTAAAACTTGACATTCATGTGTTATAGCTGTATCATTAATAAAGAGATGGAGGTCTGTGTCTGTCTGTTGTGAGACAAAAAGGTAACAATTTACAGTATGAATTTCTGTTGCGTATTATTATGGGATAATAATAATAGTGTATGAGCAGAGATAGGTACATAATTAACAATGAATAGATCCCAATGGAGTTAAGCAGCCAAAAATGTTTTTATAACGATGCCCCACACTAATACATACATACTGTACATACTGTACAATGCCCTTCAAAATCATTAGCACCAATCAAAGTTCAGCACTGGAACTTTGAGTGGAGCTGAGTGTTTTGGTCAGATGAGACTAGTCTCCATTTTGAGCATTTAGCAGATGCTGTTACTGAGATCAACGAACACAGCTTATATTCTTTACATACAATCCATTTATACATTTCTTGAGGGTACAGCAGCAACATCCCACCTGAAATTCAAACCTACAACCTCAAAACTGCAAGCCCAGTTTCTGCACTGTCAAGTATCACTACTGCCCCAAACTTTTTGGCCATGCACACCAGTGTTGGGTTTGGCATCAGAAGAAGAATATTTGCATTTAAAATGACGCCATACCTATAGGGAAATATCGTGGTGGCTATTTGATGAGGTTGTTTTTCATCTACTGGTCTCTGAAACTCTTATTACTTATGAAAAAAAAAAACATTTTCCTCTAAGCAGCTGTATTAGTATAAAATAACACAAATATCCCATTTCTTGACCGTGCAATATTGCTCATTACCTGCGTTACTGATTTCATACACGCTTTTTACTCATTTTTATCAAGGGAGCCAATAATTTTTGAGGTCACTGAATACATGTACACGTGCATCCTTGCATGGAAATACACACATGAATATGCACGCGTGTACACATGCACACACGCACACACACAGACAGACACACAACACGCATGTGCACACACATGTACACACACACACACACACACACAGGCTTCTTTTTCTCTTATCCTCCTACACATCCTGGTCCTTTCATGTGCAAAGCAGATGTAGCCAATTGACATGCTAATGAGACGCAGGCTGGTTGTGAGCAGGCCTGTAAACCAGAGGCCCCCAGCCCTCCTCCCTCTCGCCCCATGAAGCAGCCCCCCCCCCCTCCCCCCACACACTCTTTAAGTGGAAACGATTGGAATTGAGTTCAGCCTGCTCCCCAGAGACTAGTCTAACCTGGCTGCTGGCTGCTGGCTGCTGCCTGCACACACACAGACACCTTTCTGCCAGCACACCTCCAACAAGAGCAAGGGAGAGGAAAAGAGGAAGCAAGGTGTGTGTGTGTGTGTGTGTGTGTGTGTGCAGTTGAACAGGATTTAAACTGATCACAAGTTAGTAATTCTAAGTATATTTATGGGTTTGCATCTGAGTTTCAAAAGTGAGTATTTCTCCGACTGTATGTGTGTGCGTTTGTGCCTGTGTGCATGCGTGTGTCTCATGCCATGAGAATATGTGTGCATATCCCTAAAGACTATCTTTTGGCTATCTTCTGTTAATTAGCAGGTCCGAAGGAGTACAGGGAAATGTATTTTACAGCAGGGATGTAAACACTGAAAACTGTACCTACACTATGGCACTGACACCCCAGTCTCTAACAGAGTCCAGTCTAAGGTGAGATACCCCAACACAGAGTCCATTCCAAGGTTGAGATTCCCCAACACAGAGTCCATTCCAAGGTTGAGATTCCCCAACACAGAGTCCAGTCTAAGGTTGAGATTCCCCAACACAGTATCCAGTCTAAGGTTGAGATTCCCCAACACAGAGTCCAGTCTAAGGTTGAGATACCCCAACACAGAGTCCAGTCTAAGGTTGAGATTCCCCAACACAGAGTCCATCTCTAAGGTTGAGATTCCCCAACATAGAGTCCAGTCTGAGGCCCTGATAGCCCAACACAGAGTTCATTCTAAGGTACAGATACCCCAACACAGAGTCCTGTCTAAGGTGCAGACACCCCAACACAGAGTCCAGTCTAAGGTTGAGATTCCCCAACACAGAGTCCATTTTAAGGTGCAGACACCCCAACACAGAGTCCAGTCCAAGGCCTTGATAGTCAAACACAGGGGGCAGTCTCACAGCTGAGGCCCAGGCCAGATGAGGAGCTGGTGGGGAGAGGCTGCTGAAAGACACTGCAGGTTCTACACCTCATTTGTCCTTCACTCCTCACTCTTCTGTGCCTATCACTTTTTTGAGTGCTGCTTCAATGGAAAATGATTTTTTCAATTTTATCTTTCAGTTTTAATTACCTGTCCATATCTCCGACGGGAATCGTGATTATATTCTTAACTCCTCCTCCTTTATGAAGAAGAAGATGATGGTGAAGACAAAAGGGAAGCAGGGGGAATAATACCATCGCCCCTCCGCTAATCTCCCCTCTACCTCTGGGTATCTCCTCATCCCAACGTTCTGGTAATTACATTCAATTTAATAATGGAGCAGGGAGAGCTGTGAGGTTCAGTGCTCCACGCGGGGATAATTAAAAGTGCTCTCCTCTTATCTCTCCTGTATCTCCCTGTGTCCCCGCTCTCCCTCCGCCTCTCTCGCCACTTGTCGCGCGTCCCCCGTGTCCCACCTGGTGGCGTGTTCCTGCCCCAGGTGAGCAGCGTGGCCTCTCCAGAGAAGAGAAGAGAAGAGAGGAAAGAGAGAGAGAGAGAGAGAGAGAGAGAGAGAGGAGAGGCGGGAGGAGGGAGCAGGCCTCTTCAGACTTACATCGTTACAACAGAGTTAAGGGGAGCCAAAGGTCTGGGAAACTGCAAACAGGCCAGACCACTCAGTTTAGTCTTTTTACAGCCTGAGGCCAGATGACCTGAACTTGACTGCTCAGAGCTGGCCCTGGATAGCTCAGACTGAACGGAACCAGAATACTCTACCCAGAATCCACTGGGGTTGGGGAAAAGTTAAGCAGCCAAACTTATTTGGACTGGAGTGATTGGTTTTCCAACGCCCCCCTATTCTGCGCTCAGTGTCAGGACCGATATGGCCGGGATGGGTTGTTTCCAAGGTTCTGTTGTGTGCACTGGTGTGTGTGTGCATGCGTGCATATGCGCGCATGTCCACGCGTGTGTGTGAGTGTGTGTGTGTGTGTGGGAGAGACCTGGTGTGAGGGCACTGGCTCAAGATAGTGAGTCTGTGTGTGGTGCCTGCAGGAGCCAGAGCTATAACTCCATCACATCCCCAGCTATCGACTCCCACAGGAGAATCAATAGAGGAATGATGGGCCTCCTCTGTCCTCCCCATCCATCCTCCGAGCCATTGAGCGCATGTTAATGTTATGAATTATTGAGAGAACAGTCACTATTGATTGGGTGGGGGATTATTGGTAAGGTGAATTGCAGGGGGGTGGGTAAGGTCTAGCAGGGAGACTATATGGAAGGACAGGTCAAAATTTTCATGCAAGGTTTAAGTATCTACTAAGACACCTGACCTTTAAATGGCCCCAGGTCAGAGGTTACACGAAGGGCAAGCCTGGTGATAAGATGTATACGTTTTTGGGCCTGTCTAAGTAGCAGTCTGTGGCAGAGTTATTTGAATTTCAGATGCTTGAGGCCCGTTCATTTTCTTTGCGTTTTCATTTATTTGTTCAATGCGAGACACAAAGATTATTTGTGCAGAGGGCAGGGCTGTGGGACTCTGGGAAAGGGAGTTTTTTGTAATCTCTGCATTTCTGTGATCCAGGAACGACTAAGGAGCCAGAGGTGAACACACGATTACACCACGTACACCTGATACAGTACAAACACAGGCTGTTTTGTTTGAAGGGCACCGGGGAATTGGAACAGACCAAACCCGTCTGTATGGTTTGGATGGCCTCACTTTCTCACGGCAAAAATCCCCCCCCCCCCCAAAAAAAGAGGCTTTCCCAGGCAACAGCAGAATTTCTCAGGTCTGGAAACACGGCCAGAGAGAGACAGCAACTCCACCAAGACTGAAAATGTAAAATTCTCAGCAAGTCCTAGATTATCATTGTTATTCTTATTTGTCCTTGATACAGAATATCCAGCAGCACCTGTACATGTTTAACAAATTCTAACACAATTTCTGTCATACAATGAAAATACAGGCTGGGAACCGATCTACTGTACATACCTAAATGGCCTATACTGTATGTAAAAGAAAACTTTTTAAAAAATCTCCTTTCAATCAAAATAATATAAATGCAGTCTTAAAAGAGCCTAAGGAGGAATAAAGAGGACAGAGCTACAATTATCACACGCTCTCAAGAGGAACTGTTGTCATCTTAAAAAGGACTAGTGTTTCGCACTTCCAGCCCTGCCGACATTATCTCTTATTGATCCCTTTCTCTAAGTGTTATCATAAATCCCACCTCTTGCCACCCCTCGGTATTGTCTCACATGCCTCATCCAGGCATTCCTCCACAGAGCTTTACCACAGAATTGATATTTATCCACTGCCAAAATGCAAGCTAATTAATTCATTAAGATAAAGAATAAATTAATTAATTAATAAATGTCACCACTGAAGAGGAAGGGACAAGGGCATTTGTTTTCCCTTCCTCTTCTGTCAAATCCTTACACCAGCTATGAAGCTATGCTGGGAGATGGGAAACAAACACAGTACAAGTTTGAACCAGCCAGAGACAGACTAGCCAGTTACTTTTTATATACATCTACACAATTACTAGAACATGTACGCTAGCCTTAATTATTATCTCAAACTAAATGCTGACTGGGAAGACTTGAAATTAAACAGATAAACAAATAAAAAGGCCAATCACATCTGGCAAAGCACGGCAGTACAATGAGAGCTTTAAGTGTAGGCACGATTGCCAGCCCGGGTCATTAGTTTGTACTGAGCTGTATTATGATAAAAGTTGCGTAAGTGAAGAGCAGTGCCATTTAACCCCACCTGTTCCTGGAAAGGGCTTAAGACCGCGCCACTACTCCTGAATATTTCAAGAGGCTTCTCCTACACAAAGCCTTTATCAAGGAACAGGAGTCTGAAGATGCCTTACGATGGCTCTCTACAGTGCAGTAAAGACGTTATATGACTACTGTATATTCCTACAGGGGACTATGGAAGAGTCAAATTAAGAGAAAATAACAAACAGCTAACAGAGCTTGAGAAAGTGACAGAAAGACTGACAGACAGTGTAAGAAGAGGAGAAATGGGAAGAGTGATGTGTTCTCCTGTTCAAATTAGCAGGTACAACAAGATTACCACAGACCCCCGTGTTGGTGGCACGTTTTAATGGCCATTAAATGTAACTAAGCATTGAATAATACAAAATTAGTCCCTTAATATGTTCATAAATTCTGCAAAAAGAAAAGGGTTCAACAGAGGGCTCTTAAATAGAAGTTGCGCGTAAAACAGCATATATCACGCGACAGCCACTAAGCGTGCCCTTTTGGTGTTGCAGAATGGGAGTAGTTGACTTCTGTACCGGTGATGGTCCGCCTATATCACTCAGGCCTCACCCTGCCAGTCTCCCACTTATTCTCACACGCTCGTAAATGTCAGGGATAAATCTCACCTCAAGTGCTCCTCGCCGCACCTCCACCGCCACTTGCTCATCCATATTCTCGTGGAGTGGGCGGGGCTGGCCCCCTGGGCTCTGTGCGGCCCGTCCCCTCTCTGTGCATCGCGCAGCCCCCGTCTTTAAAGTCAAATAAACCAATCGCAGTCGAGGGATGGGAGCAGGACTCCTTTCAGCTTTAAGTGTCCCAATAAAACCACTGGTAATGGCATTTCTTTCATACATAATTGTAAATAGGACAGAAACTTGCAGTCTGGCGACACGCGCAGATTCCTTTTCTTCATACGAGCCGCACCCAGAACTTGTTTTTCTCTCTGACGGCCACTCTGGGCCGTGAATAGTTTTTTACCGCCGGCCGTCCGCGAAATATGAGCGTCGGCTCTTTTTTAAATCCCCGGGTTCTGCCACCCTGCGCTGCTCTCCTGCAGGACATAAACTACCCGTCACCCTTTCCAGGGTCCCGCTTCGCGCCTACAAGCCCCACGAGGACCCGCAGGGGGGCTTGAAATATAGACCTGCGTAATGGCCCACTAAATTAACTCCTTGTAACCTAGTTAAAAATCGCCATAATTAGCATATAATAGGTCTGAGGAGGATGGGTGCAGAAAGGGCCAGTTCTGCCCCCGGGGCAGCACCGTAGTTCAGCTGTCTGGCTTCTAATAGCACTGCAAAGTTCACCCTTATAAACATGTCAGCCAGCGTGTAATTAAGCGAGTGGTCATTAGATAATGGATATGGTACCTGTGGGCTGCCCATCACTCCTTGCTTTGACGGATGCAGTTCCAATAATTGCAGGCCAGCTTCCTCATCCAAGTGCCTTTTACTTATTTAAACTGTTTGCTTTAAGCGGCAGTGAAGCCAATTAAGAGCTGCATAATTCAAGGAGGGATCACAGAGAGGCAAAGAGGCTGCCTCTGCCCGTAACCCCCACAAACACACACACCCCCATAACACCCCACCCCCACACACACACACACACACCCATAACACCCCACCCCCACATACGCACACACCCCAATAACACCTCACCCCCACATACACACACACACCCATAACACCCAACCCCCACATACACACACACCCCAATAACACCTCACCCCACATACACACACACACCCATAACACCCAACCCCCACAACACACACACCCCATAACACCCCACCCCCACAACACACACACCCCAATAACACCCCACCCCCACAAACACACACACACACACACCCATAACACCCACCCCACAAACACACACACACCCATAACACCCACCCCCACAAACACACACACCCCCATGACACCCCACCCCCACAAACACACACACACCCAATAACACCCCACCCCCACAAACACACAACCCCTAACACCCACCCCGCATAGACCCACACCCTCACAACACTGCACCCCCCATACACACAACCCTCATATCGTCCCATCCCCAATCCACACACACCCCAATAAGGCCCTACCCCCATACACACACACACACCCGTAACACCCCACTCCCACATAAACACATGCCCCCATGAGATCCCCCCCATTACATGAAGACACATTCCTATTACTCCCCTACCCCCTCATAACGGCCACTCCTCTCACTCTTGTTGCTTTTAATATTTTGGTGGAAATTTGGGTACAAAATCATGGCCTAATTTCCTTGCCATTGCACTGATAAACGGACAAGATCTGGAGGACTTGCACAAATGTGCACATTTACAAACAAGCCATTAGAAACAATGGCGTCCCTGCCAGTCACTCGCGCACGTGCTCGGGAAAGGCCCGGCGCTCAGTGCTGGTCCTTCTGTGACATGTAAAAGCCTTCTTAATTACAGATTACACACAACTACAGGTGCTCACCTGAAAACCAACCCCGGAAGGGCCTTCAGAGCACCAGGCACTGCGTGTAACATTACACACTCCAACCCGAATGTCAGAGGGATGATAAAGGCCATTTTCAGGAGCAGAGTGATTTTAATCCCACAAGTCTTTGCACAGACTGTAGTTTTTTTCCCCTTCTCAAATTAATAAAAACTATATGGAGAGTGAAGCCTCACACTGCCTTCAGTCATTTTAACAGCCCCTAATAAATGCGATTGCAAATGGAACATGTCACTTGTGCTACAAAGCGGCGATCGGTCAATATTTCAGCTGCCAGGTGCCGGGGGTCACATATAAGTCAGCGTGTGATGGATATGTATCCAATAATTGATGTAGGGCAGCCGTTATTGTCAGTTTCACTCCGGCCTCTATTGCTTATTAAAAGCTGTTTGCCTTAAGTACTATGCAGCCAATTACTGATGCCGCTTAGCTAATGCAGAAGGGGGACAAGAGGACCCTCAGGCAGTCGTGGGACAGCTCAATTCACACAACACGACACAGCCTCCTTCTGGACTCCACTCACAAGATTCCAGTACGAGTCCCTCATTATGTGAAACTTGGCTGCTCCCATTCACTGCCATTCGCGTGTTTCATCTGATTTACCATTACCATTACAAAATTAAACGGCCAGAGACGTTAACCAATCCCAGTCTTCGCACATGCGTCTAACCACCCGAGCCTGAGCAAAGATAAAAATAAATGCTGTTCATTTACTTTGAACTAATTTTTCCAGGTCAGTCCATGAACATCCTTCTCTCCAGGGAGTTTCTCACAACTCGCCTGAAAGTTTGCAGAAACCCAAGGTGGCCTTTCAGCCTGAGAAATGTGTAAAGAGTTCAAGGCTGCTTATTTATAATTGCAAGATTTTCCATTTCTGTAAAAGGCAGCTCTTACGAGGAGCTGCGAGAACTCTGAGTCAGGCCCTGGTCAAAAGGAGGCTATCTTGAATCCCAAGGCCATACCCCGAAGGCTTTATCAGAATAGGCCATCTTTCCTGACCCACTGAGGGCAGGAAGCCTACCCACAAAGCACAGACACACAACACGACCCCAGTACAGAAGCCAAGGCAGAACAGCCAAAGCACAGTGAAGAACACCATTACATAACACACAGCATACAGAAAGCAGAGGACAACATCCAGAACTGAACAGAGAAGAAGGAACACAGCACAAAGAACAGAACATAGCCGACACAGCAAACAGCACTGTACCCTCAAAGAAACCTCCAGGGAGTAACTAACCATTCTATAAAACAACACCTAGCAAAGACTAAACAGAACCTCCAAAGAGGAATTAAATGTTCTGGAGACCCACCTCAAACGGTGCATTCACCTTGCAATCTTTAGCACCGTGGCACAGGGACATGGAATAATAGAAACAGTCATTCTTATTACTGCAGGGTCTAACCCTAAGACAAAGGGAGGGGGGGCAGAAACTTTGGATCTGACCCCACGGTGTTGTAATTGTAAAACTCAGAAAGAGCTGCTATTGCACATTTCTGACATGTACTGGGGCTTTTCATTTCTGATCAAAGGCCCCGGTTGTACAGTGCCTGATAACCGAATCAATTTGGGCGCCTTTTGTTTTTCGCTGAATGATGCACGTTTAGCTGTAACCTTCGGGGGAAAGAATGAAAGAAAGGGAGAAGGGGGGAAGAAAAGAGGAGGAGGGAAGAATCGTGCCTTCAAATTCTAGGAAATGTCAAAATTCAATAAACTTACCAGAATTTTCTAGAGTTTGATGGGACTTCATTGCAATGGAAAACCATTAACTCGCGGGGGTGGGTGGGGGGAAGTGGGAAATGATTATAATATGAAATGTTTCAGAAGAGAATGGAGAGAAAGCCAGGAGATGGCAGAGAGATTAAAAGATTACCTGTCTTCTCCTCTCGTCCTTCAGTCTCTCAGCGGCTGTCTAGCAGACAGCGCATTCAGCCTGGGCTCAGACAGTCGATAGGAGACTCAGACCTGAAAATAGAATAATCATTAGAATTATCATAATGATATCGATGACGATCGCGATTATGATAACCACTGTATCATAACAGCATCATCATCGATCATACTCATGTCACTATTCTTCTAATTGCTACCAATTACTGTTAATAAACAAATGAATTAAAATACTGTTCAGGCTGACCATGCTGATATACTGTACACAGATGCCTATAGCAGAAAACTAGAATCATTGTTATGATCTTGCTATATTTATAATGCGTTTGAAATATCGTGAAAGATGAAATGTGTCAATCTTTTGATGGCAGTCGTACCCTTTGTCAGGTTCTACAAAACTGGGATCCCATAACAGGTATTGGTGTTCAGTGACAAGCAGGGAAGAAACAATAGGATCTATATAACAAGGCGATGAGATTCATTTTTTCCCTCCATTTTAATGGGCTTTTAAGGTAAGTGCTTGAAGTTGACATGGTGCAACTGGTGTGCTGGCTTTTGACGATAATGCACCTGGATTTCTGCGGAACATCCAGGGCTTGAAGGTGGCCATATGTGGTAACAACTCAGGGGAGTGAGAAAAAAAAGAGAGAAAAAGACAGCGATCGGTCCCCCCGTTCGATCCGCTCCTGGCAGGAGAGCGCTGCCGCTCGGCTGTCTCTCCCTAACCCCCCTGAACCCTCCGCCTACGCCAGGGCGCGCGGCGAGACACCGGCCGCCGCGCGCAGGAAGGGAAACCTGGAGAGAACGGGGGATCGCAAAAAAAAAAGGGAAAGAGGAAAAAAATAATAATTTTGGGGAAAAAAAGAGAAGCAGAAGCTGTGGAGCTGGGGGTCTATGTATTATTAACGAGTGTGTAGCGCTGGCCAGGCCTGACGGATGGGGATTAAAAGACGCTAATGTAAAAAGGCCGGCCGGTGACCTTCCAGAGAGATTGACTTTACTAGAATGGAAATGATATCCAGTAAATCAGAGGCTGCTGGGGTGCTCATCCACTCGAATCATTTCCTCTGATCCTGTCAGCCCAGACAGGCTCTTATAAATCAGACAGGTTCCAGGGTGCTAGCTCCGTGTCGTATCCATTTAACCATTTAACAGCACCCCCCACCCCACGCCCGGGCCCCCACCCCCGCACCTCCCCCCCAACTCCTGCACCCCTCCCCGCCAACCGTTTCCCATCAGCCCCCCGCGACTTGCGGCCTGGGTGAGGACACGGCCTGCCAACGCGGGTTTACAGCATATTTAACACTGTCCCATAAACACTTTACACTGGACGTGTTTTTGTGCTCTGTAAAGGACTCCCTCTTGTCGTTTTTAACTTAGGACCACAGCTAGCTTAGGGTGTACTGTCATGCTACAATCGCACTTTTCCCTCAAAAAAATATGTTTCATTTTCAGTGGCGGAGAACAAATTCAGGGATAGCGTCAGGTCGATTTTGGACGAGCCGCAGCTCTGGCAGTTCCCTGGATGTATTTGTAGGTTAAATCATGAGCTGAGGAGCAAACATCTGAAACACATTGGCCTGTTTAATGGAGCTCTGCTCGGCTCAGATGCGATTCCGCTTCCCAGCCCTAGCAAAGGGAGAGAGAGGACAGCGCTCCTCATTAATCTGGAGGGGGCGAGGGTAGGGGTGGGAAGGGGGGGAGGTTGGTTGGCTGTAATTTGCACGATGACAGCTTGACAGCAAACAGAGACTAGGCCCTCGTACTCCTCCTTCTCTCTGTGTCCCCAGCATCAGCGGCGATGACCGGGACGTGGCCGGGAAGTGCAGAGGGAGAGTGATGGACACCAGAGGTCTGTGCTGGTCCTTTCACGATAGTGTCAGGATCTGACCTTCTGTCCCATCCAGCAGGGAGACATATTAGAAACTCTGGCTGTGAGGTTGGGAGATATTGCCATTATCTCTCTCTCTCTCCCTCTCGCTCTCTCTTTTTCTTTTTCTCCCTCCTCTCTCTCTCATTTTACTGCCATGACAAAACACTACAATTGTGTTGCCAAAGCATACAGTATTAAACAAAACAAGGACATACATCCGCATACTTTCCTCTGATTGTAGATTTAGTTAATTAATTAAGTACATTTTTAAAAATGTGATCAACAGTAATGATGATAATAATTATAATGATGCTGATGATAACAAATATAATCATAGGACAATATATGAGAAATGAACTAGAATAAAAATGTAAAATATGGTTTATACATATTTTTAGTGCTGTCCTAAAGACGATGGCAGGCAAATCTGCATTTTGCTGCCAATTCACAGCCTTTCCTCTTCCCTCTGAGAGGATAGCGAGTTCTGATGTTGAGCAGGTTTGTAAATTGCAGGCACCTCTGATTTATACTAGGAAAATATTTATTTCTAATTTCAGTGTATTTTATTCCTTGGGAAGCCGTGTTTGTCGAAGTCGGCCTTTTTCAATGGCCAAGCTGTGCTCTCTCTCTCTCTCTCTCTCTCTCTCTCTCTCTCCCTCCCTCCCCGGGCCCAGGTGCAGGAAAGGCTGTGGGTCTGCAGCTGGGCAGCAGTGAGGAACAGGGGCTACAGCGGATGCCAGGGGATAGGCTGGGGAGGCTTTTGTTTGGAGTTTTTGGCAGCCGGGCTCAACCTGTTTTCATTAGCAGAACGGAACATCTGCAATGCATTTCACGTCTGACCAAATGAGCCCTGGCAGTGCAGCAGGCTGATGACAAAACACACTGCATGTGTTAATGCAGGGAGAGATCTGACCCTCGTCAATCACGCGCAGGCACACACGTACCGACACGCCTGCACATGCGTATGTGCGCATACAACACTGTTCCTACACATGGAAATACACATCCATGTATCCAAACCCACCCACAAACACAGACACATATACACACTCCAGTATACATATGTGCAGGCACACACACACGCACACACACATACACGTGCACACATGCACACGCACACACATACACACCTACACACACATACATGCATACGCACACGTACACACACACAAGCCTTTACACACAAACACAGAGATGCTTAGTAAACACATTATGAAACTCAGACACACAATCACCCATAAGCAAAGGAGTTCAGCCTGCCTGTGCTGTGCACTCCTGGCACATGTCTCTGCACTACAGGAGGAACTGGCTGTTCCAAGCACCTCTCCACTGCAAGGCATGCCCCTCCGATCTAATACACACTGTACAGCACAAATTCACTTCAATTACCTTCACTGCGTTATCACAGTTTATAATTCAGCTCAGACACTGAGATAACCAAATATAATGATTAAGCAATTTAGCACAAACTGCTTATAACACATTGTCTCATTTTTCTTGCGCTCTAGTTCTAAAACAAAATTAAACCCTCGTGCATGTGACCTAATGTATTATTCTTTTTTTAAATATATTTTTATGGGCCTTTTCAGCTTTATTTTGATAGAACAGTGTAGAGAGACAGGAAGAACTAGGAGGAGAGAGGGAGAGACGTGTGACTCGCATTGAGGATGTGGATAACGCTCTACGGGCTGCACCACTAGAGGCCCCTGACCTAATGTATTATTCTTATGTTTTTGAAGTTTCACTAGAGAACTTCAAATACATAAAATATTTTTTAAATATATTTTTTATAATTTTTAAAATACAGTTTAAATGCAGTGATACGGTAATATCACACATTAGTCCAAATTATATTTACACATACCTATTGTAAATGTACATTTCATATCTTATTTTCATATTTTGGTGGGTTTTCTTGTGTTCACGATATTACACACATCATAAAACATACATACATTTTCAATATATGCTACAAATGAACATTTAACTATGCTATAGCAATGACATCATGTGTGAAACATGATACGGTTTTCAGACAGAATAATATGACGCATCCTGAAATATAAAAAACAGGAATACATAGAAAATTTAACTCCTAAATATTAAGTCTTTTATTGTAAATGTGTAATTGCGTATAGTGGTCAGCACTGATCTTGACATGTCAACAGGGAGCAGGACTGAAGCGCTCAGATCCTGCCGGTCTCTGATTGGCTGATGTGCGAAGGTGATTCACTGTTGCAGTGTGACCTCCAGCCCATGATGGGGGCCATCTGAGGGGGTTTATTACCTCGCACGGGTCAGGCCAGTGACCCCCCAACGCTGGCTTTTGCCCCGCTCCCACTGCAAGGTGCAGTCAATACCCTTTTAATTGCATCGGAATGGTTTGCAGCCTATCGATTAATATGTGTATTTATGCTTCTCCCCTTGACAGGCAACATTGTATTTCTATGTGGCATATTCATTTATTTACCTATCTATACCCCTCCCAATACATCATCCATCTATCCACCTCTCCATCTATCTATCCACTGAGAGCACTTCAATTCAAGGGTGCCTGTAATTATGAGGGGCCTATAATTGACTACTTTGATTTAAGATTATCTGTGGTCTCTCCTTCTATACCCTCAATTCTTCTAAGAATGAAAATGCATGAAATATGGAAATGGAAAATATGAAATGGTAAAAAGGTAAGCCCACTGCTGCTTCCATTGCTGTTACAGAGTGGCTTTTCCAGCAGAATCTGTGGGGAGTGGTGGGGGGGCGTCACACAGTAATTATGCTGAATGATTTGTGCAAATCAATGACAAATTACAGCATTATAAACCTTTATCAGCCTACGTTTTAAAATTAAAGATGATAAAAAAAACCTATCTGAAAAGCAGAAAAGCAGTGCTCGAAACCTGTAAAAGGGGACTGTAATTATGCTAAGACCAATAGATCCTCCATCCCCTTTTCTTAACAGTCATTCATTCATAATTAATTAATTTCTCATAAAATGGGGTGGGGGGAGAGAACAATGATGTACAGCATTTTTTATTCCTTTCTTTCAAGGAGAAGCGGAGATATTGGTGACTTGTATTATGAAGCGTGTCTCATTTCCATTCACTTATACAGAATTCCTCAGTTGCTTTAACACCGTGTGCCTCGGAGCCATAATAATAAAAGCTCGTCTTTTTTCTTTCTTTCTCCATCTCATGAGTGTGAATTCTCTCTCTCTCTTTCTCTCTCACTCTCTCTCTCTCTCTCCGTCCCTCCCTCCCCAATTATTTTTGCAGAAGTCTACACTCACAACCTGAAGAGCAGGAGGACAGAACGGGACTGTCCGGCCCATTTGCACGACAGTCGGGCTCAGTGCACTGAGCATGACCCGCAAAAGCAGGGGAAGCTGTCTGGTCTCTATGGAAACATCGGAATGGCAGTGCCCTGGAACTGAGGTTGTTTTTCAAGGCCCCTTCTTAAACAGCACCTTTTTCTATAGCCCCTCAACCCTCCACTGACCCTCCCCTTCCAGGTGACTCTCTGATGCCAGGACACATTTGAGGGGTACAGATAAGGGCACTGACACACTGATCCAACAGCCGCCAGTGATGTCCAGAAAGGGAGGATAGCGAACATGAAACAGTCAGACATTACAGACCATCGACTGCATGTGTTCACATCCACACCTACACCAACAAGCGCGAACACAGACACACAGGCAGACACACACCCATGCACATGAGCACACATACCCAGCGAGGTGTGAGCAGAGACAAAAACCATGTAGAGTGTTCTGGCTATACAACATACTGTGAAACAGTACAAAGCCACGTTTCACAAAGAACAGCACTTCAAGCCTGTGAAACGTTAGCATTTTTTACCTCTGTGGAAGAGGCTAACCTCCTGTTAAGAGAATCATACAGTATCTCAGGGGTGAGCTGAGGTAAGCCATGCCCAAATGACTGGGACCCTGGGACAGAGGTGCTTCGGGATTAAGATGACAATCAATCTGAAGCCTCCAGGGGGAAAAACAGAGGCAGAGAACATCCATGCATTTCCTCCACCATGGAAACAGATCGGCTGTGTGACTCACTCTACAACCACACTTCATTAATTTACCAAATAAATCTGATAAATCATCAGAAAGCAGAGTTGTTCTTACATTTATAATAAAAAAGGCACTAATGCAGGGAATCAAAAATCCCAAAAGGAAAAGGGAATCCACAAGGAAGAGGGTGTCCTTAAAATGCAGGGCATATTTGCTGGGTTTTCCCTTTACAGAACTTATGCACTTACAAGACTACAGTGTGTTGCCCAAGTCTCATGAGAGCAGTTGTCTCTTGTATTACTACTGTTGTCACAGAATTGTGTACACCGCAGGTTAAAAAGCAGCGTAAATGTGTCCCGCATTATAATGTCTGTCTCTTTTCTGTGCTGCTAAGATGGTACTGCAGGTGCCAGGTAGAGCAGGAGCCCCCATCAATGGTCCTAGAGATCCATAGGGTCTCCTGGGTTCCTTCATTACTCGCCATTTGATCAATTAAAGCAATTGATCACGCAATAAACCAGCTCACCTGACTCACCGGGTTAAATTTGCGGTTGATTTTAAAGTGTAAAAGACAGCAGGCCCTGCAGACGTCCAGGACCAGTACTGTGGACTCCAGATATGAAATCAGACAAAACTGTTCATGTGCGATGAGAAGCAAGGCACAAAAGCAAGTGAGAGCATGCATGACTGGATATTAACCGTGGGTTTTAGAAAGATCCTGCATGTGTACAACAAAGCTTTTAAAGCTGTTCATTTTTTGAAGTTATTTCTGTACTTTTGTTTGGAATTAGTAATTCATACTTCATAGCATTTACATCTCTATTCCAGATTTTGGAAGCAAAACACCTGCTGTAACATACATGGCGTTGTGTTTCACTGATTCAACAGGACAACTGCTTGTAACTTTTATAACACTGTTTGACTGTCAACCTTATTGCTAAACAGTTAGGAGAAACAGGAGAAAGAGTGTGGTAAGGAGTGCCCATGTGCATATCTGCTTTTATAATATTGACAAATCATTTACATCACTGTCAAATCATTCAGCCAAACATAACAGAAACACAGAGGTCATTTTTCAAACTGTACTCCACTTTAACTCACATGTAAGATTGTGAAGCAGTTAGGGATATGTCTGGGGCTGCCCCTAAGACAATTTATTTGAATTCTGTATCTGGAAAATTCAGTTGGCTTCTTATACTCTTTACATGATGTACAGCAGGACAGTGATTTGAACTATGAAATAATATGGACATGATAATTGTTTGCACAGGTTTCCTGGTCTGGAGTGTATGAATAATCCTTGTAGGGAAGGGGATCATTGGAGTTTTATTGCTACTCAGGAGCACTGATTATTCTTATCATTTTATTCACAATTTGGCTTAACCAATCAAGAAATGTCCAAAACAGTTAAATCCAACAGAGAGCGCGTCTCAGGACCTTGCTTTAAGAGCACGCATCTCCTCTCCTGCTGGACCCCGAGACGGCTGTATTGCAACATGTGCGCTGACCCAGGGCCTACAGAGCGCACAGCTGTTCTTCATATTACTGCAAGGCCAGGCACACAAGCTCACCTCCGTACGCCAGACAGGGCCCAGGCAACATCATCCGCGAGGGCCTGTGGCGTCACAGCAGGTCTGGGCCCAATGGCGAACAATGGCGGGCACACAAGCCCTAATAATGAATGAACGGGTGAATATATCACTGAGTAAATATATAAATAATTTAGCAAGGCTTAAATTCTATGACTGACAGCGAAGAACGATGCCAAATCCCCAGCTCCCCCCCGACCCGGAACCCTTGCCACGTACTCTCACCGTGGCTCTCCATCGCCGTGGAAACACTAAACACAACCAAATGCGAGACAATAATTTGAGCCACTCTTTTGTAGGAGATGGCAAAAGGCTGGGCCCTAATTATATAATTAGGGCCCTACTGGGAGCTGGCTATATACTTAGAGCCATACAGGCTGATTTGAATTATGGGCTAATTCCACAGTTTACTCTGAAAGGCTCAGTCAGGGCTGAGACCAAGGCAGGAGGGCACGGAGGCATGGAGACGTCTGTTTCCCAGGGTGGGGGGTGGGGGGCTGGGGGGTTTGACACTGTCGCCCCCTAATTGCCGCGAAACCACAGCGTACCGCTTCACCAGATCCCCCTCCTGCCAGCCCCACAGGTTTACAACCGGGATAATCCAATCGGAGCGTGCGCAGGGAATGCTAATACACTCACCAGGGTCCTAAATGTAGTCAAATGTCTACGACGATATGGAGCCTTCAGGCACAGTGCCGCCCCTGTCTGGCCTTACCGACCAGAACAGTAACTGTCTGGAATTAATTAAACAGTAATATCGTCGTCCGTACACACCACCAACAAACAAAACATTAGTCAATACTTAGATGAGAAAACATGCCAGCTCTCAATTTCATTCTTTCTAAAGGTACAGATATAATGACTGCGTTATTGGGCTTTCTGGATTTAAGTATTGCTCTGAAAACGAAAGTTCACATTTAAGGACAAATATGAAATGACAGTCTCTGGCTTGCTGGATTTGCGTAAGATCTTCATTTTCCTCTACGACTGACTCGAGCATGCGCCCAACATATTACCCTGGGCTGTCAACACTGATTTACTCTTAAACAATTACATGGCGAGAACCCTGTATCTCATTCATTTATGATTTGGAATATTAAATGCTCCTGGGGAAAAGATAACCTGTCACTTTTAATGTGCCGACTGCAAATTCTGTACGATATGCATATCCATGATTACTGTACAGCGTGACGTGATGTGCTTCTGAAAGTCCTCAGCTGCTTTCAGTTTTATTTCCTCTGAAGCGGAAAAAATGGGTGAGACTACACGGTGCAGTTTGAAGGACCACGGACACAGGAACAGGAACCCCTACGTGGCTGGGGGGGTTTGATGCCTGGCTCTGACACTTTCTGTACTGCCATTTTCTATATTTCTATCTGCTTTCCCCCCCCTCTCTGAATAAAATGGAAACAAAATATACAAGGAGGGTATATTTTACACATACATATATACATACAGTATATATATATATATACATACAAATAGTGAGTATCCATAGCAGGTCATAGCAGGTTAAATTCAGATGGATGGTACGTTACATCGCATTACGTTCTGTTATCAGGCGCTCCAAACCACCGTGGTACCACAGGGCCCCGCCATGCAGTCGCTGTCCTCAGAATCGGGCTCGGAGATTGAGCGCGCGCAGTCTGCCACGCTCGTCAGCTTGTCCCTTGCTCCCAAGACCCCGTTCCCACTGCCACCATTCGCAGAAGCCGCTGCACCATCCAGGAATCCTGCATGTTAATCCTGGCTAATTTGCCGTTGACAACAACCCAATTACCGGGGTCTCCCGCGGAGAGAGCTTGGAGCGCGGCGAACGTGCGCCGGAGTTGTGCAAACACGGGGCCCTGCTGGGGGAGAGACAGCAGCGAGCGGCAGGGGGGTTCATTAAGCCCAGCAGGAGCGTGTCTGATCCCCATCCGTTCTGCTGGCAAAACCGCTTCCTGCAGCACGGCATCCCTGTCACCAGGGGGCGCTGTGCCCAATCCAGCATCCCCCCCCCCCCCACAACAAACACTTCCAGCCCCAGCCACTGAGAGTGTAGCCACAGAAAAACTGGGCAATACAATGTATGCGATAATATGTAAATGATTCAACACGCTTGTTGGGAGCTTGCCAAAAAAACTAAACTGAAGAAAGTGAGAAGCCGTACAACTGCCACCTCTGTGTATAATTTCTCTGTGATGGGTCGGGTGCCTGTTGATGTGTAGGCCTTTGTTAATTTACAGAGTGCTTCTGCTGCTTTTACAACACTGCAAGTTAGGGAAACAGTGAGTTTTAACCCATCAGTTTGAATTAGTAAGGCCTGATTCTGTTGTGATGGCGCAGCAGATATTTTTTTAATTGGAAATCAGTTCCAGATATGCAAGACAGGTACATGGACAGGCAGCAAACCAACTGATTTCTCTCCCCAGTGCTACCAGCACCACAACCCACCTACCACGTTCAACACTGGCAAGCTTACTCAATCATAGAAAAAAATAGATATATTAGACACAGTTAATAGCCCCCTGAGCAAATTCCATTTATATATCAAGTGGACAACCTGGTGATGTTGTCTTGGAAGATATCTAAATATCTAATAATTCTCAGGCCCATGGCATCAAACTTCCACTTTCACCTGACAACAAACACACACTCACACATACATACACACATACCAAACACTACTACTCAGTGGTGCAAATCCATGGAAATAAATTTGAAAAGGCTGCCAGAGAAATGAAGAGGGAAGAAAATAGAAAGAGAGAGAGAGCAAGCGAGAGGAAGAGAGAGAGAGAGGGAGGAAGAGAGGGGGAGAGAGAAAGAGAGAGAGAAAGGATGAGAGAGAAAGAATTAAATAAAAATGCAATAAAGCAGCCACTGCGAAATCAATCTGCTTATAGTTTTGTTTAATAAAAATTCATGAAGGGCTGGTGGCCGAGAGCTCATAAGAAATATTGGTGGTGGTGTGGGGGCCGGGGGATGGGAGGGGGGGGGTGTGGGGCGGGGTGTGGGGCGGGGTGGGGGAGAGGGTGGGGGTGGGTGTGGGGGCCGGGATGGAGGGAGGGGTGGGGGTGGATGTGGGGGCCAGGGATGGAGGGAGGGGTGGGGGTGGGTGTGGGGGCCGGGGATGGAGGGAGGGGTGGGGGTGGGTGTGGGTGGGGTGGAGTGGGGGTGGCGGGGGTTGGTGGCTTCGCAGCTTGTGTGTGTGTGTGTGTGTGGTGTGTGTGTCTGTCTGTCTTTTTAAAGAGTCGAGGAGCGTGGCGCCTTCATGACAGGGAGCCAGGCCAGGAGAAGGCCCAGGAATGCAGCCCCATCCTGCGTGAGTCTGCACTCGAGGGCTGCAAGCTAAACATCGCCTGACTGCAACCAGCGCTATTTACCGACGCCATTTACAAACAAGCACAGGCTGCATGCCGTTACTACATCCGCTGTTTTATTTGGCCTTTAATTTTGGGGAGCGGGGTGTATTTTCCCCACGCGATACAGTGGTGGAGATGTCTAATGTGAGTTACAGGGTCTGTGCGTCACAGAGGGGAGGATTTTAATAGCCGCCATTTGAAATTTTTGAGGGATGCCAAATCTTTGGCGAGTGACTGCAGGATTAAGACACATAAGCACTGGCTCGGCGGGTTTGGAAGGCATGGCGGCTACGTTGTATGTCATGCTATTGTGTGCCGTCTCCCCTCCGAGGCTTGTCAAGGCTCTCTGTTTAAAGTACGTCTGGGTTATATAAACGCCATCTAAATCTCTGTCCGTCAGGGCTCTGACAGGGCCAGTAATGGGACGCTCTCCTTCTCTCTGCCACTGTCACCCAGTGAGCAGTCCCTCATTGACTGCACAGAGTGACTACAGTACTACGAGCATAATGACACTGTACTACACCACTGAGGCTACAGCCCAGGGAAGACTATACTCGAGACTATACTTTACCACTTATCACAGCACTAAATACCAGGAGACTATACTGCACTACTCACAAGTAAATTAGCATTATAACACAATACTACCCCACCCACCACAGCCATATCAAAACCTTAGGTCTGCTATATAAACCAAGGGAAGTGTTCGTTCACATAGAAACTTGATTCAAATTCTCTCTCATCGCAGACATCATAACATGAATTGTTTTTGTGCATTCATAAATATGTTTTAAAGGGCATCCAGGGTCATTTTTTGAGAGCCATCTCTTTTCAAAAATCTTGTCAAACTGTACTGTAGGTAGGCAACATACTGTACAAGTAACGATTATGAATCTCACTCATTTTACCAGTTCACTTAATCAAGAAATGGCAAGAAATTACTCAACTGTATTTTAACTGTCGATATAATTAGATGTCAATGCTGAACATTGATGTTGATCCAAAATGAGAAATGTGTAGAAAGTGAAATCAATTCTCAGTAAGATATAAGTAAATAACATTGTTATGCATTGGTACGGCTGACATAGGTCACCTCTGCGGATGATAAGGATTTCAGGATTCCAACATAATTGTGTAGGACCCAATAGTGCAAAGAGAAAAATCACGACATGAAGAATTACAAATGAATGATCTTCAGAAACCCACTCACCTCAAACATAAATTCAAGGATCACAACACTGCTGCATTCTAACTGTAAGCTCAATCTTCCAAATAATTCCTATAAAATACATTCGTTTACATTACCAACACCAATCAGCAATCCTCATTAAACTAGGGGAGTGTTTCATGCATTTGACATAAATTAAATTGCGATTACTAATGACTCTAAAACAGAACTGAAACAAGATCACCAAAAAAAAAAACCGTAGGATGCTGCCTTATACTTATATGTCTTGAACAGATGTACAGACACGCGCAGCATCAATTACAGAGAGGAATAAAACTGAATTTAATATTTAAAAAAACAGCTGCAGTGGTGTTGTGCTGAAGAAAATCAAGACAAGCCCATTTCAAAAACAGCTGGGTTAAAGCACCTGGCTTGAAGACACAACATATATTAATCCCCAAAACTTGCGTGGTTCAAAACAGTTACACGAAAGCAATTTGAACTAAATTACTTTTGATCTGTGTATTCTTTGTGAGACCAAGTAATGGAAACAAAACCATGGTGGCGGGGCAGGCATAGCCAGGAGCGCAGTGTTTAGATGGGACCTACAGCAGTGGAACAGTGGTCGGTGTTGTGGGGGGGACTAGAGGGAGATACATATGATATAAAAGAAACACAATCTTTGGAAACAGCCCAGCAAACAGAGGCTGGTGTACGGAACAAAGGAGGGATGTCTTGAGTTCCAGACCATTTATTCGGAGGACAATAACCCCTATCTTGTTTAACAACTCGCACAGCAGGGACAATTACGCGCGCTTTAATTGGCTTTCGCTTTAATTGCCCGGTGGGACGCCTGGTCTGCCTGCTGCTCCTTAACTCCTGCACTGCCGGAGCCCGCAGAGCCGCCGTGGCTGTCTGTCCTGGAGAGGAAGTGAGGCGTGCAACTTCCTGTCTCTATCCCCGGCAGTTCCTGCCACACCGACAGGCACCAGGAGAATCGTAGATTTTACACATGCATAGCTGCATTATCTTAATAGGTGGAGTAAATATGCAGCTTTGTACATGGGTTATGTTGTATGCATTTTAGGGGACCCTTAACAAGAACATCTGCCAAGAAAATAGATGGGAATTGTGATAGTCTTTCAATTGTATACCCCACGAATGCCTAGTTTGACACAGCTGTCACTTTTACAATTCTACAGTATACACAATCAGGCTGAAAACCATCAATATAACTGTTATATTGGCAATCTACATTTGTACAGATATAAAGCTGTACACTGTAATACCTGTATACATTTTTATAGGAATCTCCCTCTATTTACAGTGGCATTTAAAGTATAGATCCACTTACTGTGTTCATTAGCTGAGCGAAAGAGTCACTTGTAGTGACATCATTGCATAGGTCCCTCCACGGCACACTTTGCCGTCACAATGGGAAGAGGAAGGCAAGCGGCCGCCATGCCCGTGACAGACAGAAATAGCGCCTGTTTACGGTGCGCTGTTCCGATTTGGCACAGGCACAGTTAATAGCCCCCTGAGCAGAGTGCTTTTCAAATTTCATTTAATCTAACAGGGACCCACTCAGTCCATGAGCCTCCCCTCCCATAACTAATGCTGGGATAACAGCGGCAGTCATGCCCGTTGATATAGTGTTGTGTAAAAACTCGCGGGGAGACAGACAAGGCTATAAAACAGCACGAGCCCAGCCTTGGTCTGACTCTCAGGGCCGAAGTCCCACTGCGATCTGAGTGGCTGTGAGCCTGGACTGTGCAGACTGGGGGGGGGGGGGAATCTAATGCAACCATGTCACAGCAGTGTGACGGGCTCTACGTAAGCACGGCACTTATCCTGCTGACAGCCGCCTGAGTGTACAAGGATTCAGATACTCTCCACAGGGCCTCACCACTTTGAGCAAGCAAACCTTCTTTGGAGGACTACAAATGAGAGACAAATTACGGTAAACAGTCACAATCACTCTGGCCTAGCTGGGCTTTTCTGCAGTGAGCCGCACTGCTTCCAGCAGCCGCACTGCAGAGCCTCCCGCGCGTTCGGCGCTATCACTGCTCTGCTCCCCGGTCCCTTTTCAGGATCAAAACCAATGGAGCGTGAAGAGGGAGCTGGACCGAGGTCACCCTGCCATGGTCTGCATGTAGAGCAGCGGGGCTGGTCCTGTGATACATCTCACACAGAGGAGAGAGAGAGAGATAGGGAAAGAGAGAATGAGAAAGAAAGAGAGAGCAAGAAAGAGGAGAAAGGAAGCGGAGACTGAGAGACCAGAGCGCACGTTCAATCACTCCCTCCTTGCACTTTTATTTTGATCATTGCTCCGTTCCGCTCCAGCTCTTTATTTGATTTTTTGCCAGAAGTCAGAGATGGGGAAGTGAACCGGAGAGGAGTGAGAGAGAGAGAGAGTGTGTGTGTGTGTGTGTGAGAGAGAGAGAGAGAGAGAGAGAGAGAGAGTGTGTGTGTGTGTGTGAGAGAGAGAGAGAGAGAGAGAGAAAGAGGGGGGGAGAAGGAGAGAGAGTGGAAGAGAGAAGGAGAAAAACAGAGGCAGAGAGAAATCTACCAAGCCTCCTCCAAGCACAGACTAGCTAACTCACTTCAGCAGGACTCCTGACCCCCAGCCACTATCTCCCAACATGGACCCCATTCACCAAAGATTCCTGACAGCGTTTGAAAATGAGCAGAGTGAGCAATTAACTGTCCGCTCGTATTTCATACCCCACCCGCCGGCCGGAGGAGTGTAAAGGGCAGAATGTGTGGGCGCTGCCCCCAGCCCTGCTGTCCGGGTGGAGCTCCAGAAGAGCCGCCCCGCTCCGACTGCAGGTTCCATGCCACCCTCCCTCCTCCTCGCTCCAACCGAACAGGAGTCAGGACTTTTCCTTCCCGCCCCCCCACCACCCCTTCAGGAATGAACACTGCCAAACTTCCTTCCCTGTCTTATCACATGCAGCTCACATATTTCTTCTGAGTGCCACTGGACAAATAGCACAATGGGAATGTGACTGCCTGCTTGTGAACCCCTCAGATGAACCCAAGATTAGGGGATGAGGGGGAAGGGGGGGGGGTGTACGGGACAAGTGCTCCTGCGTGAGGACACAAATCTGCTGAGCATCATCCCTGCTGGCCCCTCCCCTCCAGAGAATGCAGCCATCCCCCACAACCCCCACCCGCCACCCCCCAAAGACTGTCCTCATCACACAGGTTATTAAACTGGAGCCCCGTGAAGTCATTGGTCAGAGTAAGATCAAATCAGAAGAGACACTTCTGCTGTCAGTGAGACCCCACATGACGAGGAGGATTTTAGCAGACAGAACTACAAGGCCCACCATGCCTAGTCCACACGGCAAGTAGAAAATATGTGGCTAACACATTTTAAATGGTATCGATGTTGTGAACTCTATGTTAGGTCTAAACTTCAGCTCCCATAAGCACCTCTTTGAAATCTTGGGGCAACGGTTCACTGCCCTTTGTGAGCAGGTCAAGTGTTACTTCATTTGTAATTATCAACACAATTATGTGATACTGCTGTAGACTTAAGTGTTTATTGGTTGGCATATGCATCTGTGCATTAATGCGGCGTGCTCTCAGGCACCCTGAATTAAAGGCTCTGCGGACGTGACCCAATAGCACTGATATTCCAGCTTACTCAAGGATTCTCAGTAAACATGGACATCATGTGAGATGGTAGTACACAAGAGTACATCCTGTTCATTTCCTGTGCATCTGAGCTCGGAGGAACAGGCCATTCACCACCTCCTGACCTCCTAGAGGCCGGATCCATTGAGCTGGACACTCAAGTGAGGTCTGCATGAAGGGACCGGATGGAAGAGCCAGAACTGTTCTTCTCCAAAATTTTATGTATATGAAATATATGGAACATATTCCAAATATATGAATAACTATGGACATTTTGAAATATGTCCTTAGTAAAGTGATGAAAAACATGGCCAAGAGAAAAAAAACTCCTCTAGAGAAATGAAATGTCATGAAAAATGACAGTTCCCTGGGATACCAGAGCAATTAAAAGGCCTTTCTTAAATTGACATTGACATTTTTCACAATATTTGATTTCTCCCATGAGACATTTTTTTCTTTACGGGACAAAGATGTTTTACATTATAAGGGAGAAACATTACGTCCATATGCATCAAAAATATAAATATGACGAGATGTAATATTTACTGTGTGGTCAGGCATTGATGAAATCTGGGTCAGTGGCTTGTGCATGCCGCAGAGAAGTTTAGATCTTAGAGAATAACAACACATGGTTCACAGCCCTCCCAACGATCAGAACACTCAAGCCATCCTTGCCGTAATAACAACACCAATGAAAAAGACAGTAAATTACCCTCCCACAATTATCGCCGGTTCCAGGGCTATTGAGCAGCTGCTGGGAGTTCAGACCAACAGAGCATAGGTACTGTTTGTGTGAGTGTGTGTGTGCGTGTGCGTGTGCGTGTGTGTGTGCGCGCGCGCATGTGTGTGCACGTACATGGACACTAAAAAGCAAATTTCCCCTCATTCTGTGTACACTCTCCTCCCATTAGCAAGTTATTAAGAGAGGTGGGGGTGTTGAGTGGGGGGGGGGGGGTATGGGGGGGTGATTGAGCTGCTGCTGTGATTGCTGTGAGACTGGGGCAGGCATTGGGCAGAGCAGGGACGGCCAGCCTACATTTCCGCTCCAATTTCATTTAGCGGTTGTAGTGATTTAGTTAAATGAACAGTGGTTGTTCCAATTAATAGTATTGAGTGTTATTCATCACAGCTGTCTAAGAGCACCCTCCTGGCATCATTAGGAACTGATTTCTCTGCCGTTCGTGGCGTGTCCCTGTGCCTCCCCGACCGGCCTTAAAGGCACAGGTGCTGCTCTTCAAAATGGAGCCCCTGGAGGTGGCGGGCCAATATGATGAACCTGGCCAGCAGATCAGTCTGTCACAGTATTCCAACAGATACTCCTTCTCTGGCACAACATTCTAAAGCAGCACATTTAGAACACTACACACAATGCTGTTGGACAGCGATTTATGTGTGCAAGCGCGTGTTTGTTTGTGTGTGTGTGTGCATGCATGTGTGCTTATGAGTGTGTGTGTGTGTGTGTGTGACCTGTCCTTCACCCACCGGCACAGTTTCCTGAGCAATCAGTGGTCTGGTCAGTGAGAGGGGAAGAGGACGCTGCCAAGCCCGCAGGCAGAGCGCAGGGATTCCCCAAACCGGCCCGCACAATGAGGCAGGAAGGAGCAGGACGGGATGGGGAGAGCCCAGGGATCAGCCCTGTCCCAAACCTGACAGAGAGCTGCTTCCTCCCTCCCCACAAAGACATGTTTATGTCCTCCTCTGCTCCACTCTCGCTTTTCTGATCCTGTGTCTTTGCATCCTCGTGCCACTGGCACTCATTCATCGGCGGAGTTGTTATAGTGGCAGGAATTTGACTGGTCAGCTTCTTCACCCCCCCCCCCCGTACGTGACCACGGCTCAAGGTCACAGCCCCCAGACCCTGGGGCTGGAGGGGAGGTGGGAGTAGATGATGTGCATCACGCGCCATGTCAACGCTCGGTGCGAATCCTCTCTTTGCCGTAATATGTTTTTAAAAAACAAGAGAGCGCTGCGGAGGAGGAATGCTCTGTTTTCGCAGGACGGACAGTAATCGTAATGAAAACATGCAACCTGATGGTCTCAGCATCTCCATCACAGTAAAGGAGCTTTACAGTCAGCCAAACATGAGGGGACGCTGCTAGGTATAGAACACCTGGCAAGATGGTGTCCAAGCCTCAACTTCTGTGCCACAAAACTAGCATGGGCATGGGTGCCAAACAGATAGCGACTGGGGACAATTTCTGAAGTTTTTTGTTATGATTTGGAAGGGAACAGAACCCCACAGCCTCCCACTTATAGGAGAAAGAGTCTAACTGCCGGCCTTCAGAAACCTGGTACAGCAGTCCTGCCTGGATGACCCACAAGCCACAGAGTGTGTTCATCAGGGAGAATGGTGGGGCTGCTGGGGTTCAGCAATGTCCTGACCCCAGGGGCCACAGCAGCAGGGAAGGGCCCCTGGGTTCAGACCAGCCAGCGGGTGCAGGAGCCCAGGTACGGAGGAGCCTGTGTGAGAACAGCCAGGACAGGATGAGGAGGTAGGGAGGGTTCCCTCCAGCTGGATCCTGTCATAGGACAGTAACTTCACAGGTCTGGGGCCCTCTGCCTGTGGGTGGGAGCTAATGTGAGAGTGTGGGAGTTCATACGTGTGTGTGTGTGTGCGTGTGCGCGCATGTGGGTGTGTGTGTGTGTGTGTGAGAGAGAGAGAGAGTGAGTGTGTGTGTGTGTGCGCGCACGTGTGTGAGAGTGAGTATGTAAGTATGTGTGTATGTGTGCGTGTGTGAGAGAGAGAGAGAGAGCGAGTGTGTGTGTGTGTGCACACCTGTGTGTGTATTCTCTTACTGTATACCCATTATTTCTGTGATTTAACGTGATAAGAAGCCGTTGCCCTCCACAGTAGTGCCAGTGAGAGTGGGTGGTGAGAACCTCATCGGGACCGCCCCACTTTTCGCGGCCCCTGATGACAGCAACGGCGCAGAAAGCCGCCGCCCAAATTTCCTGAGCAGCACCAGGACGGAACTCAGAACTGAGCCAGGCCCTCTCACCCCGCAGGTTAATGGCTCTTACATAACCCAGAACCGTGAGAAAGATTAGCTTTCTTTCAGCATTCACCCCATTTACATTCCCTCTTAAAGAGAACCTCAGAAACAGGAATCTTCTGCATTTCTTCACATTACATCATTGGCCCTTACATTAACTTTAGACTTCACTTTTTTCATATAAAATATCCTAAAGGCAAAAAAATCTCCCTACTCATACATCCTTTTGCAAGTAATAGACTATTACTCGTAAAAATAAATGTTTTGATATCCACAGGTCAATATATGCTTTAAATACTGAACAGCCATTAATTGCTTGAATCATTTTATCGCTAAAAGTAGAAAAAATACATTGCTTCCGCAATTCAAAAACCAAATGTTGTGCTGTAATTCTGCCCCGACAAAGTTAAAGTTAAGTTGAAAAAACTATTAGTTGGCAGTTGACATGCTTTCACGGCCTACTGGCGCTTTTCCCAACATGCACCCTGTTGTAGTAAAACGCCTTCATTCATAAATTCCTCAGAGGACCCCCTAGGCACCCCGCTCGTAGTTAGCCTTATATTACTCTTACACTTTAATGTCTCAATCTCCTGAGATTAAACGGCTAATCAAAACCTTGTCTCGCCTAATGGGATAAAATTGAAAGATAGATATTACACTTTACACAGTTGATTAAACAGCGGAATGGTGTGAAAATCTTTCACTCCACTCATTAGACTAACCAGGTTTGTCATCTGCTAACGACCTGGTGCCGGGAGAGGAGAGGGGGAGCTGAGGAGGATCAGAGACGAGGTGGGGAGGCGCGGGGCCGCGGGGAGGCGTGGGGCCGTGGGGAGGCACTGGGCAGGGAGGCGCAGAGGGAGCGGTCTCCACTGTGACAGGGTGAATGCGGCCAACTGGAAATATCCACCAGTGATAAGTCCAAATGTCATGATGTAAAGGTCATATGGAACTGAATGCAGAAATTGTAAATCAATATAAGAGATTATGAGAAAATGTGAAAATTCAGGACACAATATTACCAAAAACAATCCCCTCCCCCCCATTAACCAAAAATTTTTCCAAAAAAAACACTGGATTTTAAAAGGATGGCAAAAACATTGAATTCAATTAATGGACAAAATAATTTACTTAAATGGATGAAATCCCTCATGCTTGAATACGGTTAACAATAAAGTTCAGTGCACTACTACCAGTTAATAAATCAGATGAATTCCACTGATAGATATGAGATTATACACAGATATAACGGCCTACAGAGACCATGTAATCTGCTCAGCCTCTGCTTTGTGTTTCCAGCTGAACGTCTTTGGCTAAGTGCAAACAAACCCAGGCCGCTGAGGTGAGGAAGAGAGCTGAGTGGTGTGTGTGTGTGTGTGTGTGTGTGTGGGGGGGGGGGGGGGGGGGCAGGGGCAGGGGGGGCACCAAAAGACAAGACAGCGGAGAGTGAACAGAAGCCTATTCAGTGTGGTGGAACTTTTCACATCTCAGCGCATTTCATTTTGTCACATTCTTCATTAACTTCATTAACAGATGAGCAGAGGCGATTAAGCATCGCTTCCCGCTGATTCAGCGCTAATGCCCCCTCCCCCCTCCCCTCCCCTCCCCTCCTGCCACCGCCGCTCTCACCCTCCTCCTCATCGCATTCCGTTGCTCCTCCGCTCGTTCTCTCCGCTCATCTCACGCTGGGGGGCCGTTGGGCCGCGCCGCCAGCTGAGGCCCCCTCCAGCGAGGGCCAAACACACAGCCGCCGCTCGGCTGCTCCCTCACACCAGAGGGAAACTCGCACAAATAGCGGCTACACTCCAATCTGAGGACCAGACACTCGTGGGCAGGGTGCACAAGCCGCCAACACAAAGCCGCAACACTCAAATTAACTTAAAAAACCAACCACTGCACTGACATGTTCAGCACACCAACATGAAGGACACATATGAACACTACAGCCTTACATGTTGAGAAAACGGGCAAACAGCCACTACATACCCAAATGCAGTACAAGCACATACAACCTTACATTCTGATAAGAAGGACAAAAACACACCATGATGCTCTCATACATATGGTAAACATGTACAAACAGCCACAACACTGTGAAGGACAAACACATTTACCCTCCGTCTGACAGTGTGCCCTGTACAAACACACAGCGGTCACAATCTCAGACGCAGGCGAATGTTACACCAGCTCCACGCTCACTGAGCTCAGCGGCTTTAACTCCCACCGCTACCGCACGAGCCCAAGCTCTTCCACCAGCAGCCGCGTATCCCGCGAGCTCTTTGGCCTCTTAGCCTGGCGTCTGCGCCGCCGTTCAGCTCAGCCTCCAGAGCGTCAGCCTCCAGAGCGTCAGCCTCCAGTTCACCTTTGCGCCTGTGACACGGGACCCAGGAGAAGCTGTTCTGGGATCAGTTCCACCCTGACCCGCGGACCTCGCCGCTGGAACGCTCGTTTGTTCCGGCCCGTGATCTTTCGCACGCGCGCAGGGCCCTGCGAGGACGCCCAGCGCGCTCCCACGACAGACGCCTCAATAACACTTCAGGAGCGGAGGGAGGGGAGGAGAAACGCGCGTCCAATTAGTCCTGTAATTGGAGCTATTATGTAATGAGGGCTAGGACTGGGAGACGGAGCACTGGACCCAAGGACCAGTGGGCTCTCACTCGTTCACCTCCTCTCTACTCCTCTTTACCACTGCTCTTTCTTTACCTCCCTCTCTCCCTTTTTTCTCACTCCCCCTCTCTCTGCCTCGGTGGTTTTCCATCGGCTTCCCATAATGGAATTATCCCTTTAGAGATTTTTGTTGCGGTGGTCGAGGCTTTGCAGGATAGCATGCAGCAGGGCCAGTGCAAATCAATGGGCATGCAGGGAGGGCCACGGTTGCTGTCCTGCTTCTGTTGGTCTATTATCAATAAAGTTTTTTCTAATGCGAACCAGAAAATAATGGCTTATCTGTAATCTATTCATCTGTCTGTAATCAGAGTGAGCACTCATGGAGGCAGAAAACAACCAAATACAAATCATAATGGTTTTTTACATTATCTACAACTGGAAATATATATTGTGATAATAAAGCATTCTAAATATTAATCATTGATCTATCTAAATAAGCAGATAAGTCAATATTGTGCACATACCCTGTTAATGACAAAGTACGTACATATCATGTTATTAATACTGGTGGAATTTCAATTTCAAATGTTTGTCACTAAGATCACCGCCTCTGAGTATAAGTAGTCAAACAAAATAAGACTTTAAATTGCAGTTTATGAACAGAATTTCAAACATCTCTGAAAAAGACTGCGGGTCCTTAAAAAGGAGGTTTCTTTTACTTTTGATGTATGATTAATCATGCAACAAAGAACTTCAGCCAGATGTCTACCAAACTTCTCACCCAACTGAGATCTGAGAGCCAGTCGCAAGCTTTTAGTCTTAATGGAAAACAACATAGCAGAAAAACAGAAAAAGAATTGAAAAATACATTAAAAAAGCAGTCGTATCTCACAGGCTTGGTTAACAAAGCAGACATTTGCTGCTTCCTGCCTGGCTTGTTTTTGTTGTTTCGTCGTGTTTTGCGCCGGCTGTGTTGCATCCTAGGAATAATGGCCTAGCGCTAAAGCAAGACGTGTGATTAGGAGACTCGCCGGGGTGTGTGTGTGTGTGCGAGTGTGTGTGTGTGTGTGTGTGTGCGCGCCATAGTGGCCTGGGGTTCCCGTGAGGTGCCGTCTCCGTCGAGGTTGATGAATAATTGAAATCACCCAAATCATCTTTCAACTTGTGTTTTCATGGCGGCGCGGCGCGGAGCGGCCCTGTCGCTGGCGGAGCCCGTACAGACCGCGCCTCGTTACGCGCGCGCCGTCTCCCCGGCTCAGAACTCCAGACACACGCACATTTCACATGCAGGCCCCCTTCAAATTAATTTCATCCCATCCCGTTTTTCCTTCAGCATTTCTCCCTCGACTTTCTCTCCCCCTTTCACAGTCCCCCTCTCCCTCTCCATCACTCTTCGCAGTGAAGACGAGCAAAGCCTTGCCATCTGGCTCCGTGTCAAAATAATATCATTTAATTTGTTACATGATTAAATGGCTGCTTTTCGTCAGGCGTCTACAAAAAAGACAGCATCAGGACCGCCGACACTTTGCTCCCCCCCCCTCCCCTTCCCTTAATTCTATTAATTTGCACTTTTTTCCATTATCGGAGAAGTGAAACTGACACTTCCACGGCCCCCCTGGGTGTGAGAGAGAGGGAGCGCTGCACCGTGGCACCGGGGCTTCGCGCAGGAATGAATCACCGTGCAGACGGGCTGCTCATTCCCCGTCCTGAGATCAGGCGCTAATCAAATCAGCCCCGCGGCGTCCGGCCCGGCGGTCCGCGGCCGCGCAGCCTCGGGTCGATGGTTCGAGGGGGAGCGGAGGTCAAGGAAGACGCGCATCAGGGCCCTCCGTCCTTCACGTGCGGCTGGTATCCCTGCTCCACCCTTAGCCTCACTCCAAAGACCTCCCTCAGGCTCCGGCCTCCATGACCACAAGCAAGCCTTAATCACACCGGCCCAGCTGCACAAGCCACGTATGAGCACCATGCTTATACTCCGCACTTCACACCTCAAGAACCTCAGCCAGCACGAGCCAATAAGGACTCAGCCCCAAAATGTGCCTACGCTCAAACAGTCCGTCCCTCCCTCGTTTTGCCGTGCAGTGTCATGCAACTCAGCAGCAATGTCACCACAATGCCGTACAAATGTTACGTGACCAAAGTAAGCACCGAGGAGGCGAGCGACAGAGCTCAGGCTGGCCGGGTGTGCGCTGGTGATGCTGCCCGCGTGCTGTCTCTCTGCGTTCCCGCGCTCAGCTCAGCGAGCGCCGGCGATAAAGAGATGAGCGCTTTGAGAAACGGAGCGGGAGCTCACCAGGACGCGCCAGACATTTTATGAATAAGAGGCATTGCTAAATGTGGCACATAATTTGTACTTCTAATAGCACAGACTTCTATTTTTCTGACACAGCTTAATCAATATCCAAGGCCGATGCTGGCAGCCCGACTGGCGTTTTATTAATTTTGAACAAGCGCACTAACTAGGCGTCTGGTACCGAGATGCATTTCACACTGGATAATAGGCAGAGTGGATTGATAGGTTCATTCTAAAATGCTCCCCCCATCTCTCTCTTTTTCTCCCACTCTCCCCCTCTCTCTCTTTCTCTCTCTCACTCATTCACCCACTCTCTCTCTCTCTCCACCTGTCAGAAGATGATTTAAGGAGGAGCTGGGGACATGCTGTCTCTTTCATTTCAGCACGACTAGGCTGAAAAATAAATAAATAAGTGGAGCCGTTTGATGGGAATGGCGAGGAGGCCTTGTGGATGTGAGACAGAGACAGAGAGAGGCAGGGGAGAGAGAGCGATAGAGAGACAGAGAGAGAGAGAGAGAGAGAGAGAGAGAGAGAGAGAGCCCTGACCCACCAGTGTCCGTTTATCAGCCTCCTTTCCAGGTGGACAGGCTCTGGCCTGCTCTCACCTCACCCAGCCCTCACACACGCAGCCTGCATGCTCTGCTCTGCATGCTCTGCGAGGTTGAGCTGGGCCTGCCCCCAAAAGCAGGGACTGTCAGCGTTCATCTGATAAACGACATCCTTCTGATACACCGCCTCCCCTCCAAGACCCTTCCAGCACCCCAGCCCGCATTACAAATCTGCCTGCCGCAGTCAATCAGCAGTTTGCATCCAAACAAATCACTTGGTAGCAATTATTCCACCCAGCAGCCTTCCTTTCCCCCGCAGCTGTACCTACGGCACACAGGGAAGATTTTGGTAGAAAATAAGGTTGGTGTGTTTGCAGAGAAACTCACCAAAAAAGACATTCCAGCACAAAGAGCACACTGTAGGAGTTGCTATTTTTGAGATTTTGACTGAGATACTATGTACAACAGAACTCTTTTTCCTAGATTATGGACCCCCAAATCAAATCAAAAATCTACTTTTCTTTTCACCTGTCAACCTACGTCATCTACAGTAAGTAAGGGCTACATGATTAGCGCACTTATTAATAATTAATCAATAATTCAACAAAAATGAGCAAAGATTACTTACGAATGGCATGATGCACATCTGTACCGAGAACAAGTCACGCGGTGTCGGTGTGGCATTGAGAAGGGCGCGAGCTGTCGGCACGCTGATGCGCCCCAGTTTGGGTCCGGTGCCAACCGTGGCCGCCAGTCTCTCAGAGAGAAGCTTAATTGGCAGCGGTGCCGCCCGAGGAGGGCTGGTTCCAGTCCCCGGGGAGCCCCCTGCCTCGGTGCGCATTCTGGTTTTGATGTCGGGCAGCCCGCGGCCGGACCGCGCCAGCCGCAGTGGAGGCGAGGCGCGGCGCTCCAGAGGGGTACCCGCGCAGCGCCACCGGCGGCCGGCGGAGAGGAGAGCGGAGGGATGTGGCGGCAGGGGGACAGGCCTCGTGCGCTTTCCCAATGAGGGAACGAAGACAAAACATGAGGGAAAACACTAATTCAAGTGCTCGCTTGGCTTTCCTCTTCTGGAAGCTCTATTGTTAAATGCTGACCTCGTTATTGTTTACAGTTGTAAACACGACATAATAATATTTTATAATTAATTTATTCGTTTATTTTCTCCCTTAAAGGAATTTTGAAAAATCTACATACTGTGGGTAGTTCTTTGTAAACTGTAACTTAAGAAAATTGTGTCTGTGCACTGTTAGCAAATCAGACAAAAATATTTTTGTGGATGAATGAAAAGGTCACATGATACTACTGTAGTAGTGTAATTAGATGGGTATACAGTGATTAACTCTAGGTATGAGGCAGTTGTTTTTACAGCCTTTTATTAAATACATGCAATAAAATTATCTCATTCACCATACGGCTTGATCTTCTGCTTTACTGCACCTGCTTGCTCGCAGAGAGGCAGGCTGTGTGTGGAATGCATTAACAAATCAGCCGCTCCAATCTGTCAACAACGCGGAGCGGGATGAAGTCTCAGGATCAATTCCCGCCTGAGTGCAGAATGAGATCACCCCGAAAAGGACAGCCCGCTGTCTGTCCACAGCAAAGGCTCTCCCCAGCAATCAATCGCCAGCGCTGGACCAATTAAAACGCGTCTTCTGGGCGTGGCCACCTAACCGCTGGTCAAGCACAGGCCGGTGAGGTGAGCCGAGCCTCAAAGTTGTCCTGCTCTCATCCTTCCTGAGGAGGAACATAAGCTTCACAGCCAAGAACAGATGTGCTTTGTGTCATCTGCACTTTGCTAGAGCCTCTGATTTGGATAATACATGAAACTCTGGTTATATTTGATGAAGAGGCACAAGAGGCACGAGCACACGTTCCAAGCCATTTGCTTGTGACCTTTGTTTAACAAGATTGTTCTCGAATTTCGAGTCCAGCTTGGAGAGGGATGTTGTTTTCTTTCTTTTAAATGTCAAATAAGTTGTGGAAAGAGCTGTCTTTTCGCCGAGAGCGCTTCAAGGACTCACCGCAGAGATAACCCCGAAGAGGGTGACTAAGGACTGAAACAGAAGGGAGTGTTGTTGACAACATGTCTGAGGCTGCAGAAATTTGCAGAACAAATGGTCAAAAACATACAGCGCATGCTGGCAGCTTGTTCCTGCGCTTCCTGTGTGCGTTCTTTGCGGAAAACTCACCCCCCTTATCATTCACCACACAGCATGATCCGCGCAGTTTGCTGTACGCGGTAGCGCAGTGATCATGCTCTCTCTCTCTCTCTAATGAGCACAAAACAGCCTCTAATCGATGAGGGCTCCCTGCGTGGTGATGCTGTGTTTTTCTGGTGACTAATTACCTCAACGGCTCACAATGAGGAAAAAATATGCCATCAGCCCTTTTTGCCACAGGCAGCCACGCAGATATTTTCCCCAGACGATAACTGGGGAACGGGTCACAGACCAGATAAGGTCAAGGAGGAAACGGAGAAAATCAGTTAGGAGTCGCATTCAGATTTTGGAGAGCGTGAGTGAAGAACGCCTATTCTCACACTTCTCACATCTCCCCAAACGTCGTACGAAGGCTCAGTTGAGACTGACTGAGTGTGTACGGAGAGGTGTCTGAGAGTAAATAGTAAAAAATCAGTACAACACCATAGACAGGGCTAGAGGGGCGCAGAGAGAGACTAGAGTAACACGCTCTAAGACACAAGGTGTATTATAAAAGATGAGTAGTCCGGCAGCTTAAAAAGCCATTTCTGTCTCTTTTAACTAACAATTACATCACGGTTACATCAGTGCACCTAAATTTGATCAGAGCGCTGTGTTGAAGCCGTCTAACCAGGCCCATTTGAAAGGGGACCAGGCAGTCAATCAACAGAGGGGCCATGCAGATACTACCTGTCAACGGGCCACGGGAAAATGGATGCCTGAGAAAGCCATAACTATGATAAATTTACTCCCCGGATCCACGGAGTGCCCCCCCTCCCCACTCCGCCACCACTGCCACCCCCGCCCCCCCTACCCCTGGCCGTCTGTCTTTGACTAATGTATGCGGTAAAGTTCCCCGGTAGCACTCCGCTCACCAGTGTGCCACCGCTCTGATCGGCCAATCAATCTCCACGTCGACGCGGAAAGCGCATTAAAATAAATTTGTCACTGTAAGTTTATGAAATATTGATGGCAGGCAAAAGGGGGAGGGGGGGCTGCAAAATAAAAATAGGTGGGGGGGGGTATGGTGAGAACAAGGAGAGGTGGCTGTCAAAGGGGGGGGGAGGGTGTTGATGCTGTAATGAATTATCGTCACTCGGAGAATAATGACACCGTTTTTTTTTTTTTTTTTTTTAATTCAGAGCGAGAGACTTGTTTACATCACAACTTCCTAGCCACCCCCCCACCTCAGCGGAAAACAGACAATTATAAAGTGTACCTGGACGCTCTGTTTGTTCCTTCCGCTACCACATCTACAGTACATGAAAATACAGCGTGTATATCCTAGCGGATATGAGAAAGTAAGTCATTTCACTTTAATTTTCACATGAAATCGTGTTGCTCGGCCGAATCGAAATATGAATATTTTTATTAGTTGGCTGGTTGGCCACCATTCAAGTCATACTGTCCCTGATTACACAGTAACACATGTTCAAGAATATCTGCAGTCTGACGTGGCTAATGTTATCCTACTGGCTGGGGCCAACTTAACAGTGATATGAGGACAAATCTAATTTGTATTTCATAATGACCATTAAATTCTGAAACATATACAAAAAAAACTAAAAATGTGATCATCGATCACAGCCCCTTGATGCACTCTGTGCAATGTGGTTATTTATAAAAGAGGATTATCCGTGACCAGCAGAAGGTAGAAGGATCAGAGTGATTCCTTTGTGATTCATAATTTGCAACTTGAAAAACAGTTTATCTGAGGATCCATATAGAGTTTCAACAGCCCAACAGATTTGAGAACCCATAACATATACATATCTTTTTTTTTACAGTTGTGACAGGATTAGTTGGCATGAAATATACATTACATTTTTCTTAATTGGAATGTTTCATTATTTGTTCTTTATTTTCGTTCAAGTTCAAGATATTTCTCTTTTACAATAATTATTTTCTCAAATTCTGTAAGAACATTAATCAATTACTTAAGAACAAATAATAAGGTAATAAATGAATATTATAAGATAATTATCTTTTTACATTTTTAAATGAAAATAAATTCAATAAAAAACAAGTGCTACTAGTATCATCAGTTTATTTAATCATTTAAAGAGCGTCCAGAACTGTTTTATTTTCATTAAAAGAAATATTCATGTCTAAATTATGTCTATATTCCATGCATCCTTTAATATGAAGTTATTATTTTATTATTATGTAATAGTCTCCTAAAAATGTCAAGTGAGAAAATGAGCACGTACTCCTTCTGTTTTACATGCATCTGTGAAGACGTATCACACATTTCCCACTCAGGCAGCTGCTGTTATCCATCTTACACAGCTTATAGTTCCTGTTCCGTTATATCATGTCCATCTATACAGCTGGATATATGCTGAAACCATTTAAAGTTAAGTGCCTTGTTCAACAACACAAGGCACTGCCCCATCTGGAAACTGAAGCTGCAAACTCTGGGTTACCAACCCAATGCACTGTCTATACTATACTACATTGACACCACTAGTGGGGCCAATATTTAGCAGTCAGCCCCACGAGATATGGGATTAGTCCAATCAAAACCTTTTCCTTGCATGTCATTTCAAAACATAAATGCATATTCTTTCATATTAGTCTCTATTACTCTTGCAACAGAATTTACAGAAGGTATATTCAAAGTGCATCTCAGATAATTTAATAGTTAGGAAAGAAACAGGACAGAAATTGAAACTGAGGTGCTCTGGGAAATAATAAAAATCTCCATATGTGTACAATCACTCTCATCCACTAAACAGATTCTCATGTAAGAAATGAATAAAGAAAAACGACCAGGGGGGGTCCCACATATTCACCGCTCCATCACAGTGATGGCATGATTTGATTCGCTTTCATGTCGTAACATTGATCTGACTGAAGCGATCCCCCCCGCACCTTGCAAAGGGATTTGAAGTGCGGAAGATGCCTTTTCCTGTCTGAACGCCGGGTAAACCTTACCCTTCTCTCTCACGCTCCACGCAAGCCTCCGGGCACAGCAGAGCAGCACCGGCTAATAAGATTTTGATTATAGTGTAAAGCTATTCATAAAGCTTTCCCTTTACCCTGTAAGTGGCTGAGGTCCAGTTCCTCTCAAATTAAAAAGGAAAGCAGGACACAACAGGAGCACAGGGACCTGCAGAGTGTGCCGCTGAAGGGAGACCTGGGACAGAGCCTGGGAGATTTAGTACAGATCAGTACTGAACAGCACACGCTGTAGTAGGAAACCAGCATGGAATGTTTTCAGTTCCTCAGTGTGGAACAGCACATGCTGTTGCAAGAAAAAAGCGTTAGAGACTTAGTGTGTCCCAGTACAAAACAGTACAGAAAATAATAGAAAAGGTGAGTAGGTAGATTTAGTGTGTTTCATCACAGAATATTACACATGGTAGTTGGAGATGAGCCTGTTCACTTCAGAACATTATGAAAATAATACAATAATATAAATTGAGTATATTCGGGAGTTAGGATTGGTAAAAGCTGAAACAGATGTGCAGCTAATATGGAACTTTCTTCCCCTTGTCCAAACACCAATGTCCTGTAGCTACTGAGGGGCGACATCCCAGAACAGGGAGGGCCCTAAATCCCGCTGCGCTCCTTCCCATGTCCCCCCAAACCCAAACAAAGAAGTTCCAGTTCATTGAGCTCACAATAACCGTGGTCAACTCCCAAATGCTGTTTCACTAATAAGTGAGTGTCCTTTCATCATAAACAGTGACAGTAAGAGTTTTTAATTTATGCGCACAATCACAGGTGCACGTAATCTCAAATTAGGCGAGGATTAAAACCAGGCATCCCGCCTGATTTCAATACCATTCGGGTCCTGAGTGCGAGACATTAGGATGCGTGTGCTTGGACCGGGAATGATGGGCACGGTGGGCAGGGGGAGGAGGACAGACACATCACTGGGTTATGCGAGCACATTATTACAACAATTATCATTACCACTACGCAGAGTTCCCTGACTGCCGCCACTGGATTTAGTTGTGAGATATGGTTTCTCTGTGAATAGCGGCTATTAACCTCGCTTCAGCCCGACGGGGTCTCACCACATGGCAATCACGTTCCTATTGTCCCGCGCGCATTTTCCGATGGAGCCCATTTCATGTGTTTTCAGTGCAAGGCACCATGGTGAGAATCCGTGTTGGGACCCAAATGCTAAGGTAACAGTAGCAACGACAGATATGGAGTTGTTGCTCAACCTCCACATATAAGCAAAACAAGGAAACACGACTTCAGCTTGTAACTTCCCCATTCTCTTTACCCCCAAATTCTATTTAAAATGCACCAAATAATAAAGACTAACATCGCCATGTAATGACCATATCCTGCAGGGACACATTAAAATCTCCAGAGCAAGAATAATCTGATTTCCAATTTACTGATCACCTGTTCTCAGGCATCAGATCTCATCAGAATCTATCTAGGGTTCTTTCAGTCTACACATAGTAAAACTCAGTGAATTAACCTTGATGTAACTAATACTATTTGAATCACCGAAATGGTGAGAGATATCTGCATTGACAGAGGATACATGTGAGTCTTTCACAGGTATTTATCCCTTCCAGGTAACTCACACCCTAGCAAAACTCTCAAGTAAATCATATGAAATGGAGTCCAAGTCCACAACAAGCACTGAATTACAAATGCATACAGTAGGAATAACAGTGAGACATTTATCAAGATCTGAGATTCTAAAAGTCCCTAAATATACATGAATTTATATTTTAAAGAAACCTCTTAAAAATTAAATGACTGTACAATTGGGACATTTAACTAACACAATTTTTTACACACAAATATACACAAACAAACACACACACACACACACACACACACACACCGACAAGCTCAAACAGACATACACACTGCAGAACAAACTCATCTGGCCACTCGGCACCTCTGCTCAGGCCTAAACACCCAGTTAGCACCAGTGATCAATTCTTCATGCAAATTGCAGAGAGCAGGGGAGTCTGGGAGCTCAGAGCTGGGAGTTTAATTAGAGCACAAGACAACAGCCACCATGCAGGAGAATTAACTAAACACACAGACAAGCAAACCAGAATGCTGGAACAACTGGGGAGGCAGCACCCTCTACTGGTGGACTGTGGCACGTCAGTCAGCCCTCAACCTTCCCCTTCTCATAATGGCCCAGGTGACACTAGAGTTCACACTAGAAGACAAATGGAACCATAATGGTACCAGAATAGATACAGACCTTGCAAAATACTCAAGGACATTCGATATATTCCTCACTAAAATCTTTAGAGCAATTGTTCTTGTTTTACAAAACACTTCCCATTGTCCTAACTTCCTCAGCATGTCCCAGTTCATCAACTTTGCCATCATCAAGATGGCTACTGTCTGCTTCCTCACTCTGTCAAACAGACAGGGATTAAAACCACAATTAGCAAAGTGGCAGAAGTTAGCATCAACTGATGAAGATGGCGAGGAGTATCGCATCACTTCCTGCCCATATTGCTACATCCCCTCACACCTCTGGCTGCTTTCTGATGACAAGATGGCAGCGCGGAGCCTCGGTGCAGCGGTGTGAATGAGGCTTCAGCTGTCAGGCGTGCCGCGAAAGGCTTGCGCGCTTGTGGGAGATCGTCTGGTTCGCGGGCCTCGCCTTCGCCTCGCCCATCAGCGACGGCGGCACAGATTGCGCCCCGAGGCGTCGTCTCACGTCGGCGTCTGAGAAATCACACCCTCGGTCGAGAACCCCGGCTCATACTAGCCGAGGACGGGACCCGTTGACAGCACAACATTGTATTTTTTAGCATGTTTGTCAAATGCACCAACCACTTCCCACCTCACCAACAACGCCCCCCCCTCCCCCAAAAAAAAGCCCCAGCCACCTCAGACATATGTCAAGTAGTACTTTAGAGACGTAAAGACATACCGCTTCCCCATTCCTGCCATCTTCCACATCGGAATCACCATTCCCACCATGTTCCATGAGCCCATCTTAGCTCCCAGCATCCCGCACTGGGAAGGCCCTTTAAGGGGCACCTAAACTCAAAAACAAAACTGTGGAATTTTATGAAAGTGAACAAGACCTCCACAACTCAACACAAAATCACAAAAAAAAGAGCTTGAAGTTGATCGATGCAACTCCGCACTGTAACATCAAAGCCTTTTGGCAGCAATAATAAAATACCAAGCCACTAACAGAGCACTCACTTTCCATGTCTAAAGTCCAGGAGACCATTTATCCAGGTGCTCACACCTGACAGTGGTTTCAAATCCTCTTGTTATGGTTAAACCTGGACAACCAAAATGTTTACGTCGGTAATGAAATCCAAGACCATTGCCGTGCTCGGTCTCTGGAGTCTGAACAATTGCTTTTGGTGCAATAAGGCCATTTTGGTATGCAATTTGGTATGCCAAAATAATAATTACGTTTGCCCAGATAAAGTTTTGGTGCAGGTGCGTTAATGGGACGTGTGATCGCGCGTGTGCACGCATCGTATGAACAGGCGCGACGAGCCGCAGTCACGCAGCGGGGGCTGCGGGGAATCTCCAGCTCCTTTAAACGCAGGCGCCCTGAAGACCCGCAGGAGCGAGCGCGGCTCCAGCCTCCCGTCTCCGGCAGCGATGCCGCCTTTTCCAGCTCAGCAACTGAGAAAGTGCCAATTGCACAGTTTAAAGGCCCCACTGGCGCAGACATGATAGATAGTTTAAAAATGAGGACGTGTGTTTAAAAAAAGGAGAAGGGGAAGAAAAAACCCACACAGCAGCAGCTGTCAGGCATTGGTGAGGCCAAGCTAGCATGACGGTGTTTCTAACAGAGGGAAGACAGAGAGGGGGAGAGAAGGTGAGAGAAGAACAATAGACAAAGGAAAAGAGAAACCAAGAGAGAGAAAGAAAGAGAGAGAGGCAGAGGAAGAGAAGCTTGAATCCATTGCTCTTCAGGGCTCTTCAAGGTCTTGGGCCAAAGCACGAGCATAAAACCTTCTTTAATACCAAAAAATTGCTTTTAAAAAAGGCAGTTACATTTTAAGGGCAATGAGATTTAGAAGGACTGAATGAATAGAAGATCCAGGCTTTTAGCTTTTGAGACCTCACGGTGTGCACGCAGCCTCTTGGGACAGATCACCTCAGTTACCTGTGTGTACGGGGGGGATGGCGTCACAATGAGTGGACATTGACAAATCAACTGCCATTTCTGTCACTGCAATGGAAATCAATGAGCAAGTAATTGCAGTTTGCGTCAGGCCCCTCCCCCCATGCACCTGCAATGTCTGTGGTGCAGGCGCTGGCAGTGCAGCCTGGATCTTTTTGGCCCTGTGGGTGCGGGGAGAGGCTCAGGTGGGCAGGAGAGGAGAAGGTTCTGGAATGGCAGAGCACACCCATGTCCCTGCCAGTGGAACAGCTGCAGTGTCTGTGATGTAAGTCCCACACGAGTTTAAAAGAGAAAAACAAGCACTTCAAAGCGCACACACAGATAGTGAGAGAAGGCTCATTTAAGAAGGGAGACTTGGGTAACACAAGCTTTTAAGCATCATCGTTGGGAGACCTTTGCCAGGCTGGAGGGTCCACTAGGGGGAGAGTGAGAGGGGAGTGAAAGAAAGCAGAGGACAGGATAGAAGAGGAAATAGGTGAGTAAAGGAGATGAGCAGGGGGAAGAGGTAGGGGAAAGAGATAGAGGACCGTAAAGGAAAGAGGCGGGGATCTGAGGAGGAGGCGCAGAGCACAGTGGCACCCCCTACTGGCTGAAGCGCCGCGGCGAGCGACTGGGTGGCGGCGCGTGAGAGACGGGCTGATCAGACGTGTAATGAGCGTGCCTTCCTCCCTGGCACTCCAGAGAAAAGGCGAGTATTAATCTTCCAGCAGTCACTCCCCCACGGCCCCGACAGGGGGCCCCCAGGGGCCCGGGCGACTGATGCGTGAGCCGGGTGTCAGTGATGAATGGAGTCGTCGTTAAAATCTTTTTAATAACCTTTAGAGAGAGCCCTCCTGTGCTAAAGCACATATACATACCTGCAAATGGGCCGATCTCATAGGGAACCATATTACACTGCACTTGACTGCTCTTTCGCAGGTAAAAGAGGGGCGCCTGCGAAAGCGCAGCCCTCTCCAGAGATTACGCCTTTCCCAGGATTTGCAGGGCTAGACTCAAAAGGCTCAGTCGGCATGCCTTGCAACAAGGCTCTGACACTACACGCAGGCAGGCAGGCAGGCAGGCGAGTGTGTGTGTGTGTGTGTGTGTGTGCATGTGTGTGTGTGCATGCGCACGCTTACATGGGGCACTCCACCACCTGTCGATCGCACCGGCTCAGGAATGTCAGAAGAGACACAGTCGCACATGAGAGAGCGGAGATGGTGCTTGTCAGCCCGTAATTATTACACATGAAAACCCACGAGATGGCGAACGCGTTGGCGCCACTGACGGGAGAGGAACTTTTGACAGGTGCGCGAGGCGCGTTTGAGGAGAGCCATTCATGTCAGCGCGAGAGAAACACCTCTCCTGCAGGAGCGCTCCGAGACTCAAGGTTCCCGCTCTTCCTCAGACTCGTCAGAGCCCGCTTTTACAGACACCCTTCCACACCAGGCTCCCGCGGAGGCAAGGCCGATGAAGGGAGTTTGGAAACAGAGCAGGTGCCAGGGCGCCAGGGTAGGGAACGTGATGACACCATTAGGGAGAGGTGTGAGATTCCACTCCCAGTGCCCTAGCTAAAGGGGTACCACTCATTTCCCTTGTCCTATATCAGTATCCATCCTTCTCTCTTTCTCTCCTTTCTAAATCCATAGCTAACGACCAATAGCTTTTATTTCCTCCTTTCCTGTGTCCTGTGTCTCACATACATACACAAATTCACAGGCAGGTACACATACACACACACACACAAAAAAAAAAAAACAAACGCGCACACACTCTTCAGACCTCAGAAGGTCCCAATGGTACACTGCGGTGGCATCCAGGGGAGGAAGTGACATCAAAGTGGAGTTGTGTCGCTTCTCTCACAACTCACCGGCCAACCCTCCCCTCCCCCACTCACCCTCACCCTCAGCCTCTCCGCTCCCAAAGCTGCACTTCATCAACATCACCTCCAGCTCAGCGCACCAGAGAGCTAAACAAAGAGGATGCTAAAAACGAAAGAGAAAAAAAGAGAAACTGTTCCCCATTACGTCAAACTCGCAGGAAAAACACATTTATCGACCCTGCAAAGGTTTGCTTTACAGTATGTCTACAGAGACCATCATAAAGTGAGCAGAATTGTAGGGACCAAGTCGCAAACATTTTGATGGCCAAGGTTCACTGTAAAGCATACAGACATTTATTGCTAGGGCAAGACGTTGCTGCACATGCTTTGCAGATAGCCGAAAAGGGGCGGAGCGCTGCCAGGTAGGTGGGCAGCAGGGTGACCCCCGGGCACCGACACGTGTCTGGTCAGTGCCACGGTTAAGATCTCAGACCGTATCACCCAACCCAGTGACACAAAGGATCTGCAGGAGGGAGTGGAGAAACATGGGGACAGCCCTGGGTCCACGGGCAGTCATGGAAACAGCAGGGTTTCCCAGGAGACCGTGGTTCCCCTGCCCCATTTTCTGCACAGTGAGAGCGCCGGTGCAGAGCTTCTGAGAGCCAGCAGCTGAAGCTGCCCTTTAGGCACACCAGCCCAATAGGGCGAAGGACCAGTGGCTGCAATGCCTGCCAGGCACACTCATATTACACCACAGGAGGGAAGGATGCTGGAAATGAAGAGAGCCAGTGAGGGGGGGAGGAGAAGACAAAGCAGAAGAGCAGCGACAGAGGGCAAGAAAGTAACAGAGAAAAGAATGAAGAGCCAGTCTGCGAGAGCGAGACAGGCATAATAAAGCTGAGGTAGAAAAGACATCCACAGTATAACACATCCAACCTTGTTGGAATTTAGTGGTACATCAATAGCTGAGAAGGAGGCAGAGTGATGTACGTACACTCACCGTCTGGCTGAGAACGAGGCTAGTCTGGGGGGAGGGGCAAAAGGATCACCTCAGGGAGAACAGAATAAAGCAGGAGACCGAACTACCCCGCAGGCTCAAGATCGGGGCAGTAAGCCACCACTTTGCCGTAAACATCCGCATATCAAACATCAGGGTGCCCTGTCTCTCTCCGACCCGCTCACTAGCAATATGCTCTCACAAGACAGATCTCGTGAGGCGGAGAGTGGGACAGCTCCACCATACCATGAATTCACTCAGTCAGTCTATTCCCTCTCTCTCTCTCTCTCACTCTCTTTCTCTCTCTCATGCACTATCTCATAAACATCCCTAATTGGAGACAAAAATTGACCAACAATTGTGATACAATAGAGAATAAAAGTAATTCAAATACAAAGGGGGATTAATTGTTCTGAAACAAAATTATATTCTCCGTCTATTTGACAAGAATTAATTTAACAGTAAAACCAGTATAAAGTAAATCCGGGAGAGACCATTTAGCAAAGTTCTCAGAGAGTGCTGAATACATTTGAATTACCATATTTAGAATAGAATAGAATAGAATAGAATAGAATAGAATCCTTCAATTCAGGATCCATTTGTCATCCATTTTAATTCTTTGAAAACCCATCCATGTGAATCCATTGCTTCATGTTGCACTTCATACAACCTCTATAGCTCCAAGACTATATGTTTGAATAGTCTTATTGGACATTTGAGTAGGTGTGTGAAAGTACAGTGTGTTTAAGTTGTTTGAGTTTGTGAATAAATACAGATGGTCACGTACACCCACTCCCCTCAGGGACCTGACGTGACCTGAGAATTCTGAGAGACGGGAGAAGTTCACAGCCTGCTGCTAAAACAGGCCATAACCAGAAAACTTTACACACAAACCAAGCAACAATACGTTTCAGGGATACGCTGTAGGAGAGAGATGGTTTGTTTGATTCTTAAAATAAAGAAGCTATTACCTCTTTAAACATACTGTAAAAAAAAAGGAAAACACCCCCCCTCCCCCCTCCCCAAAAAAAAAACAATCCAATTAAGGAGACGAAGCTTTCTCCAGCAATTAAAAAACTACAAAGCTTTGCAATTTTTCTCTTTCGTTCTCCTCATCAAATTATAGTATGTGCAGGTTTTTTTTTTTTTTTTACCTTCCCTCCTCCCCTCATTTCCAGGAGGAAAACATGTTTTCCGAAGGATCTTATTTTTGTAAAGGTTAGAAAAAAAAAAAGAGCGGGCGGAGGGAAAGTGGCTGATTGCGTAGTTTGGCAGGTAGAAGGCTGTGAGTGCAGGCTGTCAGAGCGAGCTCCTGATTACCCAGCACCATTCATCAAAGTGTCACCCCGGTGACAGCCGCTAATAAATATACTGCCACGGAGCCCGCTCACACCTGGCAGCCGCCGCGCCGCGCCGCAACACAACCTAAACCTCATTTGCTAATTGCTGCTTTTCCCATCAATTCTGCTCCTGTCTTGTTCGGTGTCAACAGGACCTAAAAAAAAAAAAAAAAAACCTTAAAAAAAAGGGAAAACGAGAAAACATGTTAAGATTGTCGCGGGTCGTTTTTTCTCTCTCTCTCTCTCTCTCTCTCTCTTTGGCTTTTACCTGCTTTCCTTTTATATATCCTAAATCATCCATCCTTTTATAAATCCACCACCATAGCCCACCCTCAATCCCCCCCGCCCTACCCTCGCCACCTCCGTCCTGACAACAATGCTTAATGAGGTTGCGTTTAATGCACTGTGTACCGGCCTCTTCCCAAGCCCAGGATTAATACATTCCTCTCTGACACCCGATAATAATGGGAGAGAAATGAAGGCTGGCTGTTCCCCCCTTTGCTCTCTCGGCGGCTGCACGCAGCGCCGTGTTTGCACTGCCGTCGCATTAGCTGTGTCAATGTTTACACCCGCAAGGCCTCGGGTCAGAGCCCCCCTCCCCCGCCCGCGGGCCGGCTCCGCGCGGCCGTCCACGCCGGGGGCGGGGTCGGGCCTGCGTGGGAAACGGCCCCGTCACGCTCCGACGACAATCCCCCGGGGTCAGATGGCAGATGGGGGGGGACAGCGGACCGGCGGGAGAGGGGTGCGCGGGGAGTCCGGAGGGCACAGCACGGCTCCCTGCTCCAGTCCGTCACCCTCCGCTCGTTCCTCCATAAACAGGGCCCTGTGAGGTCACCGGTCCACTGCCCAACTCTGATCCTTACATCAGCGCTGAGCGCAAGAGTTCAGTACAAAAGGCTTAGACAGGAAAGGGCTGGTTCTCCTTCCTCTAAATATTTCCATTTGCAGTTATTTGCTGTTTAATAAAAACCATTCTACCATGAGCCAAGGCTGTTGTTTCCCATCGTAAATATCAGACAAGGTGAGACCATTTAATCGTGTCTAGATGGGGACAGAGACATTCATTTTTTAACAATCTAAAGTGAACACAGGTGCAATAGCATCTGACGCCTGGCCAGCATACACAATATGACAATGGCAGAAATTCAACAGCTTACTGACCCCCAGATTGATTAGGACCAACTTGGCCGCCGTCGAGCGCTAAACTCATCCTGTTTGTTTACCCATTCCTCCACTAACAGATGCGCGGCGGCTCCCCCTGCAGGGAGACGGATGAAGCGCGCAATGCGGCGGGGCCCGGTGGCGGTGCGGCCGGAGGACGCGGCGTGCGGCATCTTGCGGCAGGCTGTGTGTGGCGCTGCCAGGCCGCGGCATGCTGTGCCAGCAGATGGCGTGGCGGCCGCCCCTCCCAACGGAGCCGGCACAGCCCGCCACCCAGGTGAGGAGAAGGGGAGAGAGACGGGCACTGCCAGCCAGCATCTGCTCTCACAGCCAGCACAGAGCCACACTCCACCGCCCACCGCCCACCTACACGGGTGCCCGCTTCGTGGCCTACCCCCACTCCAGCCCAACCCTCCACCCCACCCCAACCGTCGACACCCCCACCCCCCAACCCTCCGCCCCCACCCCTGACCCCCGCCAGCTTGCTTCATGGGGCAGAAAGCCTGTTAAAGCAGCTTATTGTTTACCTCCCATTAAAATAAGTGGACACACGAAGTGGTACAAAGCTGCTACTCTGGGAAGATGCAGAGCTTGGCTCAGCTTCTCACACAACTGAAATGGCCCAAATCACGAGGACCAAGAGGATACGCAAGCTGAACCAAATCACATTTGTACCAAATGAAGTGAAGCCTTGCACCAAAGTCCTATAGACGTGATGGCTTCTGGCTGCTGCAATGTGTGACTAAAGGCAGTTAATGGTAGGTGGCCCCTCCTTCCCCTTTGGCAGCCCCATGATGACATGCTCTCAGTGACAACCAAGAACTCAAATAGCTGTAGGGTGTTATTTTGACTTCATGCACACTCCCAGACTAGCAAACTGTCTCTCCCACAAGAACATACAGAACACGTTTTCTGTACCCCAAAGCATCACATTGTCTGGAATCAAAACTGTGGCAGGAGATCAAGTTAATGGATGTACGAATGGCCACAGATTGACAAAGGAACGGATGGTTGCAGTCAGTAGGGTGGTCTCCACCCCATCGACTCCTGCTGTTGAAGCCATACTTACAGTCTGCCAGTGTCAGCGGTACAGTATGGATATTCTACTGCGGTTGTGGTGGTGGACTGCAGTGTGAAAAGAAGGATGATGTTGTGTCCAAGGTCCACTAATGAGTGCCCTTCAGAATAGACAGAGGGTGATGCAGATATGGGAGTGGTTTACTATTTTAATTTGGGAAATAAAAAAATAAAACTAGTGTGCTTGAACATACTGCAGCTGTCTGCCAACTCTTAGTCTGAGCTCTCAGGTTGTGTGACATCACACAGAGCGTAAATGTCTTTCCTCAAGATAAAGAAAAAGTGGCATTTCACTAAAACAGATGCAGAATTTTAATTAACACTGAACAGGTCAAATTATTTGTAAGTTTAAAATCCATCATATTTATGTTTTTGGGAAATTCGGTGCAATTAGGCAACTTTTCTCTTTCATGATGCACACCTAGCCTTCTTTCATTGGATCACCCACAGCTCCTGAACAGCTCCTCACATTCATCATGAGTGCAGGATGAGCAACTGCATGTCGTCAGTTGAGGATGACCTGAAGTCTGCAGTAACGGGACCAAACTGACTTGGTTCTGCCGTGGCTCGGGTGAGATTAAATTAGTTAGTGATGCTTGAGTAAGTACTGTGATAGTTCCTCCCAGCAACACAGCAGGTGCCCATAAGCTCCCAGTTATAAATGCAGTGAATCTCTGCCTCAGTCAGCTATAGCTCTCCTAGCACCCAGTATAGAGTAAAATAGTCACTGGGTCATGGGCGAGTACATTCGAAGAATGCATGACCTTCAGCAGCAGAGCTCCTTCTGCCAGTGCGAGTCACACAACAGCAACCTGAGAGACAAGACCGAAAATTATAAACTGGGGAGAGAAAACGAGAATGTTTTAAAAAAGGAAAAAATACTATAAGCACAAATAGAGTTCACACAGCAACACAAGGAAATATCACCTCTTCTGTAGTACTATGCATCTGACTGGCACTGACAATTCTGGGAAGCTTACAGTAAACGGTGTTTCATATATGGAGAAATATTTGTACAGATGTATTTGTTCTATGGAAAAAGGGACACCTTGATTAAGGGTACAAAAGAAGTGCCCCATGTTATGTAAACCCATGGCCAAGGTCCAACTGGCAATGAATAGGATACACTTACAACTAATTTTGGAGTAACCTTACTACCCTTTACAATTTGATATTTAGCAGGTGCTCTTATCCACAGGGACTTACAAAGCAGTACAAAGCAGAGGGTCTTACGAGCCTTGCCAGACTGACATTTTGATGATATCCTTTGCTAATAAATAAATAAATAGCCAGTTGCAGCGCTTCTGTCCAATCACAATATTGGGCAGGCGGGGCTCCAAATGTGCCAATTGAACTACCGACCTATAACATACTTGGAGATAAAGCTTAACAGAACCAATCAGATTGCAGGGCAAGCAGCTGGAGAGATGGAGAGCCTGCGGTCAGTGCTGCTGCTGGAGCGTGCTGAAAGAGCGCTCTTCTGCTCGGGCAATCCCAAAGACGGGCCGTGATATCGAGGGGACATGGCGGGCAGGCCGCCACCGCTTCCGCCAGCTGCACTCTCCGACGCCGAACGCTCGGCCTGTTAATTAGGGTGGGTTGATTAATGGGAGAGAGGTGCTGCGTTTGGGAGGGGGTGCGCCCCCCTGCCCGCCCCCCGCACTGGCTCAAAGACAGCCCCAGGGCCGGGCCGGGTGAGGGGAGTTTGAAATATTGCATCAAGGCAGGACCTGGCAGCCTCCTGGGCCCGAGCTTTCAGGAGGTGTGGAGTGGAAGGGAGGGGAAGCGCTATAAATCATCCCATGCCACACAGACCATCACTCTCACATCCTGGTGCTGCCAGACACCTTAGCACTGATATAATTAAGAGATTAGCATCCACCTAGGCACAGTGGCAAAGCCCCCCACACAGATGATCACCCATGACTGCGAGCCTCACAACCCAAGTCACTCTTTTCCCTGCACCCCTCACACTCCGAGAAGACAGTTATTCTGATACTGTGCCTGTGACTACAAGTGTACACACGTACGCAAACACACACACACACACACACAGGCAAGACGCTTACTGTATACCACCAACTGATATGTGTACACTCTCCTGTAAAGCAGACAGAAATATCTGTAGCACTACAGATGCAAGGACATGCGTGTAATTTCTTTGTACAAATGCACACACCTTAACACATAGCGTGTTTGCTCACACCAGCAAATACACACATGAACATGCAAATCTCCTGAGCAAACACAGACAGACAGGTATCACCTTACAGGCATATCAAGCCATGCACTTAGAATTTTGGCACAGAAATGTACCATGGATTCAAGGGCTCCATGCTTATTTGACTAGGTTAATTATCAGCATTTAGATTTATCCACTCTCCTGCTATGGCATTCATAGACAGGTAGTACTGACAAGGAAGCTTTATACTCCCCATCCCTGAGAGATCAGCACTTGCACTGCAACTGATATTAAACTGGGTGTCCTGTGATTGGCTGGGAAATTCTATGCAAATAAAGTCATCTTCTGACTTATAAAACACAACTGACTGAGAGGATAGAAAATGATGAGAAAATGCATACTTACAAGGCATTTTGCAAACACTCCAGAGCAATTCACACAGCATACAATCATACAATTCATTTACACAGCTAGATATTTGCTGAAGCAGTTGAGGTTGAATACACAAAAAGAAACTGAGAAGTGTTTTTTTTTCTTTCCACTGGTTATGCAAACATATTTTATAAAACAAAGTATGGTTCAGCTACGCCTATTGACAATAATATTTTTAATTTCATTTAATTTTATTTTTATTTTTATTTAATTTTATAGCACATATATTTGAACATTCATATTCATGTTCCATAACATTCCTGAACCCATCAAAGACCTGCTTGAGGCAGAAAGGGGACTGTAGCCACAACAAGCATTTTAAATGCCCTTTTTAATGTGTATTAGCTAGCTGCTGGTGCAATGCTGCTAGGCCATATTTCAACCCCATGCTCCCAGTGATAAATGTCAAAAACACCTTGTGGCTGGTTTCTGGAAATCAGGGTGTATATATAATATAAATACATTTAGTGAGTTCCATAATATTTGATTCTAGGCTTTTGATTGCCTTTGTAGTCAGTTATTGGCGTTTGCCAGCATAAGGACCAGAGTTGTGTCAATGAATGTTAAGGAAGCCATTATGAGGCTGAGAAATATGAAGAAAAAAACGTCAGAGACAGGCCAAACCTTAGACTTCCCAAAATCAACTGTTTGACTTAACATCATTAAGAAGAAAGAGAGCAGTGGTGAGCTCAGCTGCAAAGTGCCTGGTAGGCCTCTACAATTGATGACCAAAGAATTCTCACCATAATGAAGAAAAGCTCCCAGACACCTGTCCTATTCATTCTGCTGCTGCTAGCAGCAGTTACATCATCAATGAAGACAAGTGAGCCAGTACATGTAGCAGCCATACATGCCCCTGTCACCATGTTTCACAGATGAGGGGGAACGCTTTGGATCTTGAGCAGTTCCTTTTGGCTTCCACACTTTGCTCTTGCCATCAATCTGATACAACTGAATCTTGGTCTCATCTTTCCACAAGACCTTTTTCCAGAACTCTACAGGCTCTTTTAGGTACTTCTTAGCAAACTGTCACCTGGCCACCCTGTTCTTGCAGCACACTAGTGGTTTGCATCTTGCAGTACAGCATCTGGAGTTCTGTTCATCACGTCTTCAGCAGACAACAGTAACTGACACATCCACGCCTGCCTCCTGAAGAGTGTTTCTGATCCGTCAGACAGGTGTTTCTTTATAATAGTTACAAACAGTAGTGTTCTTCCTTAGCCAAACAGGCCCTATGTGATTACTGAGCGCACCAGTGCTCTCTTTCTTTGTAATAATGTTCCAAAAGGTTGATTTGGTTTGGCCTATGTCTGTTTTTTTTCTCAGCCTCTTAATGGCTTCCTTGAATTTCACTGGCACAACTCTGTTCCTCCAAAGGCGACCAAAAGCCAAGTGCAAAGTGATGTACAAGAAGATTACTTATAAAGACATTGAAGTCAATCATTCTCATTGCATTAACACATGCAAAGCTGACAGGGCATCGGGTTTGGTGAATATATGGAACCTGTAGATGAGATGTTTTAGTAAAGGCACTGGTTTTGTGTATAGAAAGGCCTTAGATGAGGCAAATATAGGTCTTTTTCATAGGCAGGTGTTGAAGCCGTGAGTCTGCACGTGCGCACATACTGATGATTGCATCCTATTGCGCATGCTTGTGTGTGCCTCAGTGCATTTGCATTTGCAGATGTGAACAGTGTGTGTGTGTGTGATGTGTGTGTGGTGTGTGTGTATGTGTGGTGTGGTGTGTGTGGGAGTGATTAGTAGTGTGTGTGTGTGTGATATGTGTTGTGGTGTGTGTGTACGTGTGGTGTGATGTGTGTGGGGGTGATGTGTAGTGTGTGTGTGTGTGTGTATGTGTGTTATGTGTGGTGTGAGTGTGTGGTGCGTGTGTGATGTGTGGTGCGGTGTGTGTGTATGTGTGTGTGTGTGATGCGTGGAGAGGTGTGGTGTGTGTGATGTGTGGAGAGGTGTGGTGCGTGTGTGTGTGTGTGTGTGTGTGTGTGTGTGGTGTGTGTGTGTGTGTGTGTGTGTGTGTGTGTGGTGTGTGTGTGTGTGTGTGTGTGTGTGGTGTGTGTGTGTGTGTGTGTGTGTGTGTGTGGTGTGTGTGTGTGTGTGTGTGTGTGTGTGTGTGTGTGTGTGTGTGTGTGTGTGTGGGGTGTGTGTGTGGTGTGTGTGTGTGTGTGTGTGTGTGTGTGGTGTGTGTGGTGTGTGTGTGTGTGTGTGTGTGTGTGTGTGTGTGTGTGTGTGTGTGTGTGTGTGTGTGTGTGGTGTGTGTGTGTGTGTGTGTGTGTGTGTGTGTGTGTGTGTGATGTGTGGTGTGTGTGTGTGTGTGTGCGTTTATGTCCCACTCAGCTGTTCCTACACTGCGCAGACCGGAAGACCAATGGTGCAGCCGTCTGGGAAGAGCACAGGCGTCTGTCCTGGAAGCCGGCACATTATTGAAATGTAAGAAGTCTCATTGTGACAAACGCGCCTCCAGGGATACAGCGTGTAAACACGAATCATTTGGCAGATGCATGCCGAGTAAATTGGCAGCGTATTCCCCCTGGTGAAGCCACACACACCATTATCAGGATTGAGACTAATCGCGTGTCGTGTCCCATATGATGAGCAATTAATTTACACAAAATCAAACGGCAGCACGGAGAGAGAGAGAGAGAGGGAGAGAGAGGGGGGGAAAGAAAGTGAGAGTGGGGGGAGAGAGCGAGGGAGAGGGGAAAAGAGAGGGAGAGATGTGAAGTGACGAGTGCCAGAACCAAGGTTAATTATTTATTTCTCGCATTCATCCGCCATTACCTTTTGTTTAACCTTGTTTTCCGGAAAGAAAGAAGGTCCAAAGACCTTCACCTTTACAGAGCCACTCAGGCCTGCTGAAAAAGTGCTGAACGGGGACAATCTGAAACCTGGGAGTTGGAAGGACAGGAGTGGGGGGGGGGGGGGAGCACCAAGGGCCAGTTTAATGCCTGCAACGATGAAGCCATGAAGCTCTGCTTTTATGGCACTCTAGGAAGATCTTGCCAAGCTAAAAAAGAGCTCTAAGGAAACATTTTCTAAAACATCTACTCAGCGAGGCCTTGATTTGTGTTATGTGAATGGAACAGAACAGCGAGCCGCGATTTTGTGATTATTTTGCACAATTACCATTTTCGCCGTTTGTAATTACTTAAATGCAGTAAAATGTAATTTCTCTCCATGATAGACAGAATAAAAAACACCAATTGAGCCGGTCCCATTTTAATCTCTGAACTGACAGAATCCGGGAAGAAACTGCGTCTGTAAGAGGGAGCCAAGATTTCAACGTCTTCCGCACCAAAATTAATTATATGGACTGATGACCTTTCAGATAAGATAAGTAGCATTATAATAAGTACGACCATATAAAACCCAAGACATCATTGATGGCAAAGGGAACTTATTTAAACAGGTCCTTTTTTCTCCTTGCCTGTTATAGAGACCTGTGCTTTTAACCTTTTTTTATTCATTAATTGAAATAAATTTTCTCAGGAATCCCTTGGAGACCAGGAGCAGGCTGGCAGGGGAGGGAGGGAGACGGAGAGAGAGACTGAAGAAGAGCAACCCATGCTGCCATCAATCATCCTGTCAAAACACAATAAACCAGGGTGCACAATTACGGATAATCACAGACAAATCTATCACACGGACATGATAAAAAAAGGAGCGGGGCGAAGTGAAGTTAACAGCGTGGCGCGGAATGACACTAACCAGGGCTCCGCTCGGCCCGAGCGCGGAGGTGGCGCGGCGAGGAGGGAGGGGGCGTGGCCGCTGCGGAGGTGGGGGAGTCATTTATTAAACCCGGAGCCGCGGAAGCGTCTTCATCGTTTTCTCCGCCGCATCCATCCCCTCTGCTCTGCGGACTGACTGATCTCGTTCTGTCACACTGCCCGCCCACGGCTAGCTCACTGTAGCCTCACAGACAGCCAGGGCTCCCTGTAGGCTGCACTAGCCTGGTCAGACCTCAATGTGAGGTTTATCAATAACCTGGGCAAGGCTGTCGTTAGGGAGCACTAGCCTGGTCAGATCACACTGTAAGGTTTATCAATAGGTGGGGCAGGTCTTAGTATAGGATGGACGAGCTTGGTTAGGTAGGACTATAGGGCATAAGACATACGGTATCAATAACCTCATCAGGTCTTCCTATATGGCCCACTAACCATGTCAGGTCTCACAGTAGGGTATATCAATAGCCTAGTCAGCCTTCAGAACTGTCAGAATAAGGGGGGAAAAGCTCATAGTTTTAAAAAGAGCTAGCTTTTTAATACAACTTATACTTCTCTGACATTCAAGGAAAAATTTTACAGAATCATGCAAACACTGGAAAAGCACTACTCATGTTCTCGTCTCAGTTTAGCCGTTTGCATTACACGGACCTGTCTGGTGACAACAGACAAGTGTGGAGTCAGTGTAAATGCTGATGCAGACCCCATTACCAGCCTCATCCAAGGCTCACAAATTACACGTAGTATCAGCCTGATGCCTGATCTGAGCAAGGAGCGGGCCCATGAAAAGCAGCAGCTCAAAAGGCAGCAGAATGCCGTAGATCACGCACTGACTGGCAGGACGAGACTGGGTTAATCAAGTGCTGCAAACCCCTTTAAATATTTAATGTGTGCAGATCTGAAGGGACCCAGCAGTGACAACAAACTAGAAAGGAGGAATCTCATCTGCACAGCCAGAGGGTGATACATCTTTCCTCACATGCCCACACATGCACGCCCTCCTCCACACACACACATAAACACAAATACAGTGAGCGCCATAATGTTTGGGACAAAGACATATATATATTTTTTTGATTTGGCTCTGTATTCCACAATTTTAGATTTGTAATCAAACAATGAGCACATGGTTAAAGTGCGTCTTCTCAGCTTTTATTAAAGGGTATTTTTAGACATTTTGGTTTCACCGTGAAGAAATTACAACACTTTTTATACATAGTCCCCCCATTTCAGGGCACCATAATGTTTGGGACAAATGACTTCACAGGTAGGCTATTTCTGATTAGTCAGGTGTGCTCAATTGCTTCCTTAGTGCACGTAGTAGAGAGCTTTCAGTATCTAGTCTTGATTCTAGGCTTTTAAGGCCAACCCTTATGCTAACCAAAACCAACTGTTTGGACATGATTAAGCAGAAAGACCCCCGGTGAGCAGATGAAACTAAGATTCACAAGTATCAGAGTGATGGCAAGAGTAAACTGTGGAGGTAAAAAGGAACTTCCGAAGATCCCAAGCACCCCCCTCAGCTGTGAAACATGGTGCTAATGGTTGGTCATCTATGGCTGCTACAGGTACAGTAAAATACACACAAACATGCACATGCATATACACACACACACACACACACCTATATACATACACACACACACATGCATATGATATTTACATACACACAAAACACTTTAACATCTTCAACTACACAGACATACATACATGCGTAACAACACGCAAGTACAGTATGCACACACCACCTAACACACAAATGTAAACATATGCATCCAGAGAGGCACAAACATCTAGCATACACACGCCTACACAACACTACCCACAGTTCCTGAATTCACAAGAATATTCACACTGGCATACATTCACAATAAAAAAAAACAAAGATGGACACCCACAAACTGATTTTAAAAAACGATACAGACACACACAAACACGAGCACGCACTCAAACTGCATCGTACGCAAAGCATGTTAACCCTCATCCACACGCACAGCATACCTCACGCTGCCCCATTCTATAACCACCGCGTCGCCGCATACACACACACACGCTCAGTGGAAACTCTCCTCCGCTGCTCAGTGCTTCATTCTGCCAGACTGCACATCCCTCAGGGCTGCATGGCCATTGATATAAGCAGGGTTTATACAGGGACAGTCCCCACCGCAGTACAGCAGACTGACAGTGTTTCCCACTGCTGCTCGGGAAGGCCTCAGGGATTACGGCCCCTTCAGGTTCACTCCCGAGTCACAAACAGAGAAGAGAGAAGGCAGCTAATAAACCGCACATCGCTCCATTCTCCTACGGGTGATATCCATAAACACCAAAAATGCAAATGAGCCAGAGGGGAGCAAAGTTATAACATCAATTGCAATAATAAAACGCCGCCCCTCCCCGCTACAGCCCGCCAACCCAGCTCCCTGTATGTAGCACTCGTCTGCCGACCGCTTGGACTCAGTAATAAAGACACCGGCTTGATATCCTCCCAATGCATAATTTACAAGTCAAAAGACAAGGAATTGCAGCATTTTCATAAAAACACAATAAAGTTGTCCAATCTCGGCGGCTGCAGGAAAGGCCGCCACACCGCCTGTCCTGACTAAACAATGTGCATTACAAATGCAGGGAGGCTTACCAATTTAGCCGCGCGGAAGAGGCGAGCAAATGAAAGGGCCCTCTGAGCACTTCTTTACCCTCCACACAGCACTGCAGGACCAGGTGTCACGCTCAGGAATCAACAATGAATATAATACAATCCATGTCACGTAAATACAATAAAAGTTTCATATTTCCCGCTCATAATATTTTGGTACGTTTACATGTAACTTCAATTATTGGTTTACTTGGTGCTGCTTTTTTTCCTCCTCAACCCCCCTTCCCCCTCCCGAGTGAAAAAAGAAACTCAGCAAATTTTCTGCACATTTTTTTTGAGCTGGTTAATAAATAAAATATCCTGGGCTGTAAAGGGAATTCTGTACCTTTAACTGCCTCTCTCTGTGCTTGCACGGTACCTCTGTCCTCACCAGCCCACACTTCCTGATGAGCTAAGCCTTTATGTGCTGCCCTGTTGTGTTTGGCTGTTTTTGGGGGAGCCGTCACCTGCAAGCTTTGTGTTTCCTGTGTGCAGGAGAAGGATCAGCAATCGAGGTCAGTCAGCAAATGGATCAGCAATGCACCAGGTGATGTCATCACACCACACGAGAGGGTTCCTGCTGTGTCTGCGAACATAGGTTCTGTAACCATCCGAAATGTGTACGACAATTGGGACAGGTGATGCACGTTATACATTTCCACTGGGTGCTTTTCAAGTTGTATTGAACTACACAGCAAAAAACACCATCCTCGTTCATGCCTCAATCAGAAAGCAGAGAGTGACTACAAATACACCATAAAATTGACACAGAAGAATTTAAAGGTAATAATGCACCTACTAGAAAAAGTGAAAGAAAAAGGCTGAATTGTCAATGATTTTGCTTAGGGGCTGAAAAAAACAACCTTTTAAGGATGGCCAATACTGCCAATTTGAACTTTGATACGATGCCTATAGTAATCATACCAGGCTAGCAGCATCAATAGAGATTTTAGTACAGATTATAAATCATACAAAATGCAACTTATTTGTTTTGAATGAGAAAGGAAATTAAGGTTTTACACAGAGTACTTTGATGATTTTGGTCAAAATCCCTGAATTATAATATAGATAGATAAGATATAAACAATATACAATAGAACAAAACGGATCCTTTTGAATCCAGGCAGTTTATAGCCTATTATCGGTGGTATCAATAATAATTATTTTCCTAACAAATTTGATAGATGGCACTGCTACTTACAAATTAGATACACGTTCAGTAATTACTGAAACTAAGTGGGCAATTAACTGCTTGGATATATAGTCCCTTTTAAACATTTCTGAAGCAATTAAAAGGAATTGATACTATTGATATCCATGACACTCAGGTGATACTGAAGCATCAATTTGGTGGTACTGCTCTGCTCACTGCAAGCAACTTGACATTTGTCTTTTAAAAAAAAAACATTTTTCTGTCAGTTTCGATATGAAAAATGTGGATATTTGCATATTAGTGCTAAAATGACAAGATGGGTTATTTCACCCACAGAAACATCTACAGGGATATGTATGATGGTTCTTTTTTGGCATTGGTTTTTATTGTGGCTATCTAAAGTCATGGTTTTAGCTTCTTTGGTTGGCAGCATTGGACTGGTGTCACATCACATGAAACAGAAGACTACAGTGTATGTGTACTGAAATGTTAAAGGTCATTTTCACTTTGCACTTCATACACATATGACTTGAAAATAATACTCCTGCTGAATATTATCACCCTTGGAAGTGATTCCTTGAGAAGACCCCCCACCCAAACATAATTGGGGGAGGAATACCTTCAGTGGCATGGTTTAGCAAGAGAGTAAGAACAAGGTGATGTACACCAAATATTGGCCCCTTGCTATACCAATGTGCTTCTGAAGGTATGTTTGTCTGGTGACCATTAGCAAATTCAAGTTCAATCCACACTCTGAATGGTCATTCATTTGACCTTCTTCTGTTTTAAGCCCTTTGTTTGTTCGTTATTTTACGCAAATAAAAGGCCAACTCAGAACTCACAGAAGTTCTCGCGATACTATGAGTGTTGTGTTAGCTGAGTACACCTCTCATCTGATTTTCCCACATCAGCAAGGGGACTGAGCGACTCCGACCTAGTGTGTCGACCCTGCCAAAGGTCGTGACCCCGCAATGCATCTTCATCCAAGGTGCCCGTGGAGTGAGCGCGTCTGGACGTCTGCCCTCGCAGTTGGCGCGGTTTGGGAGGAGCTTCTGCGTAGCTGACGGCGAACAGCCTTTCCACCAGGCCCTCGGTGGGCATGGAGACGGGCGGGGGTGGGGGGGGTGGTGGGGGGGGGTTGTGCGGGGGTGAGAAGGTAACTTTGCAGAAATTCCACTAATTGCTACAACTGGGTTTTGCCGGCAAGGTTCCTCAGTGGTCCGTTGCTGCTAATATCATTAGCTAATCTGCTGCGTGTTGTCCCCCTTGCCCTCTCCACCGGAGTGTCGGAGCTCCAGAGCTCCCAGCTCATGTTTCCCCCTCTCCGCTAGCTCTCTGGCAGAGTGCTGAGTCCAGGTTTGCTGCTGCAAGGACTCTACATCTGGGCTCTTCTGACAAGGAAGATTAATACCTCAGACCCACACTACACCCTCCCCCCTCCCCCAACTGCTCGGCCAAACCAAAAACAAGAGCCAGTCCGTGCCCACCCCACCCCCCTCCTCCCTTATACCCACCCCACCTCCTCTACTCCTCCCTCCCCCACTTTAAATAGAATCTCCAGACCACAGAAAAACAACTTTCTGCTGATGCTAGTTTTTTCAGCCCCCCTCTTCCTTTCTTCCTCCCACTCTATCACACACCTTTGGTTACGGAAATCTTGGCTGAATTTGAAACCGGTTCTTTGTGCATTTATATGTGTAGAAGCGCATTAAACGTGATCACTGCTGAGAAAACATCTGATGTTGCAATTACCCGCGGCAACGATATTTACACACATTTTATCTTTTGGGGGCACGGTGAGTGTGAATCTCAAGATCAAAGTGACCGGCTGTTAGAAATTATAATGATTACACTTGCAATGCCACGAAAAAAGAAAAGAAAAACACTTTAAAGCATTTTTTTTTCTTTTTAAACTCAAAACAGCTCAAGTCAAACTGTTACCCCTACCCCTCAAATTGCAAATGACAAACCAGGAACAGGCTGTACCTCGGGAATCTCTTCTGCTTGTCAGAAACTGATGACATGTAATTCCTAAAATGGATCCCGCCAAAAAAAAAACTACTAGTGGGAGAATATTTGAGTTGTTAAGTTTCTGAGCCGAGCTAGAAGCCTCCAGGATCACTGGCACCACAAGTAGAGTGGAGCAAAGCTGCATGAATACTAAAGACAGACAGAGTATTGAAGACTGGAGCCTAAATAACAGACCAGTATTCAATGATTTGACAGGCCACATTTTAGACTCAACTACTGAAATACCTAAAACCAGCACAGGCTAGTTATCTTGTCTGAGATTCTGAGATAGGACAACAGTACAAAGCAGTTCCCTGTAAGTGGCAGGGCCTGTAATGCGATTCCAAAGGGAGCTGATCTCAAACCAGGCCTGGAGCAGAGGACAAGCGGGAGGGCAATTCTGACAGCGTGTGATTCACCCTGATGGGGAGAGGCGACCGACAGACTGCCACGCCGCGGCGTAGCGCCCTGACACCCAGGATCTGTGAGTGTCAGGAGCACCGCACAACACACGGCCCTAGGGTCACCATTCACACATGCACGGAACCTCGCCCTGAAATGGCTTTCCAATTGCCCCGTATGGTTCGTGAGAGAAGCAGAGAGTCACTCTGGACAGTATCTCACACACACACTGCACATGTCACTACAAGTACACACAAGTAGGAGCAATCATTATCATTAGCACTGATTTCTGTACAATTGCCCTGACCCTCAGTGTGGTGGTCACAACAGTAGTTCTTCATTATTTTAAACAGAAACCAAGACATTTAACATTCTTGAGTTTAAAAACTGGTCCAGATAGCATGGTTTTTTAAAAACGTCTTTTTAAATGATCAGCAACTGTTTGGCTTATCTTATATTAAAAAGAAAGGCCTGGTCAACATTTCTTTTTTTTTAAAAGCATTCGTGTGTTGGTAAATAGCTGAAATCAAAGAATGTAAAATTATTTCTATGAGCCACAAAGTTAAAACAGGGGGCCAGTTAAACAGAGCGATCACAAGAAAGAAGGTGGGGCGAGAGAAAGAGAAAACAAGGATGACCCAGAGGTGGCCTCTGTGTGTCCTCGCTTGTACCCGTCATCCTCCTGGTATTCCCATAAGAGGATGCAGTATGTGCGGTTTGACACGACAGGGGAGTGTGAGAGGGACAGCGAACGCAGACACAACCTGCTCTGTCCACCTGCGTCTGAGTCAGCCGTCACACCTGTCAGGGTGAGGGAGATTCACTGCGCGTCTCAGGTTTCCAGCGAAGGGGCCCGTCGAACCGAAGCAAAACAAAACTCCCTCAGCCAGCCATTTAGTCCTCCTCTTCCCTTAACAGAGCGACTCCTTTACAAATGACAGAAATGTTTTAAAATGGAAATCGCAAACACATAGAATAGGCTTGCATCTCCTCAAACTTTAAGAAATACCTCATAAACAAAGAGGAGTTCAATTTGAAAGGGGCCCCCTTGTACTTCAACCCTGTTGAATTTTTTCACTGAGCACCTCCTCATTCATCTTGGCCTGTTCATAAACAGCATTCCTCACCCCCCACCACCACCATCCTTTTCCAAATCAAAACCAAAGATTATTGCTGCTTCTACGCCCTTCCCTTTCCTGGCGACGCCTTTTAATAATGCATGAAGCACTAGGCCCCTGCCATTCCACCCCCTTTTTAATAGCACCAATCGCCAGCACATCCAGAACCAAGCCACATGTGAGCGCTCCACAGATAGAGGGGAGCAAGGCTTTTTTACAACCTTTTTTTTTTTTTTTGCCAAAGTCAGGATGGGGGGGAGCAGGAAAGGGGAAGGAAGAAGGTATGCCTGTAATGAAAGCCTGTTTAAAGATTCAAAACTAAACAACATCAAAGGGCTTGGGTCCAGGCGGTGAGGCTGGCGGACTAATGACAAGAGCTGTAGGGGGTCCAGGGGTGGGGGGGTGGGGGGGAAGTCGTGTCTTTGAATGAGCGCACATCCAGCCCCTGCTCTTCACCCATCCCCTCCTCTGCCTCTGGTAGATAGGGTTTCAATTAAAATTAGGAAGGCAAGGAAAGATGTGTGAAGCTTACCTCAGAGTAAACTGTGTCACTTTCACCCCTCCCCCTTTTTAAGTAGCACTATTTATTTTTATACCTTGAACTGGCACCCAGAGCTGGAGATAATGAGTATAAGATCCCACGGGAGGAAGAGGTACGGAGACGGAATTTAAAACTACATATACCTCTGCCAAATTCTCACTTTTGATTTGTTCAGCTTTTTTACATCGTGTTGCAATTAGCCAATGAAAAATGTCACTTTCTTTAACTGTGTGCTGAATAGACTCCTTTAAGACTCCTGATAACTCCTTTTCTGTGATGTCCTTTATCAGATGACTATATGAATTACTGTACAGTTCACACATTGTCTTTAAATTATCCAATTATATTACATGTTATATGCTAATAATCTAAAATTAACTGTCCTATATTGAATCAGTAGAGCACTAAGGGCCCAAACTATACTTGGCTCAGATTTGTAAATGGTGATTTCTTGTGTCTTGTCTCTCTTTACCTTGTGAAAACCTGAAGTACAAACATTTCCATCAGACAGCAGGGGAAAAAATGCATCCCGCTTTCTCAAGACAAGCCAAACCTTTTCATAGGCGTATAGCCCTTTTCAGTCCATCATTCTCACCTAAGACATGCCAGTAAATCACACAGAACCAAACTGTCGCAATTTATCTAAGCAGGGAAGAAAACAAGGCGGCGAAAACACACACACAAGTTCACAAATACACAGCGACACGCACCCACAAGAGTGGCCGCTGGAACGCGGGCAGGAAAATGGCTGGCGCTTAATTTTCTCGGCCAAAGAACAAGTGGCGGGCTATGCTTGAGCGGGACCCCGGAGCCTCTCCGAGAGGGAGCAGCTCCAGAGACGCTGCGCGGCGGATCAGATAAAAGGCTGATCACTTAAGCAGCGCTCTCTGCGGGTAATTCTCCCTGCCTAAAGAGTTCCTGGTGTCAGCATATTGCTCGCCTGCCGTAGAGCGCCGTCGAGAGAGAGCTATAAAACTATCCACCAGAATAGAAGCATCAACATTTTTCCAGTGGCGTTTGGGCTGGCGGAGGGGGAGCGGGAACAGCTGGCTGAGGAGAGGGGCTCTCGTCTTGTGGTGCAGGATTTCATTACTCCTAATTTCCAGCAAGTTACAGTTCAGGTAATTCAGCGCTCCATGCACGTCCATAAACACTGTAATTTCAGCAGACCTATAATGACACGCAAACACACACTCTCTTTAATGCGCACACACAAACACTGCCACTGCCGCTGCCTCTCTCTCGCTCTCTCTCTCCCTCTCTGAGTCTCTCCCTCTCTCTCACACACACACACACTCGCGCACACTCACAGACTCACAAGCACATATGCACACACATACACATGCCCACACGTACACATACTTTGCTTCTTATGCACACTTATAAACAAGTACCACTCATACACATTTTCACACAGAATCATGTACATAGACAGACACATGTAACTATGTATCATCTCTCTCTATTAAAATTGAAAATCAGATGCTATAGCAAATGCATTGGTTTTGAATTTCAAGGTGTCACAGTGTTTATGGTTTTATAGGATGAATGCATGCCATACTGCTAAAAAAGCTAAAAGTATGCATTAATCTATTTTCTCTCTTTTTGTTTTTTTGTACCTGATAATGGCCAACATTCTGGCATAAGACAGCAATCTTGTTTGCTTGCTTACATCAAATGCATAGGCCTACCTCATGTTTTCTTTACCAATAAAAAGAATGTCACTTCTTTAATGACTGAATTTTGATGCATTATGTTGTACAAATATCTATTTTTCATTTTCATTCATAAAGAAGGTCAACAAAGTTGTAAAAGTTCTGTTACCAGAATCTTAAAAGGCTGGCTGATGTATTGCATGTCAATGGGAGCAAATACAGTGTTTTGTTTTTAAAAGAAAAAGCTTAAAATGTTGCACTCTGATGTGCAAATCCACTCCATTAGAATGTGAGTTTGTACATCAAGTAGCATTAATTTTTTCTGGCAGAAATTGTTTGAACATTTTCTCATTTCCAGTAATCGAATGAAAACCAATTAAACACATATTCCCTGACACACCAAGCAGCAGACTGCAAACTTTGTAGCACTCATCCGACGTGAATACTGCCTTATTATACAGAAAACATCAGTGCTCCGTTCAGCTTTGCGACGGAAAGGGGGATTTTAATAGAGTCACGCAGGCTCGCACTAATCTACTCTGCGCCATCAGGCCAAATGCATTCACTTTGTTTAACCATCATTCAGATTCCTACCTGAATGATTATGAACGCGCAGAGAAAAATGAAATATGCCTCGCCTCCAATGGTGTCACCAAAACCGGCGAGTGAATTGTGGGGCTAAGTGATGTGACTGTGGCATCAGCGTGGCGAATGGGCGGCTGAATTAATGGACTTCCACACTCTGATACATTACGGCCCACAGAGGGGCTAAAGGGACCAGGTAATGCAGAGCGCAATTTATATGCAGCAAATAGTTTAGGGGAGACGCGCCGCCGCGAATGTGGCCAACCAAGGCTGCTACAAACCATCTTAAGCCCCACATAAATGCCACTGGTCTCTGTATGCCGTCATATTATGGATAGGGCCTATAATGCAGCAAAGACATTAATTCTATCTAGTGGGAGGCTTGTCGCTACTACACTTATAATATTAAGAACCTAACAGGATGGACTCTGTGAGCAACACAGAGCCCAGTGTATTTCTCCTGATACATAATCATCTAAAGATGGGATATAACACATTTTAGTATCAGATCAGTATCAGATGAGTTTTGTGTATTTGATTACCAGGCTAAACAAAATCATTTATTTTCAAATCCATGTATTACGCTGCCATGCTTGAAGATAATAAACACAATCATAACATTGACAGGTTGCTGATATTTATCAAACCCTGAGAGCCACGTGATTTTGCAGTAATATGAACCAAGCCGACGTCAATTAAACAAGAAAAAAATTTCACATCTTTGTACACACGCACAACACACACATACACACATACACACACACAAATGGCATATAAAATTTAAAATGTAATTGTTTAGTTTACATTCCTTCCAAGAATTAATTCGTCATGTATCAAAAATTTCTCTCAGGATGTGGCTTTTAATATGGTTTCTAAATTCTACTCCCTCGTTTTAGAGTATCTCAATGTTGCAAGGAATATACAGACCCTCCCAATAAGTTTTCTCTGTATAAAACAATAGTTAAATATTGCTTTGGGTGGACTTTTAATAACACTGACTTCAGCAGAGTACAGAAACTCAGAATGATTAAAATAATCATTTGTGTGTTTTTGATACAATAATTAACATGTCGGATGAAAAACCTCAATCAGTGAAAATGGTCTTGTTTTTTATATTTTAAAAGCACGTGCTCTAAGTCTCAGTATATTACTCTTCTATGTGACATGAATGTCCAGACTACAATTACTAATATAGTCTACATCACTAAAGTCATCATGAATTATTTCTAAACTTAAAACCATATCCTTTTTAATTCTATCAACATCTGGTTTACAAAAAAGAAGTCACCTTCTGTATTAACTTCTAGCATTGCAAAGCAATACAACAACTGAATAAAAATACTGGGACGAGACAGAGTACTGCTATTTTGGTCTCATAACAGTGCGATGTAGAAAATTAATGTTTCAGTTAAAAAGCATAATTCCGAATGTATGTATGATAATATATCATGTATATAATAAATATAATAACAATGAATGTATTTTCAAAGCATGTACAAATTAAAAGAGCGATCTGTTGCAGAAATGCATTTAAATAATCAACCCTTTTGTTTTTATATTCCAGTATTTTGGAATACAATATTTAATTTACTCATAGTCTAACTCAAAACTGAACAACTGAAAGTCACTGTGATTGCTATGTTTTGTACATACTTTGGCATGTATTCCAAATATTATATTTTGTTCCATGTTAGTGATAGGGATATCTGTGTCAGTCTCTTTTTTAAGACTGGTAATTTGTGTCTTTGGAAGCCTCTTTTTTTCTTGCAAAGAAAGTAAAATAAAATAAAATAAAATAAAAACAAAAACTGTAAATAAAAACCTGAGGCACTCGCAAATACTTTTTGGGTTCAGCTGTTGGTTTTGGAAATACGTCCAATTTATCCTTGCCAAAAATAAAATGAAAAAATACTTTTTCCCATGTAAAAAATATTATTTAATAGTCCTTCGGGATTATATTTCCTTTAAATAAAACAAAGATCTGGTTACATAAATTTGTTTCCAGTAAAAAGGAACAAAAAAGGAACCCATCTAAAAGAGATGATGATGATAAAAAACAAAAAATGCTTAAGCGTAACTTGCGTTGTGCATTTTTAATGCGCAGTTGGAGCTAGTTTCCTTAGTACAGTGCATTTGGGAGGAAAAACGCCCGGAGAACATGGTACCATCTCACTTGGATGACCACAGGACAGTGTGCCCGTTTTACAACATTTCTACATCAATAGCCCCAGGCTTAATTTTATTTACTGTAAAACAAATCACATTTGCTATTGTTATTCTCTCTCTCTCTTGCACGCGCTGCTGTGTGGATATATGTGGCAGGGGGCATTAGTCCATACTTCAGTGTTTCACTGGCCTCGCCCTGTACATAAAGTACATGCTATTACAGAGGATCAGCACTGCTAATTGAATGACAGCCAGTAACATAAGCTGCATAATCAAACCACTGCTATCGACGTGGAGCAGCAAGCCGTCTGCATGCAGGAAGAAAGTTTCGCACAAAAACAATCAGTTCTGGAAGGAGCAAAGGGGTCAATACTTTTTTTTTTCACTGCACGCTGTTGTGACTGTATGTCGGTGTTTGCGTGCGTGCACACAGTTTAGTCCAATAAAAAATTATGCGCAAGAGTTCCTTTTCTTTTGGGAAATACCCAAAATATACAAAGTAAAATACTTTGTATTAAATATAGTAAATAATTCAAAACTTAATTGTAAAACTAACATTTAAATATGGAGCCCAACAATTATATGAAGATTAAATAAAGATCTGAATACAGTTATATATAAAACTATGTGCTTACAGACAAAAAATATGTTGTTTTGACTCATTTCCAAAGAAAACAGCTAAGCTGTCCTGTTTGTAATCTGAATTAATTACTGCCAAAAATGGGCCCTACTGCTTGAGGATACACAACTAAATTATCATCAATCCATAAGATTCCCACATTAATCACCACTATAAATGCTTGAGCATTTCTGCGCACTAAAAATATCAGCTAAATAGAATTTGCAAGGTTACCATATGTTGGGTAAAACGTTATAATGATAAATAAAAAGAAAGCTTGGATTTAAAGTTCCCTGCTAAAAGACTATTGATGAGCAGCACAGCAGAAAAATAACCCTAATCATCTGACAAATATCACAATACAAATATTGAAAGACTTTCATATGGTTTGGCGCAAATGCTGAAGTGTGGAAAAGCATTGATTTAAAATTAAATGTCATACAATATTTCCAAATTAAATTTTGATCGCTTAGGACATTTATTTGTGGAAGAAAAAAATTAGGTCTGTAAGTAATTGAATGTAATTGTTTCCAATGAATCACACTTCATTCCAAATGGTAAAGCATCGTTTTCACTAAAGGAATGTCACTTCATCAATAAAAACTGAGCATGCATATATGTCTTTTCACTGAGAAGAAGCAATGAACACAGACTGAAAGTTAATAAGAATGAGAACTCTCCACGCACTACCTTACAGGACATCATGAAAATGAGGCAGTGCAAAGGATACATTCAGAACTGCCTGGATGACTTGCAGCCGCAAGGAAAGATGGACGGGAAGGAGATAAAGTAAGCAGCACAGAACTCTGGTGCCTCCTGGTGTCTACAGTCAGTAACCTCAAACATAGTTGCTTCCAAATGAGGGTGTCGCCTCTAATCTGTGTCAAAATATTTAACAGTAAAATAGTATGCATACATGTAATATGTGACATTACAAAACAATAAACCCTAAATAGGGGAAAAAGCATGCATTTCACAAATGCTTGCATACATCATTTTAAAAATGCCACAATGATTTTTGAATCTACTGTTAACTTTGAGGACACTTAAAAGATGCTTCCTGTGATCATTCATGAGTTCCGGCTCTTCTGAGTAATTTAGCCCACTAGTCCAAGAAAAATTAATCTAGCTCAGATTTTCAGCTTTTCGCTCATAAACTGCTTCTCTGACCTTGTAACACAAATAATCTATCATATTGAAATGAGAAAATTGCAGAAGAATGATCCAAAAATTATTGCCTGAGTCTAATTTTACATGGGCTTTCATAGATTTTCCTGTGTACTCCACGTGTGTGATCGACAATTATCATAATTTAATTTCAAATCCGGACTTGGCTTTTTAAAAATGGGAACTCCACTCAAATTTGGGTACATTCTGTGTACATTTTCACCAATTTGAGGGTGGAGGGAAATCCAAAGGCAAACAAAAACACCTCCATCCACATTTCAGAGGGCATGACCATCTTACGGCTTCCTTTCCAAAAAATGCCACTGATGGACGAATTAACTTTTGTAACTTGAGAAGGGGCTTCATATTTATAACTCTGCCATGAATCAAATAGTGGTTAATGAGATTATTATTTATTAGCCTTCATGACCTCTGATCGTTTGAGTGTGCCTCAACAGTTTCTTTTCTCACAAATACTATTTCTTAAGTGTCGATTGTTCAGGTAGCACTACAGCATCATAGTGGAAACATGTATTATTCAGATTTGTATCTAATAGCCCAAAGCCACTAATCAACTCCGATAGCTCATACTGTACACATACTGTACACTTGCTAAATCTGAGATCTGAGATTTTATGTCATTATAAAATAATTCTAATTAAATAATCTAAAAACAATTCTAAACTATTACCGGATATATTTTATGTCATTAGTAAAATACTTGCATGTAATTTATTAAATCATCCTTTTGTTATTGGTTACTATGGGCACAAATACCTTTGCTGGCTACTGTATCTCAAGTGGAAAGTGGTGAATTCTGATTAAACAGACCAGACTGAAACCTTAAGGTGGGAACAGAAGAGTTTCTTAGAAGAAAGCCACCTTTTAACCAGGCTTTCATGTCAATTGCGCAGTTCTCTGCTCAGAAGAGTACTTTAATTCTGAATAAGTCATATATTCAACAAAAGGATAACAAGCTTGGTATTTTACTGGAATGAGCAACAGGGACATTTGGGAATAATAATTACCACATAAAACTACCAATAACTACTATTTGAGGTTGCTTCAGAGAAGCTATTATTATTATTATTATTATTATTATTATTATTACATTTTATTTGTATTATTTTTTATTATTCAATACTTCTATTATTCATCAAAGAAGAATTGTCCTATCAAAAGCAATTAATGAGGAAAGTGCTACACTGCAGGACAGATGGTGGGGGACAACGATCAGGACAATGTGCATTTTGACAAAAGAACAGTACAAAGAGATGGGCAAAGAACAGGACACAGGGAGCACGTGTAAATAGGCACATCGGTCAGGACACCTTTCGCCCACAAAGCTGTTCTCTACGGCATTGCGAAACGGAATACAAAAAAAAAAGCTTTAAACATATAATTAATATGGCATCTATTTTTTTTTTTTCGATTATTAAAACAAAAACACTTTCTGCAATCTTGCACATCCTAATTTGGTACTTAGGGAGTTAACACACCTGCCATATTCCTGCTGACAAGTCCGATTTCTCTGTTGCTGTTGTGGAGGTTTGTTGTGCTGGTTGGAGAGGGAGAAAACCCACTCCTGAGATCCCAAGCCGCTGCCAATAACCGACAAGGGCTAACATGTGAAAATGTTGACTGCGGCATGATTGATGGTAGTTATTTGTGGCTTTCTAACCCTCCTCCCCCCTCCTTCTCTACCTCTATCTTTACCCCCTTCCCCATTGTTTTTTTTCTTTCTCGTCCTCAACTTCAGACATTTCCAACTTGTGAGGAAGCTGTGAAGATGATTAATATAGTGTAACACTACGTTAGCAGTACAGTGTCTCTAGCATTCCGGTGATATTTGGATGTACCTGACATAAAACAATAGGCTGTGCTGCCATGAGAAGCAAGGTGAGACGTGAGATGTTCTAATTGGAAACTGTTAAAATTGTTCTGCGCCTATTCTGCAAATCCACTCTCATTCCTTACCCCCACAGCGACTAAAGATACACTAGCCCACTCACATATCCTCTCCTTTGACTCTGGTGGCAGATATATTTTAAACATACACTGACTGACTCCCGGTCCCTGCGTGTTTTGTATTCTCTCTGAGAGGAGAGACCCTCAGGGCCTGACTCAAGGGGTGATTTCACTGAGGTGCTTATGTTAAAGCAAGGATATTTTAAAAAATATAATAGATATATATTTTTGCTTTGCTATAACTTAAACAACATTTTTTTGATTTTTTTTTTTGAGTCATTAAAAATGAACAAATTCTCTTAAAAATAGAACTGTTGCCAGAAAGTGACTAATGTCTTAAATGTGTCAATTTAGAGATTTCTCTTAATCAATGCCAGAACATGAATGTTTGAACACTGACATTCTGGTGAGGGGCTGGGAAACTAAAATGGCATGCTGTTATTTGCAGTGCAGAGATTTGTACTTAAACTATATTTTTCTCCATCTCGGAATCACTAAACGTGCACCCACAGCCATGGAAGGAGCTCTGTTGCACAGAATGCGAGCCAGTTCCACATTGCAGGCCACACAGCACAACAAAAGAAGGGTTCACAAAACAGCAAGCACTAATACTACAAGAGGAAGGCCCCCCCAGCCCTGGGAAGAAGCCATCTGTGGCTCAGGGTTTCGTTTAACAAAAGCAGTTTGTGAGCATTTTCACTCGCAGATTGCGATATCTTGTCAAAAATGCATTTCTTTTTCTAAGGATAGACTGCTCTGCACAACCAGTAGCTTTCTCGGGGTTGTCGGACTATGGGGTGAAAAACACTAAGCAAAGCCTCTTTCAGTGTCCAGATGTGCCTGTAAAGTAATGGCAGTTTTATACATTGTAAATGCTCAGTTTCCCGAGCACCAATACAGGCGCCAAGTGAAACCTGAACACACAGTTTGGTCTCCCAAAGGTCCTTGGTGCAATTTGTAGTTAAGACATTCCAATCACACAGTAAAATTTCCAGCGATAATTCAACTCTAACAGATAACATTGGTCTCTGTGTACAAAAGGGCACCACTTGAAAAACATTCAAGGCGTATGTGAGGCCAATTAGGCTATAGAGTATTACTGTAGATGATGTGGTTAAATACCATGGGAGCACACACCACAGCAACATTTGGAGTAACTGTGATTTGTGTCTAACATTACTATAAAGAAAAGGCCACATTAGATCTACGGGGAGACCTAATAATTTAAATAAAATTTTAAATTAATTGTTAAAATTTCATTTTTATATTACGACATAGGCCTACAATTTCAATTCAATCTGACCACAAGTCAAATTTATCCATTCCTCAGATACCCCTTAAAACTCCTTAGCTCCTGACAACAGTGGCCAGGCCACACAGAGCAGAGGAGCACCACGATGTTGCACAAATAAATAAGTTTGACACAAAACCAAAACGAGGCAGGAGGATAAGAACGATAGCAGATTTACGCACTCTGACGCACTTTGCGACCTGCGTTTGTGGCTTGCAATTGTGAAACACTCTGAAAAGAGCAGGAGAAATCTATCACATCTCGCAGAGCTTAGCTTGCATGTCACAGCCTTCCTGAAGCAAGCCACTGCTTTGCAGACCCCCAGTAGTATTCAAGTAGTAACATAACCCAGGCTCAGACCTGGGATGCCAAAGCGAGAGGCCCAGCATAAGCTTATGACAGGTTTCCGTATGAGACCTCAGAAGCCCCATACATTTGTGCCTTTTCTATAAGGTGTAAAAGTTATATATCCTGCTATGACACTTATAGGTTTAAAATAAACCATAATTTTTTTGTTCGTATGCCCTTTGAATTATGACTGAAGCCTAACGTGGGATTCTTTCTCAGCACGTTCCTTGAATGCGCATGTTATTTACAATTGCACATCAAAAAAAAGGTAGGCATTTACAATTTGGAAATATTGCGGCTGATATCAATAACCGATATTTGTCAGATCGTATTGGCCGATGCTGATGCCAGTACCTCCCTGTTGTACATTATAGCGCAAATGCACACTGCAATTAAACTTCCACATTCATGGAAGGGCCAGATGAGAACAGACATCAACTTATAAAGGAAAATGTCAGAAATTGTGTTTGTTGAATGACATGTTTCAACTTGCGATTGAGCTGCAAGTATTAGTCTAGAGAGCTACTGAGTCTTCGTAAAGCTTTGCCTGGTACTTTGACTAGTGAAAATGATCACGTATTAAAAATATATATTAAAGAGGTACAGATGGCTCCAGCCTCTGTCACACATGCATCTTAACTCGTAAATGTTCCGGCAATCTTTCGTGTCGGCGTCATGTGTGAAGAGGAGCCGGAGTCGATTTTCTGTGTAAGACGTTTGTCCAATTTGCCGGGTCAGGACCTAGTGAGATTTATGGAAATCTTACTCCATGACTCTAAGATGAAAAAAAGCAGCAACATTCCCACATAGCACGCAAAAGGTTAGAACATTCTTATACAAGACCTCTTGGTTCTGGCACAATTTTTTAAATAAATATTTTCCTAAATCTGTCCTCTCAACAATTCTTACACCAATATGAGTCATCACACATAGAAGATATTGGAGCTGCATTGTATGATTTTGTGAGGGAAATTTTAACATTTATTTTAGGAATGGAATAAACAATATCACACTCCTTGCTTGGCATGGCTTTGTCTATTTGTAAGAATAGCATTACAAAACTGTCATCATTGCCTCACAAATTTCTAATGCACTATGCAATACTTCTCCCGGGCAAATAATTGTGCCAGGCTCTTCCAGTTTTAAGTCATTTTTTGTAGCCAGCTGCCTAGCACGACATATCATTGGCAGATATAGCCTGCTATTTAACTTGGCTAAGTATTTTTATTGAATTTTACCAAAAACAACTCCACATGTAAGTATTGATTTTTAGCTGATAAACCAAGCTATTTGGGATCATATAACCAAGCTATATTGGCTAAAGAAATTACCATAAGTTATTTTAATACCATCACTCTTTAACTGGGTTGTGTTGGTAGGATTGATATCTCTGCAAAACTGTTATTCAGTGGAATATCTGGCTGTTTTAAAGACAGATTAACGTAGCCAGTGGCGCTGCCAGGGATTTTTGGCATCTCGCTTTGGGCCCCACTTCCCCAGATCACCCCATCCCTGCACAAGCACAGCACAATTGTTTTGAGGGCCCCTGTCAGTCAGGGTCCTTGGAATTGTCCTAACTTCCATCCCTATATGGCACCCCTGAACGTAACATTAATATTTGTCACACATAGCTTCAGAGGGTAGCCATTTAGCTTTGCCTAATCTATCTGACATGCCATGTGTTAACAGACACCACAGGGAATTTTTCCATATAGGACACCTATGTGTGAATGGGGAAAAGCACTACCTAACCCGGGATAATTGAACCCGGGAATGTTGGGGGTTCCATGTGTGAAAGGGGCTTATGATAATGCTACTTTTTGACAATTACTTTTTTGCTTAATTTAGAATATCAACAGCGCGTCAATGCGTCACCTCTCTGGAGCAGGTATGTTGTGTCATCATGGCAGCCATAATCTCAGCAGCTTGCCAATGCGAATAAGTCTGTTTTAAGCTATTATCAGCTGATACCAATGTGACCCTCATATTGCTGTGCATCCATATAAACGGAGACAGAAAAGGCACTGCTGCTGTTCATCTACATCAATTCACAAACAAACAATAATTCTGCCTAAATTGGTAACAATTAATAACAAATAAACAATATTCTAGAGTAGCCTGACAATAATAAGTGAAATTGAAATGTGTTTGGATCTGCTTGGCTTAGGAACTGAAGTGTTTCATATTGAGTTATCAGCTGCAGAAACACTTTAATGAATTAAGTTACCAGGCCACATTCTCTATGCATCTCTGGTTCAGCCTCCACTGCAGTACACTTCTAGATTAACTTCTTAAATTGACACCTCCACATGAAAACAGTTCATTAAGGATCTCCACACATTCTCACATGGTAAGAAAAGCATTAATTATGGTGAATCTCTGGAAAAATAAAAACTGCAATTTTAATCTTCTGCATGTAAGCATGCACGCACGTACACACACACACACATTTTTGTAATATTTCGCAAAGTAATGCAATATAGCAGAATTCAAACCTGCATTGCATTGTTTATTTATGAGTTATATGGCATGGTGTGCAAACAAAATAATCTTGATTCCTCATTCCTCAACAGCACAATAAAAACACGCAATTCCGCTTGCTTTTGGCCACATGAGCATCATCACGGGCTGAGACTGCAATTCCCCAGACTGGGGGCCACGATACACCTGGCGGTAGAATAAACATGGCAAATACCCAGCCTGTTAGCTTTAGCTACAGATTTAAACAGTCCCTGTAAACTTGGGCTATGCCAGCACTTACTGTATCACAATCACAAAATAATAGAGCTAACAGCTTGCTAGTACTACATTCCTGGGCATGCCTACCCTCAGCACAGCTCTTTCCCCATCTACAAGTTCTGTCATCACCAAAGTTACCTTCAAACCCATACAACTATTACCCTCAAAGAACTACCCAGTGCTACAGCGGTCCTCACGAGGCTAGTGATAAAACGTAGTCTGATATCAACTGTTTCTCACAGGTTCTACTACTTCCATTCGGAACCAGGTTTGGCAGTTTTTGTAAGCACAAAATCATTTGCCTCTCCCATCCTATTAGAGAAAATGGATGTGAAGCAAAATCTGCACCACTTTAGAAATTGACTCGAAGCCTGGAATGACAAATATATATTATTTTCTTTTAAAAATGTGTGTTATGAATTATTTGTTAGGCATTATCACATTGACAGTCCATCATCAAGATATTAACACAGATATTGTGTAATATATGTGCATTTAAATTTTTGAACTCAAATGCAAAGTTATTTTAGGTGAAGACAAAAAGAGACAAATACAAATATAGAGAATATTAACAATCACAGAGAGATACACGAATAGCAGGAATGCTATTCTAGACGTCTGCTATTACTGTCACGCTGCCAACCCATCATCCATCAAGATGTCACTCTGTATCTGTGGACCCTGAGGAGAGGGGGCGGGGGAGGGGGACTCACACACTATTGAGTTTTAACACTTCTGTGCATTCGTTTGACTGTGCCCTATATCTGGACTCTCACTCACCTGCTCCAGGAACAAACACACTCTTCCTCAAACACACACACACACACACACACACGCACATGCACGTACATCAGCGCACATTTGCACAAACTAACACTAACTGAAAAAATGGAATGCTGCGTCTTTATATGCAGGTTTACTATAGTATTACTACCACCTGGTGCCCCATCCCCAGAAGTAAGACTGAAGAGGCAAACATAATCTCTAGATTTTATGTGTATTTGAAAAAGAGACCAAAAACAGAAAACACATAACTGAGAAGTAAACTAAAAAAGAAAACCTTGCCATTTCTGCCATGCATTGAACATATAAAGCAAAAAAGTGAGAAATTAATCAATGCCCATCACACAAATTGTTTGGTGATGGAGAGAGGATAAAAAGAGAGGGAGGTGAGTCTAGTTTGATAACAAGAGTGGGGACTGGGTGAGTGCAGCCTGTCTCTGACACTATGAACCCAGGAAGTGTCCCAAACGCACCCCCATCCCCCCACCCCCTTCCCAGGGCCCAGGCATCTCAAAGTCCCCTGAGACCAGGAAAGTCTCCCTATGACAGGACTCAACATGGGGTTATAGGGTTTCTCTCCGACAGACACAAACCAAGTGGTGGTTGGGATGGCAATTGAGTCCAGGTCTTTAAAATAGGGATCGTTCCTTTTAAATAATTTATGGGGAAACCACAGAGGGCATTCGCAGCCCGAGTGTATTTTATCTGACAGGAGACCCGGCCAAGACAACTCTGCACTGAAAGGAGAGGAGAAAATGGGGCTGAGTGGAGTCCTTTGTTCTTTTGGCAGCCTTAAACCCGGGCGACAAGCCTGAAATTCACCTGAATTAATCTAGGACGTTTTTACTTTAATATCTGCAAAAAAAGCATTTTCATAGGACAAAAAAGAAATATGTAGCCATTCAACTCCACAGAGAGTAAAATGCAGTTAGTCTGAGGACAAAGAGAAGGAAAGAAATGGAAGCAAAACCAACAAAATGTTCATGAAGTTCAGATTAAGGACTGTGTTACTTGTTTCATTAAATGGTCAATATATCTTGTGTTTTCTGGATCATTTAAGCCACATTACAGCACCACGTTACTGTTTTAATTTCTGAAGTGCCTTTCACCAGAGGCAGCTCCAGGCACTGGAAGAAGAGTCCAGGGTGAGAGCAAGAAGAACAGCCTCTGTGTACACTGTCCAAAATCCACACACACACACGCACACACACACACACACACACACACACAGACAAACGCACACGCACACACACACACACGCACACATATGACTCTAAACACACACACACACACACACTCTTATGATTATAAGCACATATCCACACACGCACACACACGCACACACACACACACACACACACACACAGGAAACAAATCAACTGGCTCAGACTAAGATACACAATAACACACAAAATGAAGAGAGGCTTGTCTTACAAATGGACACACCTATTAGAGAAACATCTCAAACGCTGACAAAACATTCAACTAAATTTACTGTCATAAGCTGACACCAATAACACATCCTAAACTCATAATCACACACACACAAGCAACACTGCACTCAACAAAACTGAAATAGCATAAAACCCTAAGTCCTATCTCGTACCAGGGAATTTGCTGATATCTTTGGAGAAGTTATGCATGCTACTTTCTGCATCAAAACTCACTGAAGACTCACTATGTAGAATATACATCATGGTAACCATTCCTTTTTTAATGTGCATACTCATCAGAGATACACGTGAAGTCCAATTAATTCAAATTTCTAGTAAAACACATTTCCACAGCCTTTAAAACACATTACACACGAGGTTGCACAAAACATTGCATTATAACTTCTCTTCAATCTTTTTCATTTTTGTTGCATGTGTATTTACCAAATAGTACTGGCCTTATGGTGGCCCAGGCCCCAACCGCCTGCGCTGCGGTGATGATCTGGCTCAGCCAGCTCGTGAACCTGAGGGCGAGAGGCAACACCGGGTCAGCAAGCGGGGGCAGCGGCATGAGGTGTCAAAGACGACGTGAGCGGGGAGCTATTACACTCGGGCCGGGTTACGCTGATAAGTCTTTGGGGGCCCTGGCTGGGGAGTGCGTGGGAGGGGGGGGGTTGGAAGGGGGGGGGGGGTAGCGGGTGTGCACGGGGCCGCAGAGGTACGAGGACGCTGAGCAGGCTGGAGGTGCGCTGGGACCGGAGCGGGTGGAGTGGGAATTCTGGGCAATTGACGCAAAATTGAATTGACTTCAATCCTGCATCCTGTAATGTCCACTGTGGCTGAGGAGCTAAGCGATGCTGGAAACCCGATCCAGTGCTACTTCCTCAAAGCAGACACTGAGAAACCCAAGAGAGAGACAGAGTGAGCCATGTCTTTATTCACTTTACACCGACTCCTGCGAGAGCACATATACCTGTCTGCAGCATAAAATAAAGTCTTTTATTTAAAAGTGTACAGGTGAAATAAATATGCCTGCAAATTTTAAACTGGCAAGGCCAAACTGCATATTTATGCTTTTATATCACCTGTGTTTTTGGTAACACTTCATATTGTACGACAAAGAGGCAGAAATACCCAAGAACAGTGTCTGAATAATGTTTCACACACAGTCAATAAACAGCCAGTTTAAAATTTTTCAATAGAAAGCTACAGCTCATATTTTCAGGGGAAGAGAATTGTTTGGATGTCATGCCTCTCCCAACAGTCAGAGGGAAATGAAGAAGAGAAGAAAAAAAACAGCGGAAGCATCCATTACAATGCATAAAAGGCCCCAAGCACTGAAACTGTGATCAAGGAGAGAAAAATATTTGCACTGGCCCACTGGGTCTCTTGATATGTAAAAGAAAATACATAAATGTTAAAAAACATTCTTTTTATTAGACGAATTGCATCATTAAATAACATTATAAAAAATAAAAATGCACCATTAATTTTCCCTGAACAGCAGTAAATACATTTCTCTCTCCGTCCCTGGCTTCCATCTAATTTCTGCCCCACGGGGCGACATTTCCAAACCCATTGTATCCCATTATGCAAATGGCACAATTGAGGAAGATAGATCTATAAATATATGTTTGGGGCTCGTCGAGTTGTAATGCGAAAATAAATTAGTTTCTAATTGTCTGCTCCGCAAAAGAGTGAGGCTCTAATCGAGCAGGCAGGACTTCAACACGCGCAAGCCTTTTGGCTTCTTTGTTCTTTTACCTCAGGAACATGAAAGGTAAAAATAAATAATGAATGGGGAACATTAGGAGATCGATCGGAAGCCATCAGTCAAAGAAATAAAAAAATAACACACTGGAACTGAACAACATCTCTGTATCGCCGCATCGCATTAGAACATGAATCGGGCCATCAACCGAGTGGACGGCGTAAATTACCCCACTCCCCCTCCCCCACTCGCTGGAAGCAGGCCTTCTCTGGTTTCATACAAGTGATTGTTTTGATTTTGTTCTGTTTTCAAAAATTACACTGAAACGCAAAACGGGACAGTCTCTCTTTGTCGATCAACAGCCATATACAACATTTTGTATGCCGACAATCCTTGGTATTAATGGTTTTCACTGCGTAAGCTAGAGAAGAAAGAAAGAAAGAAAAATGAAAGAAGGAAAGAAAGAAAGAAAGCCACTCCATAGTATCATTATTTTTTGAAGGACACTAACGCTTTCCTATTTTTCCCAATTTATTTAAATTGATCATAAAATAAACACAGTAACTTTGTGGTATGGCAAAGCAATAAGAAACCAAATGAAAGTTTACAGCCAAGGAAAAACTGATATGAGCAGTGGTACACAATCTCGAAACAGGAAGTTATCAAAAGGTGAGTTTGCCTTCTTTGGTGCTCTTGTACAAATGGACAGGAGGCGTATTAAGGCAGACGAACTGCGGCATTTTGAAGACTCGACCTCTGGCCTCCCACATGACCATAACAGAATTGTGGTGTCATGATAGTTTAGCCACTGAACGTCAACCAGACATGGCTGCGGATGTCTAAAAGCTCCAATAAAAGCAAAACCAGAAACAAAATGCACATGATGTAAAAACCGTCAGCACCACACTTGAGAAGCTCGCCTTCTAAGTGAATAATGTACGACAGTGCAAACAGTGCTGAAGACCACAGAATCCGTAATACATATCTGGCCAGCCTCCCCACCACCCAGCCTACACAGGGCACAATGCTGCCTCCCCCCCACCACACGGCCTTCACAGGGCAGGGTGGGGTCTCTCCCCCCACCACCCAGCCTACACAGGGCACAATGCTGCCTCCCCCCACCCACACGGCCTTCACAGGGCAGGGTGGGTCTCTCCCCCACCACCCAGCCTTCCAGGGCACAATGTTGCCTCCCCCCCACCACACGGCCTTCACAGGGCAGGGTGGGGTCTCTCCCCCCACCACCCAGCCTGCACAGAGCAGGATGCCACCTCCCCACCACCCAGCCTTCACAGGGCACAATGCTGCCTCCCCCCACCACTCAGCTACCTCCCCCAACCACCTAGCCTGCACAGGGCAGGGTGGTGTCTCTCCACCCACCACCCAGCCTGCACAGGGCAGGGTGCCACCTCCCCACAGCTCAGCCAGCAGCAAAGCTCCAGAGGTGGCATCATGATCGGCTCTCAGCTCCGACCCCGTAACCTTGAGCCCGGCGCCCGCGTCCCCACAGCAGCAGGGCCCCAGGCACCCATCACCCCCCTCCCTTCCTCCTCCCTGGGGACACACAGACCCCTGCACCCTTACATCACACATCCTCCATCTCAGGCAATTCCACCACAGAATGAAAAATGAACAGTAAAGGTTCATCCATACATCACTGAACATTTGGTTGGGGAGGGGGGTAGGAGGGCGGAGCTAATTATAAAATATGTGGAATTACATTTGTTTTTTTTAGGGGGATGTTTTTTAAAGTCATTGCATAGCAGAAAACAAACAGGACTATTGCGCTGACACTCACACGTAACGTTTGCAGCGTGATTAATTAAAACAGAGGAGAGGAGATTTTGACCTAAACAGAAAAGTCTTCTTGAGATCCTGATTTATATTTGGACTGCGATGTTGGTATTAATTACACCGGCGCAGGTGCGGGGCCCAATTTTTCTTCCCAGCTGCACCCTTCAGCGCTGCGGGCAGTGACGCCGCTCCTGCGCAGAGCGCAGCCTGCATCTGGGTGGCTCGCAGGACTCCGCCCCTTTCGCAAAGTGAAGGATTACCGCTCCGGATTTAGCAGAAACAGCGCGTGCTGTGCCCCCCGAGCCACGCCAGCTTCGCCGCAGCGCCCGGCACAAGCCCCCGCGCTGCCCGCGCCGCCGGGCGCTGCCCGCAAACATTCAGGATCCACGAAGGCTGTCGCTCTGATTCGCTTTGGGGTTTGTTGGGACAAAGCGGGGCCGAGCGTCCCTCAGATTCGATGAAGAGCTCACCGTGCGCTGTACGAGGACAGAGGAGAGCATGCCTGGCGTTACGGGCCCCGCCTCAGGGTCGTACAAGGGTCACCGCTAGGAATGGAGTGTGAGGAAGGACACCAATCACCACCTTCCCTGCCCGTCATAAGAGGTGGCCCTGGGCATTCGTGCTCATTTACATCCAGCACAATGACACAAGGCCTCTTTTTCAGTTTTTCCCCAATTTTGGAAGGGGCAGTGTAGCACGTCAGCACTATGCCACCCACAAACTTGCGCACTCATCCAATACCCATGCTCAATAAACCTTTTCTCACACAACAAGCCAGCTAGAGCACCAAAAGAGAGCCAGTGCAGGATGGAGAATACTGTGTCACCTCTCACTGAAAATAACAGTAACCTGCAGACATTGGGTAAATACCTAGCGCACCACAGTGCTACCTTGAGCTCTCCCTACCCTATGAGCCTGGACAGTGGGGTTATCGGCAGCTTTTATCTGTACAGAATGTCTGAGGACCGGGCACATCTGTCTACCAATGGATGTTCTGAGTTAATATCCCATAAGGGGTTGTGCTGTTTTGCCCGTGAACCCAAGAATCACCCAGTTCAAATGAAGCTGTGCAAACTGGTTATGGAACATAAAAGATATAAAGAGTTATCACTGTAAGCCACCAAGGAAATGAACGTCTTGATAAAAAAATAATGCAACCGTATAACAAAGTAGCTAATTTTATGGCCGCTAAGGTACACAAGGGTATTTCTTTCTAAGGTCTTATTTGCTGCTTGACAGATTTGACACGGAGAGAGCGCTGGCTTGTTTTCTGGATCATATTTTAATCTAAAATGTGAACTGTAGAGGGATATTGGCGGGGGAGGCTTTGTCCAAGTGCACGTTAGTGTGAGTCATCCATAAAAACAAATGAGCAGGACTGGTAAAGAGAGGTAGAAACCATGCGGCGGGGTCTGAAAGAGCTGTAAAAGGGAATGCTAATGTTGGCGCTCTCTCTGCAGTAATTGCTCTGGGAATTTAAAGAGGCAGGCTTGTTTACCGGCGGTGGGGGCAGGAGTGGGGGTGGCGACAGTGTGGGGGGGTACACAGGTAATAAATTATCGCCATTATTGCCTTAAGTAAGCGTCTGACAGTGACATACTGGGGTACATAGTTCATGGCTTGTACTGTATGAGATTCCTCACCATTTGGCCACATAAAGCATTTCATGTTAAAAGCCGTCCAACCATTTCATCTTCACACCAATTTGTTTTCAAAAAGAGGCAAATGAAAAAGGAAGTGTGACTGAGTCTACTTTAGGACTTCCAAAAATGTGTACATCGCATTGCAAGACATCAAACTAGCACAACAAGCATTCATTTACAGCCTGGCCAGAGACAACAGCTCATGAAGTGCTCTCTATGATGCTTCTCAAGCTAAATGCATTCTATATTTCTGTTTGATTCCACACATTTTAGGGCAAAATACAAAGAGGGATAACGTTTCACCATATTTATAAACAAAAATCTGACAAACATATTTCAGTGAGAGGCTCCTCCTGGCCTCCAGCTGACAGAAAGACAAGGCACTGTGGTGCAGTGAGTGGTGTACCAATGGGTGGCCTGTGTGCGCATGCGTCTGTGTCTGTGTGAATCCCTGTGTATTCAGTTTTGGGAGTGGTGTGTGCGGTACCAGCGTGCAGTAAACACCACAGTGCGTAGCGAGCGTTTGAGAGCGCGTAGCGAGCGTTTGAGAGAGTGTAGCGAGCGTTTGAGAGAGCGCGTAGTGAGCAGTTTGAGAGAGCGTAGCGAGCGTTTGAGAGCGCATAGTGAGCGTTTGAGAGAGTGTGTAGCGAGCGTTTGAGAGAGTGTGTAGCGAGCGTTTGAGAGCGCGTAGCAAGCGTTTGAGAGCGCGTAGTGAGCGTATGAGAGAGCGTAGCGAGCGTTTGAGAGAGCATAGCGAGCGTTTGAGAGCGCGAGTAGCGAGCATTTGAGCGTGGCGTGAGCGGACACTGGCATGGCGCTCCGGTGCGTGTGACACGGCCCCGTAAAGGTATCTCCGCAGCGACGCTCCTCATTATGGGGCGAATTAGCGCCCCGCATAGCCCTGATTAACCCCCCTGCGAGCACGCGGCGCGGCCGGCTGCGGTCCTCCCCCCCCCGCTCCTCTGGAATATTGTCTCTTCATTCCTCTGACAGCTCCCTCATTTCTCCATTACAAATTGCCGGCGGCTCCCCTCGGCATGCATCACGGGGCGAGGAGCCGGCCCCATCACCGCCGCTCTGTCGCTCTCATTTATTACCCAGTTTGTTTGCACTCTTATCCGCGGCCTTGCCCGGCCGGCCCATCCATCACGCACGCATCTGCCTCCTCCCGTGCCCTCCCCGCTTCTCGGCCCCCAGCTCCTCAGCCCCGGCTCTCCTCCTGCTCTCCCCACCCCTCTGCTCTCCGCCTCACCCCTTCTCTCTCACGCGTTTCTCCTCCTCACTTCCTGGTCCCGGCTCTACGCTCCATCCGCACTTCTGACCACCTTGTGTCCTCCTGGCGCACCTGCTGCTTTCTTCATCACTCGCCCATTCGCAAACGCTGGCGCTTGTATTATCAGTCACACGCTGCCATTCACACACGCTCTCAATCTCACCCAAGGCCCTCCCGCTATCAATGATGTCACCGATGGCAAAGGCTTTGAAAAAAAAATCCAACTAGCAGTGTTCACACTATAAATGTCAGCAGTTTTGTCAATGCTGCCTGCTCTATAGGTACATGTGTCAAACAGGGGGATGTTAGTACGATTCCTCCCCATCTGTGATTGCAGATCATTGTGCTCCCCTATCCCCAACCTGCCTAGGATCATCACACCACTCCCCCCAGCATGAAAACAATCAGCGGAACATCCTCCTCAAGAAACTGATACTGAGCCTGTTGCAGCAATCAATCACCTAATCAATAGCAATCAATGCAACCAATCAACAAATGTAGAACTACTTTTGCGTCCAAATTTATTACTAAATTGTGATCAAACATGAATGATCAAAATAGAAAGTGATCATATTTATCAACATCTTGTCTTCTATTTATAGATCATTAAATACATTTCAATTAACTGAATTTAGTCATCCAATGGGAAATCTTACCTCGATTTTTAATGCATTCTAAAATGTTTAAAATATAGCAGAAAAATGTTATCATTTTGAATGATAATTTTTCATATTTTACTTCAAATAAATTGTGCTTGTCATCACGTCAATTTCCGTAAAAAGCAACATCCCTGAAAGATTGGTTGAGCTATAACACTAAGTAAGCTAAATAAATAGCAGAAGCTCAATAAGTTTTGTACTGATCCCAAAACATATGTAATTTAAAAGGTGTATCGAAGATATAAATGTGTATCTTGTGAAGAAAGCTTTATGTTTTTTAATACAGTATTGAAATCCAATTTTTTGTTTTGTTACGCACATTCAAAGTTTTCAATTTTGCGCCATTGTGAAGATTTTATAGCAAAAAAAAAACATCTGTTGACGTTTTAGCTTGCTGACCAGTCGGGGGGAGAAACGGCACGTTGCGTCCCTGTGAAACAACCACACGTTTCTGAAGCGCCCGCCCCAGGTCACACGCGGCAGACTGGCGGTAAAGTATTTTGAAATACTCCACCGAGAGTAAATATTGGTGATTAAAAAGAAGAAAAGGGCCGTGAAGAACCCATTAAAGAGCAGTTAATCGTGTGCTCAGCACTGTTTTATGGGCCGGCCACCAGTTAAAGATTCACCTCAGCGGTGTGGGACACTCGACGCAAGGCTGGACTCGGGCGGGACGCGTTTTGGGGCCAGCTGCCAGGAAATGAAGAATCTTCCTCCCAATTCACTTGTTATTGTGCTGTCCGAGTGACAAGTATACCTATAGAGTGAGTATTTATTTCCGGAATGTTTTGTTCCGTTTTCATGCGATGATGAATGTTTCTTTTATAAATCCATTGCTGGCTTTTAAACCATAAACAATATTTCTCTGGGCGAAGATTCCTTGTGCAGCAGTCTTGGGGAACCTTGAGATTTCCTGGCTGTGATTTAATGGCTCATAACTCCTGAAAGGCAATCCTTCTTCCGCCCGCACGGCCTCCACGCCCTGCCGGACCCCACTGAGCCGGGGAGTGGAGTGCAGACTCCTCAGCTGGAAAGATTACCCGGGTCTGGCTGTCACGGTCTCGCTCTGACGGACAGAGCTCCCCCTCGCCGCCACGAAAACCCACGTGCAAATACATATATAAAGAGGAAGACTACATATTCACGTCAATTTGATCGCAATTAGGGGTGCAGGGTTGAGTGCCACCAATGGCCACTTCTGGCGCGTTCAATACGGAAACAACTACAGGCCCCGCCGGAGCCCGGATCGTTACCCGGCCATTTTGGGCAGATTGTTATTCACATCTGCAGGCCTGGGCCTAAAACGCTGGCTCCCATTACCTTTACGGATTTGATCAGAGGTTAAAAGCTTTTAGCCATCGACGTCCTCCGGGCAATCCTCACAGGCGTCGTGTCATGATAAAAATTCCCATCGACGTCGCTCGCGTTATGCGTTTTGGATATTTACGACGGGCGCTGCTCCATTATTGGCTGGGAGGTATTGGAAAAGGTGAGCGGGCGCTCGGCCCTTTCTCGCACAATCAATTTTGCGCAGTCTCCGGAAAGCCGAAACCGGCTCACCCCGCTGTCGGCGAGGTTCCTCGCCCGGTGATCCGCAGCTTGTTGACTTGGGGAACGAACACCACGCTTTAGCTCATTTTAAATTGGCAATAAATATACCCGGTCGCCAAAGACAAAAAAAAAAAATCATTAGCCCTCTATCTCTAATTGCGTTTTCTCCTCATGCATAATCCCAGGTTCCTTACACTAGCGCCTCATTAACAATGCATGAATTAATTACTGCCTTCATAGGATTTCTGCACATTGAATCCATGAGATAAAAAAGCATCCCATTTTGTTCTGATGCTTCTTTTTTCCTTTTTTTCTTAATTGTATGGTTTCCGTGTTGTGTCGATAGCAGGATTAATTTCACAATAGATCAGGATTATTGACCTTCCCGTCAATGTTATTTTATTTCTTTAAAGTGCTAATCACAGGGAACAGGGAAAGCTAATTGCATTGTAACTTGCTCCAATGTTTTCCAATAAAAAAGACAAACATTCACCATTCTTCTGTAGCCCTCCATAAATGGGACTTCCAGGATTCTTTCGCTTCTAAAACCTCCGTGATCTGAGAGGAAAATCACTCCAAAAAAAGGTGCCAGACTTGATATGTGAGTTGTACTTTAATACAGCATCAATAATTCCAGCCTCACTTTCTGCCAAGTGCTTTTCCCCCAGCACGGCTCCTCTCAACATTCAGGGGTCATAAACAATTAACCAGCCTGGCGAATGCAGGCGGTGGAGAACATGGGATGGGGAAGGAGCACAATAAAGAGGGGAGAAGAGAAGACCGTTTCTGGGCATCTCTCTGACTGTCCAAAATGTCAGACATGTGTGGGGTTGGGGGAGGGGGGTATTCACCATCATGAACACACTTTGAGCACTGTGGATTTACACAGCGAGAAGTACTGTATGGCAATCTGCAATCAGAAAGAGACCAGCAGCAGGGTCACATGACAAGGCTAATCCACCTACTAATCCAGGGTTTCCTTTCTGCCGAGCCCGGGGAGACAGACTTGCGCTACACAGCGTACGCTCACCTCCACCCCCACCACCTTCTCCACCCCCATCGCCTCCACGCCCACCGCCGCCACCACCACCACCACCTCCACCTCTCCACAATCCAACTCCCTAATGAACTGAAAGGTCAAACCACTAATAAAACTATTAGCAGAAATGAATCTCTCCAATGTGTTAATGCACTTTTAATTCCTGTTAGCAAATTTCATCCCCCAGCAGTTTGCTGCCCGCTAATGAGAAATAAAACGCCGCGCGCGGAGCAGGGGGACGCTCCGGGGGCTGACAGACGCCCGCTCTCCTCCGCCACGCAGGATGTTATTCACGGGCCGAGGCCCGTTTCCAGCCGCCTGATTCTGACGGGTTAATTAGAGAGTGAACTCCCATCTGTTCTCATGGGCTGCTGGCGGAAGCAACGCTCGCGAATGCTTACTTTCTTTTTTTTTTACTCCTCCTTCGCCCGTTACCGACTCCAAAAACGGGACGAGCCGTGGCGGGCCGCCCTGCTACGGAAGAAAACGAAACTTAACCTATTGCGGGGCAGAGGCAGACATGCCTGTCTCATGTTCCAGGGTAATTAAGAGTGCAAATTCGGTGAAATGAGCGGTCGTTCATCAAATGTTGGGTGTCTTTGAGGACCAGGCATCTGCTCAGAAGGAGCTAGGCACGGTGTGGACAAAGCAGGTGTATTCATTCCCATAATGAGTCCAAATGTTGAGTATCTAACCATTAAAGCTATAGATGAGACTAAATATCGAACCACTGAAAATCATGTCATGATATCATTAATCAATATCCGGTAATGCAACTTGGATCAATATCCGAATGCTCAGTAGTCAATGAAAAATGAATGTCCTCTTTTTATCTTTTGATTTTTTCCCCCTCATCTATATTCAATAAGGAGAATCTAAGAAATTGGGTTCTTGCAGTCCTGTATAAAATAAGAAAAATCATTATTACCCATTTCCAAGCTTTAAAGTGCGACTGAATGCAAATCTCTTCAAAGCGAGTTTCATTCAGCACTTGCAGACAAAGAAAGGGGATTCCGATATTTGAATATTCAATCTTTGGCACCGCCCAGCATTCTAATATCACATGATTACGGCTCTAATATCACATGATTACTAATATCACATGATTACAGCTCAGGTTGTCATCAGGAATGTATTTCAGACCTCCACCACCAAGGGGTCGATGAAGACTCTATTAAAGGCCACTTGTCAAATGCTCATTCAGTTAATTGCAGAAATCATCTCATTTAATCATTCAATTATGACAATCAGGCACATGAGAACAATGACAGTGCAGTATTTATGGCCATTGAAACTTGTCGTGTCACAGCTAAGGGAGAGTGAGGTACGGTGGCAATACATTCAAATTTCAACTGAGAACACAAAACATTGTTTTTCTTTGAGAAGTTTGGGAAGGTTGAGATTACATGAGTATCCTGCTCTACATTGTTAAAAATTTGTACACTGAAAAATAAAAACAAGCTGTTCCCAGCGGGGCACAAATAAAAAATAAATAAAAAAGCTTGGTGCTATAAATTTAGAGTTAAATTTAAATGTCATCAGTTGGTTTACTGTCACTTCTTTCATGTATTGACACTGATGTGCATAAAATACACTGCTCTCTGCATCAACAGAATTCGTAACAACAAACTGGTAGCATTTTCACATTAAATAGTGAAATTTTAATCCAGTTGTATCCCATTTATCCAAACACATCTAGGCACCTAGTGTGCTGCTGGTAATTGTGAAGTTCCGAATGACAATTCTTGCCAAAGAATAAGTGGGAGCTTTTCTACATCCAAACTGCAAACTTGCCAAGCCGGCCAATCAAATGTAACCAGTTTCATAAAATCAACCTTAAATTCATTTAAATATTTAATATATTATATAAACAGAATGATTCTCAAATCACCTGTGATTGATTGCCCTCACAAAACAAACTGCAAAACATAATGATATTTTGAACCTGTGGATTTGTCAGTGATAACACAGCCAGTTGTTTTGATGTACTTCTGATGCAAATCAGCAGTCTGGGATATATACTCCTTTCATATTTGGCTAGATGTTTGAATTTTGCCTTGGTTTATCATAATTGTCACAAAAAATGTGATTTTGTATGAGCAACTTTTTCAATAGGAATATTTACGTAGACTATTACCTCATTAAGATGATGAATGAAATCATGCCAGCACTCACCAATCTTTTCTGTTTTTCTATTCTTGGCAGCTGTTTCCCCCTCACACTTATCTGTCTCTGAGTGTTGTTTTTTAAATTTGTGGTTCTTTAACTACTGGTCAACTGCAATGTTTGTCTTGTGGTTTACAGATTGCACTGATGAACGTCTCATAATTAGTCCCTAATTGAACAATTAGTCACGTCTGTGCTGACTGTCAAACAATTGCTGAACTTGGAGTGACTACGGGGCACCCGGAGGATAGCTGCCAAAATGTAGGCTGACAGTCCAGATGTTCACGTGACACTATTCAAAACACGCTCCCCTAATAAAGCAAACTGTTCAAAAGCAAATACACTCAGTGGCCAGACACCTCACAGAGAAAAGTCAAAAACAGTCAAGAATAAAATGTTAAGGGGGAAAAGAATCTGTAGATCAAGCGAATCTGCTCAGGGCAGCCTATAACATGGTCTTTTAGGCAGAGTGGTCATACGCAGGCCTGAGTAAGGGACGCCTAGCCGTAGACACAGTCTGGGTTCTGCAGACTCTCCCAGCGCAGTGAATCCCCTCCGATGCCCGCCGCCTTGCTGCTTTCCACACTGCTCTCGCAGGCTCGGAGGAGGGGCTGCTACATTCTATTACCAAACTGAGCCTTTTAATCAATAAAGAGATAAAAGATATTTTAATCAAAGACATATTTCCTTGTTTGTGTAATGCCTCCGCGCACATAATCTTTAAACACTGAAAATGATGCATAATGCTCTCCCAGCGAGCCACTCATCCATATAAATAAAAAATAAGGAAGTCAGCAGAAAAGCACACCCGGCGAATGGGCGCACCACAGCCGCCAAATTGCATTAGGACATTTATATTAAAGAAAATTGCATCCTGTAAACTCAAATATTATCCCCCGCCGCCCTCCTCCCCCACGGCTGGCCACTGGCTATTAGGACCCGGGCTATTTGTCCAACATGCAGCCGGCTGCTCGCAGCGGCGAAGGCGAGCAATGAGATTACGGGGGAAACCCGACCCGGCTGCACCCAGCCTGGCTGAGCTCATTCCCCGCTAACGAGCTGCTGGGCAGGGAGGATCAAGTTCCTGTCTCTGGGTTAAATGCCTCTTGACACCAGAGGACTGAGGAAAAGGAGCCGGTCCTGCTATTCCTTTTCTATTTACTGGCCGTGAGAGAGTGGGCTGACGCGTTACTCTGAACTTTACTCTGCCTTTTCGTCGCTCCAGTTCTGGAGGTTTGGCGCAGCCGATTGGAAGAGAAAGCTGACATTTTGACATGGCGCATAACTAAGCAGACACCGGGTTCGAACGGCCTGCCTCCCCGGACGGATTGCGCCCTAGGCGACCGCCTATGTCGCCTATGCCCAGAACCGGCCGTGCTCACAACATCAAACCCCAGACACCCCAAGCCGGCAGTAATGGTTGCCGATCTCCAAAATGCCAGGCAAAGATGTGCTTCCTTCAACAGGCAGAAGGCCACTTATTCAGCCTTGAAGTAGAGCACCTGCCATCAGCCCTGACTGATCTGCATTATTAGTAGGGAGGTGATAAATTTGATTTATGTTTCTGAAAGTTCAAGATCAAGATCAATTTAGATTTAAAAAATTGGCTATTAAATAGGTTATTTTGTGCACCAGAGCAGAGTTATTAACCCCCCTTACTGAAAAACCACAAAAATGTAATAACTTCTGAAATGGACCAATGTAATTATCTAAAGAGCTGTTCACCTGGGACTAAACAATGGAAAGGCTCAAATATGGGTAACAATGGCACATAAAATCTTCGCTGTGGATGACATTAAGTCTCACTGACAGTGACAGTGGAATGCAAAATCTCCCTGATGGCTGACAGTGGCATGTAGAGTCTCAGTGACGGACAACTGGCACACAAAATCACATTCATAGGTGAGAATGGGTCTTTCTGAGGAAAGTCAACAGCTCATAACTATGAATGAAGGGTGGCAATGGCCCATAAAGTTTCACTAATGGGTGACAGTGGCATGTATGTAAAGTCTCACTGACAGGTGACAGCAACCTAAACAGTAGCAGTCACAGAATTACAACAGAAGCCATTACGATCATTTTAAACAAGGCACACGGGCTCAACATTAATTCAGGATTAGCAGGTAGATCCTTTTAATGTTGACCCTGATAAACAATAATCGGTAGGGGTGGAATCAAGCCCAAAACCTCACCCTGCATCAGTCTCCGGGCGCACGCTCTGTGGTCTCGGCCCAGAGCAGCTCCAGGGCTGTTTTCGTGTGGTGATGGTAGCAGGGGCGATCTTTTATCAACGCAGAGGAAGTGGGAACAGGCGAGCAGGCAGTGCGCCTCGGAGAGGAAACAGCAGCCCCTCTAATAATGATTCATGCTTTCCGTCAGCCGCCCTGACAGGCCAGGTTCGATCCCTGTTCACAGCCCTGTAACACGATCCCCTGGAACATCATCATAACTGCATGTTGGTGCTGTTTGGGCACTGACATATTGATCTGACTTCAGTTCAGAGGGGTGATAGATTACGCCCCACAGTGGACGCAAAAAACTAGAGGGGAGACAAAGCAGGACCTGGGGATGACTGCGGGAGGAGAGAGGGGAAGGGGGTGACGGGGTGGGGGCACCTCAAACTCAGTCCAGCCGTTAAAGCAAAACAGTCAACACAGCCGTGCGGAATCCCAGATAAAGCCTCAGACAGACTGGAGGCTGACCAGAACATGGCACCTCGGATTGCCCCCCCGCCATCGAAAACACCCTTCTGCAGTAAATTAAATAGCCGATGATGGTAATGACCATAGAAGGTACTGAATGACCATGAAAAACTACCATTAATCACCAGGTAAGCCAGTCCACTGTACAACAAAAAACAAAGACAGAAATAAAGGCTTCCTGGCACTGCGAGCCAGCCGATATGGTCACAGATCACCAGAATGGGGCTGGAGCTAGTTAGGGCCTTTATTGGGCAGCCTGCAGCCCGGGTCCCCGGGGACAGAGGGCCTGGGAGCCCGGGAAAGGCTCTCACTAACTACAGAGGAAACGCCGGCCGTCAGAGCGGGCCCATTGTTCTGCCAGCCTCTGACAGGGCATGATTTAGCACCGCGGAGGCACGGGGCCCGGGTCAGAGTCGAGCTGCGGGCCCTGAACTATCTGCCCGTAAGATGGCGGCATGAATCATGCCTGACCCAGGGCTGGCCTCTTTCCTGCACAAACATGACAAATCTGGTGTTTATTTACTTAACAAGAAAAAGCTGAGAAAAAGTCCCGAAAATCAATACCGAGGACAACGGGCTACGCCGCGCTCTTGGTTTCAGCACTTGGTGCCGTTTACAAGCTCAGTGACACGGTTAACCTCCCGACAAACACAAATTTAAAGGCACAGTTCCCCTTTTCTGTCTTCTGTGACAGAGGTGTCCTAAGGATACGGCCAAGGACATGCAGAACCTGCCAGACAGTGAACTTTGTGAACTTTGCAAAGCTCCAGGATGGAATAAAAGTTGGCCAAGTTGGCCATGGGTCTTATTTTCTGCGCTGTTCGGCTCACAAAAAAGGCTGTTCGTGCATAGCCCAGCCTGGTGATACTGAAGCACTGTGACTGGCTGTTCTGCATGGATGTGCAGGGAACCTGTGCTGTAGGGCATCACGCACGCCCTCTCTCCCAGTGACAATGAGAAAACAGATCAGGCATCTTTCAGAGAGAGGGGCTGAAAAAAAAAAACCTGTCAAGGTTTCTGTCATATCTTACATCACCGCCCATCCCTGGTAAACCAAGCCATGGCCAAGGATGAAAGTGCTGGAAAATGGAAGTAATTCTAAACCATTTTCTGCCCAGAAGCCCCCAGCATCAAGAAGACAAATGGGTCCAGGGCAATGACAGAGTGCCTGGCCCACAAATCACCAGCCACTGCCCCGTCCACTCCTCCCCCTGATCGCCCTCCTCCATTAGTCATCAGCACGCAGAGAGCAGCAGCCAAGATCCGTAATTAGACAAGGACAAATAGCCGGCCGCAGACACGGATGGCTCTCTCCGCTAAATAAGGGGCCGTTACCATACCGACCGATGGGCAGGGCGCGGGGCTCGGGGAGAGCGACTCTGCCCCGCTCCCTGGCAACTCATTTGTTATCCCCGCACGCGCCCTTCGCTGACACCACCCCCCGAACCCGCCCGGAATGCGCGAGGACACGGTTCGGTCCTGTCCGGTCCTCGAGCGCAGGTAGGGATCTGATGCCAGAATGCCAGAACCACGTTGAGGGAAAGCAGGCTTCGGCTCTGCAAGGTCACAGGTCATATGTCCACTCTATGCTGTACTCACCTCTGCCTGCAGCAGGATGTTGAGATGAATGTTGAAACCTCCTTCCAAAACAGTCGCCTTGCAGTCACCACACAGGATACCTCCAGATCTCAGCTGCAACTCTGTCACCCACAAAGAAGAAACCAGTCTTCAGTTGCATATTATACACAATCAACACCTTAAAATGCATGACATTAAATATATATCTTGCCCCAGTAATGCCACCCATGCAAAGCTGTTGAGCTGTACACAGCTACAACACTGAAACCTGCTAGGAGCAAACTTGCCTTCAATTCAGCACCACAAGCTACATGTGACACTCAAAATGCATCTTGCCCCAGTAAGGTGCCCTCACAATTAAAGAAAATACATGCAACTCAGTAGAGTAACTAAAAAAATCAGACTGTATTTGGTTTAAATTTTAACAAAAAGGGCCAACTAAATAATCAAGTTAGCCATTATCAAAAAAGGGTCGCATCACAAGATGAGGAAGGGTTTATACACCATTTCCAGTAAATTTTAAACCCAAGGAGACCATCATCTGCAGTGTTAAAATAAGCAGACATAAATGCATTTCCAACTGTACTGCGGGCCAGCGTTTGAAACCGCTTCCCATCGCACGTTCAGGCAGAGAGAAAGTCCTGCTCTGTAATTCGTTTGCGGAAGGTCAAACAGAAAATAAATAAATAATACGAGGGCAATAAAAGGTTTTCAGAGTACATTAAGCGTAACATTAGAGGGCGGAATTAGCAAAAACAAGTAGCCGGTGAATCAGATTACACAAGGCAGTCGACAAAATGTAAATTGCCAGTCTATGAAAAGAGCGTAGACCGAATTCACAGAGGAACGGGATTTAACGATTGTTTAGACGGGCCCAGTGCCCCGTGCAGAGAAGAGCTTTGGGATCGGAGGGGCCTGGTGGACAGCAGGAACGCCATACGGAGAGCGGGGGGGCAACAGAGCGGGCCTCTATTGATTCTGTCTTTTCCTAATTATTTTTATTGGATTTCATAATCATCATTAGGAAAAAAAAAGTCAGAACGAAGCAGGAATTTCACCCCAGTAATCACATTTTAAATCGGAAAATGAAGCTGCTTATTTAATTCACGTCCACGGCTGCTCAACCATTGTGAAGAATTCCTTTGATAGCGCGAACGCAGACGTGTTTTTAAGAAAATGCCAAAGATCTCGTGCTGACTGTTTCCCATGCGAATGTTGTTTAGCATCGCAAATTTGCTGCATGATTTAGTCAGATCTATCACACCCTCCCTCCCAACTCCTGCAATTTATTTGCAACACTTAGAACTTTGTTGATTAGTAAGAAACACATGGAAATAAGTGTCTGCTCCCCTCTGACCAGACGGAAAACTATGGAGAAGAACAGAACATTCTATAGAAGACCTAGTAGTCAAGCCCTCCACAGATCATCAGCGTTGTAATATGAACTGGCCTAGGAGATGGACTGCAGGTGTATAGAGCCAACTTTCCAGAAACCTTTCGGAAACTTTCCATGATTTTCCATGACAGGAAATAGTCTCAGAACAATCTGCAATTAAACTCTATTACAGGTTGTAGAAAACATGTATTGCACAAATACATTTTTAGGAGCAAGAGATTATTACTGGCAGTCTGTGTGTATTTCTGCACCTGTATGTGTGGGGGTAACTGATATGATGAGAACTGGAAACACCAAGCTGCAGCTTCCCTCTGTGAAGACTCCCAATTCTCCCAAAAAATGTATATATATATATATATATATACACACACCGTGTGTGTGCGCGCGCACATGTATATATAATATGTATGTATATATAAAGTGTATATGTTTTATTACCTTCTGTGTAAAAAAAACGATAATGAGAGACTGTGTCTGTGCATGTGGGCACGCGCGTACTGGGGATCAAAGTTTGGTTGCAGCAAATTAGCCGTCAGCTCAAGGAGAAAGACAGAGCAGTGGACCATTAAGGCACTAAAGCTTAGCAGCCAGGAGAGTGGAACAAGCTTACACATCTTTAAAGGGATGACTGCCTATGAAAGATAGCAGTCATGAGCAGAGAGAGGGAGAGAAGGAGAGTGGGGGGGGGAATACCCACAAGAAGAGTAAGAGAAGTGGTGGACAACAAGCAGAGAAGACTCATCCAAGTGAACCTCAGCATGACTAGGAGGACCAAGCAAGCTTCTATATCAGAGAAAAAGTTTGGCTATGCTCAGAGGAGTCTTGAAACCTATTCCCCCCATGTAATTACTTTGAGTGTAACATGCAAGCCTCTCCTCTGCACTGCCTTGATGATATTTTCAATCCCCCCATCTGTTTCAAAGAATTAAAGTCGTAGATCAGCTACGCTTTTTGCATCAACTAACTTTTGGTGTATCAAAGGATAGGTTTTTTGTAGTTTGTTTAATTTTTTTTTTGCTGGTAGTCATTTGGATGTGTGTTTCAGCGTGTAGCACAATTGCGCTACCACGTTTGTGCCATCTAAAACAATCGTAATAGGGAAATCCTAATTAAAGGCGACTAATTGTACAGCTAAGCGTTAAGCACCTGCAACAAAGGAGACTCGATGTGCCACCAAACAGGGTGCAAACCTCAATTTGCTGTCAGTACTTGCTTCAAGTGATCCACTCAATCAGCCTAACCGATCTCATTATTTGCTCATTGACACATGTTAAATGTTCTGCCTTTTTCCCACTTTCCGACTGGCCTTTTATATTTCATGATTTAAAATGCGCACTTGAAACAAGGTACAATGCCCATAAAGCATTTTTAAAACTTGGTACAGGGGTGGTAAATTAATCCATTAAATCACGCAATGAGAGCACTTAAGTAATGAGGGCGTGAGGGAAACAGAAGCAGGGGACAGGAGAGTGGCCCGACGGCAGCATGGCTTGACCCTGCAGATGAATCCCACAGAGCAGCCATTGGTACTGCAATGGTAGAGCTCCCATGTCTGTGTGCCACAAGCAAGACTTACTCAGTTCTCAAGAGTTGCCACTGGACAACTTCATTACAATTGGTCAAGTTTAAATAGCAGTGTACAGGTGCTATGGCTTATGCCTGTTGGAACCCATTTTTCCAAGTCGGAAAGCACAGTCAATGATTTTATCCACTGCCTCTGAGACAAAACCAAAGGGTGAGTTGTTTGGAACTGAAGAAATAAGAACGGAGATCAAGTCCAGTTGATTATAAGGCAGTTATGAAAGCCGATGTACGAATTCAACCCAACTGCAAATTGATTTATCCTTAACTTTGAGTGACATATAAGTGCAACTACTGTTCATTTCTTATACTACACTTCACTCCTTCAGTGTTTGTAATAAGTGAAATATTATGATAAAGAAAAGATGACTGAGAATACGTAACACTGAAAATAAAAGTGCAAAATTTGACACTTTTTCCATTTATTTTTAAATTTGGCATATCCAATTCCCAGCCTAATTTTGAATGTACAGTTAACTTTTTACAGCCATTGAATTTTATCCAAGACAATGGTGCTTGAATACTTCTGACAAGACCAAACCCTAGACCTAGACCAAGATTTAGAGGAATTCAGCCCCATACTTGGCGAGGCATGCCCCGTATCTACACAGCACCAAGTGTTTGGCATCTTCAGCGTTTTCTACGTAAATAATCACAATGGCCACAGAGTCTCAGCCCTTAATAACATTAACGTCGCGGTGGCAACAGGGCAAGCAGAGCAGCCCAGACGTCCTTCTCCCCAGCAAATTCCACCAGATAATACCGGGAGATCCCAAGGAGTCCCAGGCCAGCCAGTGAATATAAGCTCTCCAGCATGCCCAAGGTCTGCCTCTGGGTCTCCCCCTCTTCAATGCAGAGGAGCAGAGGACCCTCTACTTCGAGGTCCCCCCAGACAGCAGTGCTCCTCACCCTATCAAGGAGAGTAAGCCCTGCCACCCGATGGAGAAACCCTACTTCGGGCCGCTTGTATTTGCGATCTCACTCTTTTGGTCACTACCCATAGCTCATGACCATGGGTGAGAGTAGGGATAAAGATCGACTGGTAAATTGAGAGCTTTGCCTTTCGGCTTAGCTTATTATTCACCACCACCGTCTGATACAATACCCGCATTACTGCGGTCGCTGCTCCTAGACGGCAGTTGATCTCTGAATCCTTTTTCCCTCACACATGAATAAGACCCCGAGATACTTGAACTCCTCCACCAGGGGCAGTTGCTCCCCCTCACATTAAGGGGACAAACCATCTATTTCCAGAAGAGAACCATTGCCACAGACTTGGAGGAGCTGATCCTCATCGTGTCCGCATCACAATCAGCTGCAAACCTTTCTAGTGCGCATCAAAAGGTCATAGTACGATGAGGCTAAGAAGACGACATCCTCTGTGAACAGCAGAGATGCCACTCCTATGTCCCCAAACTGGGCACACTCCATACCAGCAGAGGGCAGATAAAGCACACCCTTGGCGTAGTCCAACACCAACTTTGAACAAGCTTGACTCAATACCGAGAATGCAAACACAGCTCTTGCTCCGAGTATATGGGGACCAAAGGGAAAAAATCTGGTCTGCTGTTTCGCGGCATGTACAAAACCTGCATTGTTCCTCCTGAAACTGAGGTTCACCTATCAGCCGTGGCCTCCTTTCCAGCACTTTGGCATACACCTTCCCAGGGAGGCTGAGGAGTGTAATTCCTTGATAGTTGGAACATTATATTTATTATATATTCTTCAGAAAATAGTGTTCACAAATAAGATTTTTTATTATTTTAAATTTTAAAGTAAATTATACTATTTAACTTATTTGGCTAAACTTTATCTGACCCACAAACATACAGTACATTAATTGGGCAAACATACAGTATGTCTGGATAGGTTTGTAAAACTTAACTTATATTTAATAGGCCTACATATTTGAAATTTCTGTCTGTATTTATATATCCACCGACACCCCCCCCCCCCTTCTCTAGTGTAAATGGTTGTACGTTTCTTGCAGGTATAAATGTCTCTTTGTCAATGTCCGTTATGAATTTTATATGCATCAAGATAAATTTCTCTGTGGGGATAATAAAGTATCCATGTATTTAGCTATCTATCTACAGTATCTATTTTACAAAAAATTTATTTGACAACCAAGTATAAACATATCCTTTCTGGAGTGTAATTTTTCATCAGTAGTTTAAAGCATTTAATTAAATGATGTGTTCTTCCATGAGGCATTTTTTCTTATTTGACACTTTGATGTGATACAAAGTTTTAATGACCACATGCTCTTCAGATGGTAAGATGAAAAAGCACAGGGCCAAGTTATATTAAATTATTTAGGAAACATTGGCTTGCATTGCTTTGGAATAAAGCTTGTTTAATTTGTGAAGATAGCCAATATTGTTTGTTGTAACTTGGCCTCATTTTGATTGTCAATACTTTTAACAGCAGGCCTAGATTTTGTAAGTTTGAATTAATGACTAATAGACAGTGCTCCTTATGCATGAGTAACTTGGCTTTTTTACGTTGGAAATATGCTGAGATAAAGTTGACCGGTCCTACAGCCTGAACACAATCCTAGACATGGTTGCCTGGCAGACTTCCCACAGCAGAGACTTCTACCCACCAAACGAGACACATCAACAGGCAGAATGACCAATTATAAAACCCCACTCAAACACAGCCTTACTGGTTCATAATCAGGGCGTTTGGCTAGAGAGCCCTGCCTGCAGCAATTCCCATCTCGGGCCCAGGACTCTGGCAGGTGGACAAGAGCAAGCCGGTGGAGAGAGGTGGCAGGCTGAGAAGAGGTGTGTTGGGGGGCACGGGTCAGCGGAACAAGTTTAAATTCCAGTGAAGATGTTTTTGGCCTTGATCACTGGGCGGATCGATTCGGGCTGATTCTCTCTCAGATACGTCTTATTTTATTAGTGGCTTCGGCCTTCTGCAGCCCCATTCCAGTGTGATCAATACTGCGGCTGGGACGGGCCGTATTTTTCTCACTTTTAGTGCCTTAACGCTGTTTAACCGTGTCACCTGATAAACGGCGGGCCCTCCCGAAACGCTGATTTCCTATTGATTTCTCCCTCACTCCGCCATCTCTCGCCCCGTCAGTCTCGCATTGTTTTTATCTCCAGTTATCTCCTCAATCCCTCCGCCTTAAAGAGCCACAGGGCCCATTGCCTCGGCAGGGCCACGGAGGCCCCGTCACATTTCCAGTGGAGGACGGTCGCACTGAAGCCATGGCTGAGTCTATGAGCACTACTACAAAAATATTCCACCACACACCAGCTCAGTGCAGCAATCGCTTGGGTATATGTTTACAAAAGACTTTTCAGCATCTGCATTTATAAACCATTCACACTCAACATTTTCTGAAGAAGAACAAGCTAAAGATTCAAGTTTTCCAGTCCTGCTGGATATCTGAATCTTTAACCCTACCTTCATGGCCTATCTTTAATCGTAATTGTAGCTGAGTACAGATCGTTCAAGAATGTAGATGGTGAATTATTTAGATCCATGCACCTCCATCTTTTCACCTAAAAACTGAAATATAAGTGCAGTCTGCCTCTAAAAAAACAGGTGGCAGGACCTGTCTGCAGGACATTTTGTAAAGGTACTCCACCAGTCAGAATGCCTGCATCTACCCTTCCTCTAAGCAGACCAAAATGTTCTCTGTCCTGCCCATTTGCTCAGATGCCACTAATCAGAATTACTGAACGTCAGTCACGTATGGACCTGGTCACTACTAGAAGCCTGCAGCAGGAGAGTTAGTATCAACTCAAACAGCATTCAGCTTCTACAGAAGCAGAATCTGGGCCTTACAACAGATAGCAAGACAGTTTTAAGAAAAGTTATATTCATCATCTCTGCCACTCAAGTTGAAAGTTGTGGTAACAAAATGTGTGGAGCAAAGTCAAAAAGCAGCTATAGGTTAGTCTGTAAGACAGCCATCAAATTTATTAAAGCATGCAAAACTTGTAGCGTAGCTTGATGGGGTTCAGGACAGACAGATTGTAGCAGCCAAAAAAAAAGGTTAGGGAAGGACACGTCACTTCAGAGCTTCTGTCAATATTGTCAATAGTTCTACAGACTACGGACATGTCCTAAATAACATTGTGATCCTACCCCATAACTGCTGTCTATGGTATGAGAAGGCTTTGTTGTGAAATCCCAGTTAATGGACCATCTTCTCAATTTCCCCTTCAAAGAGAGAGGATTCTGTCTGGCCACAGCCTTCAGTCGAAATACAACATGCTACACAACTCAATGGCTCATTGCATTATTTATGCAAAATTAAAGCAGTTGCTGCTTCCCCTCTGGAACACCGCATCCCTTATTGATCCCATTCTGGAAGTGCTTCCATAAATTTCTCCATCCCAACCTTAATGGCACAGCATGCAGGGCCTTATCATTGCGTGATTTAGGGACACACACTGTAAATCGCTGGGATTGGAACTCCAAGTTACCACACTGCATACTATAGGTCTTCTCACTGTAGTTTATTTGTTTTCGCATGTGTTTGTGTGTGTGTACATGTGTGTGAAGATCATACTTTTCCACAAATCCACAGTTTAAAAACAAAATTATTTGTAACTCTTGAAGTCTATCAGGACTTTTCAAAAAAGAAAAAAATGGGTTGTGGGGTTTTAAAAAAATGTTCAATAACTTCTGAAAATCTAATTTACAAGATAGTTGTGAATAAGTAAAAAACATCCATAAAACTCTGTTATATAGTCTGCTAAGGCTGGCTGCTTGGTTTTTATTAGGCCTTTCAACCTTTTACAATGGGTTAAGTGATAAACTGACATTCATTGCCAGCTTGCCAAGTTACACAGCGACACGTTTTGAGAAACCAGCCGTAAAGCCGTAACAAGAGAGGCAGAGGCAGGGTTTTCTATTAACACGGGAGAGAGGCATTTCAGAGAGAGCGACTTTCTGTTCCCACTGCCTCCTCCCGCGACATTCAAGCAGACTAGTGGATCGCTAGCACCACCTTGTGGCAGCATCTTCCCATCACAAAGCCGAGCGCATTAATCATGACCAGGGGAGTGTAAAATTCAATCGGCTCCTTCCATCCATTTCGAGTTGCCGTCTGAAGGCCGGCCTTGTGTGCCTGAAAAAACCTCCCTACACTTCATCAGGACCCCTACTTCATAACAAATGGAGTGTCTTTCTCATGGAGTTCTGCCATCAGAAAGCAGCGTTCTCTCTATCCATTTAATTCCAGAAGCAGTGGAAGGGTCAGGGTAGGAGCACCTAGCTACATTGAGTACCCAGTGCTTCCCAGTCACGCAGTAAACTACCTTTTAGGAATTGTTTCTCAATAAGAAATGATCAGTCCATTTATCTGCAGCAGGCCGGCTGTCTCTTTGCCTAGACCTCCAATATTTTTCGTTTGACCTGATCAGGGCTATAAACTAGACTGAGACACTTTCAATTTGTCACCTGAGCAGGGAGCTTCAACAACTGATTGCATCTCCAAATGTAAAAATTCCACCTGCTTGAAATTCCTTTTTTATTTTTTCAGCCATTTTTCCCAACTGCTTAGCATTCCTAGCAAAATCTTTTCCCCAGCTTCCCCCAATGCTTTGCAATAGCTCTGGCCCATCTACTGAGGGTTTATTATAGTCTTACCAATGAGGAATGGACGCGTCTTTAAATTTACAGTACTCCTTGCACTAAAATGTGAGTAGAATATCAAATGAAAATCACTGTGCTTTTAAAAAAAATCAAAGACTGAAAGTCAGGGAATTCAAACAAGAGTACAAGAGAATATCTGAAACAGAATACACAACAGAGTACAACAGAATATTTAAATCCATATGAAACCATTTACTCATGCTGTCTAAATTTAATTCATATACAATACCATGCCTGCTAGCAAGGCAGCACATCCTGAATCCTTCAGAAAACAAAACGGATATAGCCAATTCCATTTTTTTCCATTTTGACACCAGCTTAAATCTGTTTTTACCTAATGTCTAGCTTCTTTTTTTGCAAGAACAGCTTTTCAGATAGAATATTATATCCATTATGTAAGAGACAGAAGTACTAAATATAAAAAATAAGCATATGTTGTAGTCATCAATATAGCATGATATTTCTCAAATGACTCCGAAATAGGTTTAAAACAAGACATACAGTGAGCTCCATAATGTTTGGGACAAATACTTTTTTTCTGCTTCTTGATTTGGCTCTGTAATATTTTGTTATGGTGAGAATTCTTTGGTCACCAAGTGGTCTATCAGGCCCTTTGGAATTACTGAGCTCACCAGTGCTCTCTTTATTCTTTACGATGTTCCAAACAGTCGATTTTGGTAAGTCTATGGTTTGGCCTTTGTCTCTGACTGTTTTTTTTTTTTTTGGCACAACTCTGGTCCTTGACAAACAGCAATAACAGACTCCAATGGCAATCAAAAGCCTCAAATCAAGACTAGATACTTAAAGGTCTCTTACACCTGCACAAAAGAAGCAACTGAACACACCTGACTAATCGGAAACACCTGTGAAGCCATTTGTCCGAAACATTATGGCACCCTGAAATGGGGGGGGGGGCTATGTATAAAAAGTGGTGTTATTTCTACATGGGAAAACCAAAATGTATTAAAACACCCTATTATATGCAATATGCTTTAACTAAATATGAATTGTTTGATTACAAATCTAAAATTATGGAGTAGAACCAAATCAAAAAAACTATGGCTTTGTCCCAAGTATTATGGAGCTTACTGTATATACTATTTATTGTGTACACTGTATATATATATTTATTGTATAACTGCTTTTTAGACTTTCGGTCTTTTGACAGACACAAATGTTTAGAAACAATTCAGTTCTGCCTTAGAAGTTAATTATGTGTAAGTGGGGTTCTCAGGTGGCATGCCTAGCTAAAGCATGGGCTCCCAGTGCAGTGATTCACCGCATGGTCGGACTGGCTTTGCAGGTGAGTGTGGCAGGAAGTGTGGCAAGACGGCATGCAGGGTGACACTGCAGCCGGTCGGTAGGGACCTTTTCAGCTAGCTGGCTATTCCCACCTCAGCACACAATAACAGCTTCTCTGGTCAATCAGGCAACTGCAGACTGCCTGCACATGGTGAAGTCCTATCGTTCACTGTGCTGCTGAGCTGACGGACCAGAAAGTGAAAAATACATGCAGCAGACTACAAACATTTCACAAAAAGGTGTGTTCTTGCAAGAAAATATAATCCAAGTAGATATATAAATACACCATTCTTGGATATTAATTTTCCTGCCAGTAACATGTTGCTTACGTAGAGAAAACTTTCACACAGATACGTGGAAAAATGTTAGCGCTTAATTATTATTTTTCCCCTTTACTGTCACATCAACTTCTTCCATCACTACTGTATTTTCATAAAAGTAGGCTTACAATACTATAAAGATGGAAGTATTCATGATAACACCATTTATTGCTGATCACTATTTAATGCCCCTTCATGTTAACAATTTAAATCATTCAATGATGTAATAACATGGCATATAACAGCACTCCAATGGCAGATGGATACCAAAATTTTATAGACTTCACTAACCATAATTGTATATATTAATAGACAATTATAAAAAGACTATAAAAGACTGTATTATAAATGTGTTCCATCACAAAGCACTCCTCTGTGGTGCTGTTTAAATCTATGGCATGTTTCATGTATAACTCTTCGAAAATCAGAGAAATGTTTGCCTATTTAGATTGTATAACTAAAAAATCAGATATGAGAATAATAAACAATTCTCCACTTTCCTGCTCACTTTTCCATGTGGTATGCAATAGCTCCAAAAGCTATAGTGGGACACTTTCCATTCACACACTATTTATAAGCAAAACTGAGACAACCCAAGTCATTAAGTTTATGATGGAACATTTAAGTAAGATGTGCAACATCGCCTTAATGAAATGGACACTTCAGAAGGATGTAATTATTACTCTACAATAACATCTTCCCTGTTCCAGTGTTGTTAGCAGATTTCCATCACTGAACATGGTTAATGTGTCTCCAGCAGGATGGAACAGTTAGTGCCACTACCGTGCAAAGTGTACACCAACACGATTAAAGACAGGGCGATAGAAAAGCTAAACTTTGAACAAAGCTAATCATGAATTGTGAAAGTCCAAGAGTCCCTTCAAGTTTTATAAGCACAGTTAAATATTCTCCAATTGTACAAAATATTCAACACAACCACAGAGTAGAAAGCCTTGGACAAGGTGGACTAAGGACTAGTAATGAAGACACAAAAAGCTCAATGTAATGTATAATTCTAAAAATAAAAAAGCAAGATTATTACTGCATGTGATAATTCTCCCTTCGAGTGACTGAATTATTCTTTGCATTGCTGCTATTATCATCATGATTTCCCATGAGATAGGACTGGGCGCATGTTTGCATTTGGTAAAGGACAGGAGAGAACTAGGAAGGATGGATTTAATCTGTGAACGCTGGTGCTGAGGAAGGCCCTGCCCAGCCCACGGTGTTTCGCTACAACTCCGCGGAGGTAATTGAAACTCTGATACACTCTCCACGGCAAAGCAAAGTCCTCCTTCGCCTCCGTTTCCCTGGGGAACCATGAAGATGCGCTTTCTGCCGCTTCAGACCGATTGGAGGACTAAGCAAGGAAGTCAGCCCCACTCTCTCAAACTGCTGGGGGGGAAGTGTATTTACATTTCCTCTCCCCGCACCGATCGATGGGATTCCCGGAACCCGACACCTACCGCACACTGGAGAAAAAATTACACTTTTAAAATGTCTTTTAATGACTTTACTTCTTTCATTACCATCGGCATTTGTCAACACTGTTGCCAGATAAGATGCATTCAACAGACATTGAAAGCTACAACTGGAACAGAGCAAGACATATGCAGCCACAGTGTAGTGTATTTAGTTGTGATACACATGGACAAGTAGGCCCATGCCAGATAACAGAATATTTTATCCAGTATTACGAGTATCATAATAATAGGTACATTGAAATGAACTGAAATAACAAATATTAGTCTTTTACATGAACTTGCTGAAAATGTATGCTTTACTAAAGATATCTTCTTTTAGGTACATGTATTATTATTATTATTATATTTTAACTGATGATGAGAAAATTATCTATTTGAAATTAGACTCTTTGCAGTAAGTACATACTTCAGTGACTAACCAACTTAGGCTCATACACTTCAGAATGGGCCTCACCCTAACCTGTGCTCATGTATTCACAGACCTATATATGTATTTTTTTATTATGATTGTTGTTGTTGTTCCAACCAGCTCCCCTGACTTAATATAAAAAATTAAATAAAACACAAAGAAATGGTACTTAAATACAAACTCAGATCCTAAGCAGAAAAAATGAGAAGACACATTCATCTTGCATGCATTAAATGCAAGCCTAGGGAAATGGCCTGAAAGGCTTTCAGTGAATGCTTCTGAGAGTTACAGCCCTGAAAGACTCCTGTACCATAAAACTAAATAGTGAGCAGTAAACAAAGTGCACTACATTAAGATAAAGGCCAGGGAACATGTAGAATACCCAACAGCGAAGAGAGAATAAGATATTGAGAAAAATGTTTGTAAAACTACAGTTTAAGAAGACACTGAACACATAAAGATTCAACACATCCCAACAATATGCGCAAACCAGCATAGAGGACTACAGCACAACCTAGTTTACCTACAACATAAAATCTTATTATATATATTACATATTATATATATAGTTGACCTTTCAAAACCATTTCAAAAATTTTCAAGTTTCAAGTTTTCAAGGAAAAATAATTAGGTGTAAAAGATTTCCTCCCTACACATGGCAAGCAAACGAACGGATATGACAAGACTGACACCATTTGGCAATTTAACGTACTACACTGTTACGCAACGGCCTGGCACAGAACGGCAGGGAGCCGGGCCAGGGGCCTGGAGCATCACAGATTCTGTAAGATATTGCCATTTCCTGGAACTTTTATGTAATCAAACCTTTCATGGACTAACAACAAGGCTGACAATCCTCAAGTCCTCAAAGCAGTCATTAATGATCATTTCAGAGGATTATAATACTCAAAGTATTACAGGATATAGTGTCTGATATCAAACACGCATTTAAAAAGACGTCCCTGCAGGATAATTTTGATGTCATGACCCTAAAATGTTTGTATTACAGATTTGTGTCTTCCTGATACGCATTTAGATAAAAGAAAAAAAAAACAATTGAGTACACAATTTTACTTCATGTAGGCCAAAACTAGCAAGTTCAGAATATTATCTACTCGGTTTAAGTATACAATAAAAATAATATCTGTAGACCTACCTTTCAAATCAAATATTAGCCTATACTTTAAAAGCAATAGTATGAGTAGCCCTACTGCACTTATATGCAAGATGTTTAAAAATAAAATGGCTAAACTTTAAATATTATTCAGTCCAGAATCTGCCGTTTTAACACCTTTATGCAGTAAGTCATGACAGGAATATAGTGACTACTGTTCTGCTAAATGTAAGATACTGCAAATATAAATTAATTCAAAGGAACCTTATCTTACCTCAAGTTCAAGTGCAAAAGAGAAGGCACTTTTCCAATGAGTTCTCCCAGACTTGGTGCTCTTTATCTCGGCAAAGGGAGAGTGCAGTAAGTAGGAAATGCTGTGGTGCTAATTATGACATGCTTTTTAGTGATCTTTTTCAGAATAAAAATAATTTTGTGTTAAAGAATCTTTTTTCCTCTGAGCAATGGGTTCACAATTAGATTATACAATGTTCTCATACTGCTGATCACTAGACATTTGATAAACAATAATGTGAATTTTATGTTCATATTAACTGAGTTTATATGAATTACTATGAAACATCTGTATCACATTATGACTAGACATAATTTCACCAATTTATAATTCCCAGATATTCACACCAAAAAGTTATAATTAACACTCTTTGGACTGTTCGTGTTTTAGGATCCAGAGGCCAGAAAATCACAAATACGTATGGAATAAACAGGACTGACAACATCTTCGCAAGTCCTTTGTAAGTCCTTTGCTGGACCACGTGAGGTGGTTCTTTGCATTTTTATATTCAATCACCTGATATTGGATTTGGATGCATTGATCACATATTATAAATGATGTCCAAGGTACAAGAAAAAAATGAAAAAACTAAAGAATTGTCAGTCTGCACCCTGTATTCCTTTCAATCTTGACACTATTTATATCTAGCTAATCAATATATGGCCTTTTTTCTTAAGACCCCTGTTCCGTAAAATTTTGATGTAGTAGTAGTATATTTTACCACAATGTACATTTACACCACACTCTAAATATGTTGGTACAGGTGTACATACCAGGTTGAGAGAAAAGATGACGCCAAAAGAACTGTTGAATGAATGATCGTCCGGTTTTATTTTGAAATGTCCTGGACAGACCTTAGGAGATGTGTTTAACCAATGGGGAACTTCAGTTCTTAGACTACAGTAAGGCTGAGTACAGGTTTATGTAGATAGGAGTGTACATCTTCTTGCAGTCAACTACTTAAATGTAAGACTAGAGGTGACCTTCGGGTGTTATTTGAGTATTTAACATGCAAGAATATTCAACTGTATATTTACTTGTGAGTTTGCACATAACCATAGTACTTCTGTGGTGGTCAGCAACAGTGAAACCTAAATCAATATAACCATGCAGACATTAACCAATAAAGTTATACAGGTAACCTTACTGAAATGAAAGCAGGTTTCAGTGGAGTAATGACTTTATCTTTTTATCTCACTCTCAGAAACTTGGTAGTAAAGGAACAATTCTTCCCAAAAGCTTTTCAGAAGGCTACATTAGGAGGTGGGGTCTTCCAGAATAACAGGTACAGATAATAAAATGAAATACAGATTTTAAGTGTTTCCCCTTTTAGTGTACTGCAATACTTCTGTGCTAATTACATAAATCATGTTTGATTTTACTGCAATCAACAAGACAAAAATGATTAATGGTTTTCAACTGGAATTTTACTTTGATTTCACATGTACCTGAATGAACTTGTTTGTGCAAAAATGGGCACGTTGCTTCTCAATCTCCACGCAACACTTGGCACTAGCACATTTCACATATTAAAATGCCCATTATAGCTGGATTTGGCACAGAATAATACAAGCCCACTAAATCTGAGCTAGAGAAAATGGACCAAGAACTTCACAGGAGAACAGTCATAAAACAAATGAGCTTTATGAAAGTGTGGAGCAAAAAACCCATTCGATCAGTTCAAGCTTTGCGAAGATGCACACCTGGCTTTTAGTATACAGTATACCTAGACATAAAGCCAACTGCGGCAACATCACTGAATCACAGGCCATAAAAGCTTCTCACTGCTTGACAGATTATGGCATACATTACCAAATCTGATACCACAAAGCTTGGATTCTCATTCTGTCAATAAAGTCTGCTTTCAGAAATAACTTCTGAGCCTGTCAAAAATGTCACATTGTCATATTCCCTCTTATGATACTGTTCCGTGTCATGCCGTAACTTAAAAAGATAAAAAAATAAATTCAGCCTACGTCTGGCTAACAGACGGGAATGGGAGTCAGCCAGACATGAGCTTCCGTTTCTATGTACAGATGTGACAGGATGTGAGAAAATAAATATATAATACATCCCTATGTACATGACAGGTGGACACAGTGTTGGTTCTCCTCTTTGGTTCGCATGTCCCACTCCCCCTACACACTGGTTTCTACCTCTCATTGCCTTTCTTGTTTGAGCACTGCTGGCTAAAGCTATGACCATCCTAGCTCCTGCAGGGGCGGCCCAGGGCAAGCGGCTGTGTAGGGGACAGTGGGACAGGGCGTCCGGTTCAGATGACTTTGGCCCTCTTGCTGCTGCTCAGAGACCCATGCTGAGAAGACAGAAGAAGGGGCAAATGAGTGGTGCTTGACTTAAACAGACAGACATTTGGCTTTCTGTGCAATTCAACTCAGAATGCCCGCTGTACGTGCATTCAGTTACTTACCCTCATAAACTGGCAAACACTAGTCTTCACCCCTGAGGACTTTCCTACCTTAGCCTGCTTGTAGAAGTGTGGCGCCAGTTCTACCAGCCAAGACGACTCCACCGCAGTCACATCACGCATGAAGTACTGAGACGTTTGAACCACCTCATTAAAGACCACCCTGAGGAAGAGAGGAGCAGTTCAGCACAACACAGAACTGGCTGTAAATACGAGATCAATGATACACTTTCAGCATTAGTATCATTCGTTGGAGATACAAACTCGAGGTGAATTCCATTCTAGGCCTCTCTTGTACTTACTGATGTTTTAATAATGAATAACAAGATATAATAACATTGGACATACAACTGTTTCCAAATCAGTGGGGTAAGGAATAATGCTGGAAACTTATTGGGAGTTCTGTTGTGAGGTTGCTGATATAAGATATGGTTGAATTCACCGCCATGAGTGTCAGTATTACATTGTCTGAAGCTACAGACTACAGAGTGACACTACTCCCATGACCACACACTGACCAGTACTCTCACCATTTTGGGGGCTTCTCACCAAACAGGACTGAGTTAGGATGGATGTGCAGCTCTCGATCATCTTTAAGAGTCCTGATACAAAGAGCCCAGTGTGAGACAAGCCAGAGAAGTCAGAACACATGATCATCCACAGAGCACGCCTGTAATCCTCGAGGTCTACACACTTAATCAAACGGCATAAAAGAGGTCAGATATTTACAGCAAAGGTGTCAAACAAACTGCCATGTCATCGGAAAGGCAGAGACCCCACATACCCCGAGTAGGAACGAAAGTGCTCACCTGTAGGAGCCTGAATGGTGCATCCGGGCTGCGTTTGCAAAGAACCCAGAGACGATGCACCTGAGGATCACATCGGGGTCACCTGGAGGGCCACACAGGATGTAGGGGTGGGTCAACAACAAAGACAAGGATTCTACAAAATCCCAGGCAGACAGGCATCTTTGATTCAGAGGACTCACCTTCACTGGACGTGCGGGGCACCTTGAACTTGTTCATAAGACGACGGAGTTGCTCCCTGACTGTCACCGCGCGCAAGAGCCCCTTGTAGTTGAGGAAGTGTTCCTGGCACCACTGGGAGCTCTTCTGGTGCTGCAGGCAAGAGCCAGAGGGAAGGGACAGGAAGGACAGCGTAAAACACAATACCACAGATCCACACACACACACACAAACACATATTATGGCATCACACTTCCAATGCATAGCAGCCCTTACCTTGATGAAAGCTTCATATACGTTCAGCATAGTGAGGTGGTCCCCTTCGGCCACGGCAAACTTCCTGTGCTCCTTAGCCTGGGGGAGTGGAGACAAACAGAGACGTACCTACACTGGTAGAGGCTGAACTGCAATGGTCTTCAATAACAGAACAATGGATTCACTGGGACTTTTGCCTTGGAGCAAAGACAGACTCAAACACTCTATGCCATGGGTAACGGAGGCAGACAGCAATGGCGATTGTGTCCAAGACAGAACCCCAGACAAGCAGATATTCTATGTGCCATGGGGTATGATGACAGTGACCATGTTTGAGCTTATAGAGGGCAGAAGTATGTTAGAGTACAAGCAGTAGTGCAGCTTCACCTTCTGTCACCACCTTGCGAAAAATATCTCAGCATGAAAGTGCACGAGTCGCAGCCAGGAAATGCTAAGCGCTATTCAGTCTCCACGAGGAAGACCATCACTTTAGGCTGAGTGGTGTTCCAGTCTAATATGCTTCACACACTTTTTGGATTATATTGTCCTTGGATGAAACATTCAAACACTGCTGATTTCAATGTCAGACATGATTTCCGAAGGATGCATTTCAAATCGCGATAACCAACAAGCAGGAGACAGAACAGGATGAGTCAATGCAGACTGTTTAAACTTTGCTGGCTGGACAGGCAAGGCATGGGTGAGGTGAATGGTGAGACAAAGGATATGGGACTTGCCTTCTTTTAGTTCAGAGACAGGAAGTGCAGAAGAGTGAACTACAGGGTAGACATCCGCCTGCTTTGTGGGGACGCACAGTCTACACTGGTGGTCAGATGGCTTGATTATAATGGCGATTCCCAACAAAAAGAAAACATTGGTAATGTAAAACTGTGCCTGAGCGTGTGACATTTTTAAAAGGACACAGCACAGATTCAGCAAGCCCACTTAAGAATAAATAAAATATGAAATTAATTTAAGTCAGATGTGCCGTGACTCATCTCGGGCAGTACACCTTTGGTAGCTGGATTTTATAAAATGCAATTCAGTCTTCCCACAGTCAGCTGCCAATACAACCTCCTAAAGGAGCCACCTTTCGAGCAGCCTTCATCCCACTGAACGTGCTGATGCATGCAGATTCATGGAGCAGAACTCAAGACTCTTATCCTCATTTTATTCTGCAGTGTTAACAATTATATGTCAACATACAGTGCCGTAAAGAAGTATTTCCCCTTTCCTGATTTCCTCTGTTATTGCATACTTGTCACACTGATTGGTTTCAGATACAAAACATTAGACAAAGTGAAACAGAGTAAACACAAAACACATCTTTTTACTTTTTTTAAACTTTTACCTGTTTACTCAGGTTCCGTTTGTCAAATATTACATTTTATCTAAAGACCTGAAACCATCCAGTCTGACAAATATGCAATAATAAGACTTGTAAAAACATTACATGTTTTGCAATATGCCTATCAAAACAAAATACAGTTAAGTGGTTAACATTGAATTCTGTCACAGAGAGCCATTATATGAAAACTGTGCTAATATTTTACACTCAGTACAGCATCTGTATACTGCTGCATTCAAGTTAGTTTTTAAAAAATGTTTCTTCCATAGGCAGAATTCTCCAGGTCAATCCATTACATTAACAAATAATTTTAATATAATGCCTTGTCTCACTTCACTAATAAACCACCTCAACTATAGCCAGTTATCTTGTGTATGTATTGAGCGTGACTAGAGACAGACGATGGGTTTTCAACTGAATCACAGGTTACAAACCCAGCCAGCAAAAACACCTGGCCAAAATGAACTTCCAAAATAACAGTTCCAGAACATGCCATTATCAAGACAGCCTTCAGGACTTTGTGGTTCACGGAACACGTGACACTCTGTGATGCCAGTGGCCACATGCTGCTCACTGATTGGTTGCCAGTGTATTCTGCTACATTACACCCCACATTCAAGTGTGGGAGCAGCATCACTATAAGGAACCAGGCAGGTGTACAGAGAGGTGAAACTCTCTAGGACTTTCAACCCTCTATCAAACACACACAAGATCACTGTCATTTGCAGTACAACAGGGGCCCCCTGGCATTGCAAACCACATGACTCACAGCTGCCTTCTTCTGGTTGGGCGGCACCACAAAGATATTCTGGATCTGCATCATGGCCGCAATGGTCACAACCTCCTTGGAGCAGCCGAAGTTCCCCGACTCCAGGAGCATCTTGGCAAACATGGGACTAAGAGGAAACTCAGCCATGCGTACACCCATGGGGTCAGTCAGACGCCCATACTGATCCAAGCCTAAGAAGGGAGCAAACAAAGCCTCATCCACAATGAGGCAGGTGCTCCTCTGGCCAAACACGTCCTGGCAAGGATGATTTTCAACCGCAAGAGCTCTTAGTTATTGTCATCGCATGCAACTCAGTTATCAAAAGATGTTAAGGCTAAGGACAAAGATCCCAACATAAGTTCTTACCACCCAGGGCATAAAGCAGCTCCAGAGCCTGGACCATGGACTGAGCAGGTGGAGGCTGCAACACAGGGGGTCACCATTAAGATCAAAGAGCAGCATTCCAACAAATCAGTTGTGATGAAGCCATTAAGGGTCTGTCAAACAGTTCACCATATTTCAAACCATAAAGGCAGCAAACAGCATACCCTTCCAGTTCGAAATATCTGCTCTGGATCTGAATTGCTAAAGCCATCTCTTTTGCAAACAGGGCTGAAGAGAATCAAACAGAATGTTTAATCAAACATTCCTTAAAACTGCAGTCCTACAAGATCTTTTTAAGAGAGAAAAAAATGACCTGAGGAGAATATTGGGATTGTGGGGATGCAAGCGCCAGTTTAGAATTCTGGTGCAGAAGAGGGTTAGCCTGGGTGAAGCCAGGGCAGAGGGGGCCGAGGCCAGGGTGGGGTCAGGCCCAGGTACTCACTGAGAGGAAGTTGAAACGAAGCACATTGTCGATTCCCAGGGCTTTCAGCTGCAGGATGACTGGAGCAAGGTTGGTTCGCTGCATCTCTGGAACTGTGGCAGCAGGCAGCTTTTCAAAGTCCTCCTCTGAGACATGACAGGAGAGGACGGGAATATCAATGCACAGGCAACACCAGTGTGACAGACAGCAAATGGACTGGCCCAATTTGAAGAACCCACGTACCAGTGTACAGGCGAAAACACTTCCCGGAACGGTTTCGCCCCCCTCGGCCTGCCCTCTGGCTGGCAGAGGCCTTAGAGATGGGGGTCACCACCAGAGACTCAATCGCTGTTCTGGGATTATAGGCTCGCAGCTTGACAAATGCACAGTCGATAACAAACACAATTCCATTGATGGTGATGGAGGTCTCTGCAATGTTGGTGGCCACAACCACCTGGATCAGAAAAAGGAAACCCTCAAAAATCTGCCAAGGTCATAAATATTTTTCAATGTTCTATTTTATCAAGATGCAGCTGTGACAAAGGTCATGGCTTCAAAAGAGTTTGTTAATGTAACCACGAGACAATAAGAATACATTTATATCCCAAATTGTCTAAATGATTATTTTAACATAGCCTGAAAGTTATAGTAATCAACCCCATAACAATCGAGAATTTACCTTTCGCACAGTAGGGGGCACCCTCTCAAAAACCTTCATCTGTTCAGCATAGGGCAGACCAGCGTACATGGGAAGAACACGAAGGTGCTTCTTCATGCCAAACCGGGAGAGAGCCCGAGCCTGCTCCACAAGCATACTCACCACCTTCTCTACTTCTTCCTGCAGAAAGGTTGTTACATGGCAACAAGGTTGTTCACAAGGCAACTAAGGTAGCCTCTCAGTGACCCTCAATATGACATGCGACACAAGATACGACACAACATACGGTACAGCAATCCCTGTTTCTGTGAGCATATTCAAATAAGATTCCCCCTGACCACTGGAGATCCTCATAGAAGCAGAGCACATCTCTAGCTGCCATCCATCCCATAATCATACCTGTCCAGTGAGAAAGGCTAGAACATCTCCATCATCCTCTGTCTCATGGATCTTCAGCACCGTCTCCACGGTGGCTTTCACATAGTCCGGAACAGGGCTGGAAGGAGTGGTAATGAACTAGCATGAAGCCAAATTCAAGCAGGGTTTCATGTGCATGCAAACCCATCACATGTGCCTGAGAGTGAGCTGTGAACATGTTCATTTCCCTTAACCGTGTGTCCTTATACTTGTATGAAAGTCTCACCCCTAGAGATGAACAAACTAGTTTTAAGCAATAGGAACACAAGGCATTGACTCCTGAATCCAGGAGAAATGCAAAGTGCTCTCTCTTGTTGTTGAAAGACATGCTGCTCAAGAAGGATTGCATGGGTGTAGCAGCATACCTGACTGTGTAAAAGATGTCCACAGGGAAGGTGCGTCCTTCCACAGTCAGAATACCACAGGTGTCCTTGCTGGGGTCTCCAGATTCATTCAGGTTGAAGAACTCTTGAAATTTCTGCATGAAAAGGGAGAATATAACTTGCTAATCCCATCCGGTGCAATGACATAACGAGTTTGTTTTTCATGAACTGATTTTGAATCCCACATCAATGGTCAAGAAGAAACATCCATTTCAATAAATCTGAGCATTGCCAAGTACCCCAATTACCACAAAATTGCCGGACATCTTAATGAAACATGTAAGAATTGAATTAAAAAAACTCTTGGCACACCCTACTTGTTTGCTAGCCACTATGCAAATCTTTGCTAGGCAGAATGCAATAAAAAGAGCCTCATTTAATTGTTCTTCAGAGTTAATGAAATTGAGCTGCAGGCAATAAAACCAGCTAAACTTTGAATGGACAGTCATAATCAATTCATCATCTCACTTTATCCCTCACTGTAATCCCTTATCTGAATGGAGAAATCACCTTGGCATCCAGGGTGGCAGAAGCCACTATTAGACGAAGGTCTCTCCGTTTTTTCTGAATCTGTGGAAGGACAGACAGGAGACATTTCAATTTACAAGTAAGCACACTGCAGTGTCATCAGCCCAGCACCTTTAGTGCCATTCTTGTGCGGGTCAGACCCGAAAACAAATCCAGTACAAAAGGAGACGGACCTTTTTCAGCAGTCCGATGGCAATGTCTGTGTACAGAGTCCTCTCATGCGCCTCGTCCAGCATCAGGACACTGCAGATAGAACCAGTGTTGAAGTAAACATTTATCCGTTCAGGTGAAGGGACACATGATTTATTTAAGAATTATTCGTTTAAATAAAACATTTTTTTGCCTGCATCTCTTGTGGAGTTATTGGTGAGTATGGGATTACATTTTAGTAAACAATAGCTTTGGAAATACTATGACGATGCAAGGTCATGCCAATAAAGTGCATTTATACTTTATAACTGCAAGGTATGAACCCTGAGACAACAGCTATGTGGCAGAATTACTCGTACTTCAATATGGTGAGCTAGGTTCTATGAGCAGCTGGGGTCTGCACAAAGAAGCCTTTACCTATATTTCTTCAACAGGGGGTCAGCCATCATTTCTCGCACCAGCATGCCATCTGTCAGGAACTGAAATAGAATCAGAACATTGGTAATTTGTTGGATGTTTTGAACTACACTCATTCAATAAGTCACACTCATTTCAAAAGCACATATGATGGCAAGAGGTTGCAGCACCTTGATACGGGTGGCATGGGGGTCTGAGCAGTCATCAAACCGAATGGTGTAGCCAACCTCATGGCCCAGCAGGGCACCACGTTCTTCAGCCACCCTATTGGCAACCTGGGATGAACAGAATGGGTCCACATGCTGTAACAAACTGCACTGTGAACTACGAATATTAATGAAGCCAGCACCCACCCTTTCGGACTCTGGGGTGAGACAGGGACTGGCAAGAGTCCTGATGGCAGGACAAACAGTAGCAGCAGACTTACTGAAATGGCAGCCACCCTCCGAGGCTGCGTCACCCCAATAACCTTGCCCTCCGCAGCCCATCCAGCCTCCAGCAGGTACTTGGTGGAGAGAGACAGAGAGAGGAAAACCGATTAGGAGAAAGATGGTGAGGGGGGAGGACGGAACACAGTGAATTTTAAAGTCCCCATTTCAACAACGAACCAAAATCGAAGACAAGCCAAAGGGAACAAATGAGTCACAGCACTGACAGTGAAGAAAACAAAACTGAAAAAAAAAAAAAGTACTGCAGCAAGCTGCATTCATGTGACGTGTTTCACAGAAACTGATGCTAGACTGACCTGAGGGATTTGAGTGCTCTTCCCACAGCCTGTCTCGCCTACAATCACAACTGTCTGGTAGCTCTCCACCAGATACAGGATATGATTTCTGTGCTGAAATCAGAACAGCAAGACCAAATACTGATGGATACTTTCAACCCTCATAATATGTCACTGTCATAACCTAGAACACATACAGTACAATATATAACAACAACAATGTTAAATGCTGGAGTGAAAATTTTATTACAAAATGCAATTCCTAAATATGCATAACTGATACTTTGAGCAAAAACCTGCCTCATCCCCCCTGCATCCCAAAACAGAGGAGTACTGTACCTACCTTAAACACTGGAAGTTTCTGCCGCTGTTTCTCAATGGACAGCGCGGTGAAGGGGTTATAAATAACGGGGGAGCCAGTAGTCTCTGTTGTGAGCTCTCGTTCTTCTGAAACCCCAGGGCCTTCTGATCCTGGTGGGGTGGGGGGAGGAAAGAGTCACTTTATTGATTTTTTTTTATTCTTTATTTTTCCAAGGAGTTCAAGCAATATATAAATCATACGCATTCGTATGGGTGCCTGATCTGAAAGTTTAAAAATGTAGGCTATATCATCCTTTCATATGTACATACATATATATTTACGAAATGATTAAATACATTTTTAAACTTTCAGATCAGTCACCCTTGTATATTTACACATATTCATCCAAAATTCCCTTTATACTCACAAAGCCAAAACACGCTCTCTTTGGACATACAAAAAGTACTCTCATTCTCTTTCCTTTACCTTTGTACAGCACAGTCTGTAAGTATTTTGACAGTGACACATTTTTTCTTATTTTAGCGGTGTACACCAGCACATTGGATTTGAAATGAAACAATGAACATGAGGTTAAAGTGCAGACGATCAACTTTCATTTGAGGGTATTTACATCCATACTGAGTGAACCATGTAGGAATTGCAGCCCTTTTAATGCGATCCCCCCATTTCAAGGGACCAAATGTAACTGGACAGCTGGCTGCTCAGCTGTTGCTAAGCCAGCTGTGTGTCTTTGCATCATTAGTTCATGCACAAGAAAGCAGACAAAGGTCTAGAGTTGATTCTACATGTGGCATTTGCATTTGGATTCTGTTGCTATTGTCCCTCAACATGAGTACCAAAGAAGTGCCAATGCCAGTAAAGCAGGCCATCATGTGGTGGAGAAAACAGAATAAACAGATCAGAGATATAGCAAAACATTGGGAGTATCAAAATCAACTAATTGGTACATTAAGAAGCAAGAACTGGTGAGCTCAGCAATAGCAAACAACCTGATAGATCACGGAAAACCACTGTAGTGGACAACCAAAGAATACTTTCTACTCTCCAGGATGTAGGCATAGATGTGTTGAAGATTAAACCAAAGAGAAGCCTTCACCAGCAGAACCTCGGAGGGTTCCCTGGAGGATTCAAACCACTCGTGAGCCTCAAGAACAGAACAGCCAGGTTAGAGTTTGTTAAAATGTATATTTAAAACAAAATTGTACTAATGGAAAAAACTTGTTTAAAACAGATCAGATCCATGTTTTAAAACTAAAATCTAAAATAAAAAGACTAGGGAGAGAAAGCCACATAGCCTACATCCTCAGTCAATCAGTATCAATGAAACTTGATGAAAAAGCCACTCCCCTAAGGCTTGTAGCTACTCTCTCTGGAAGATGTGGACTATGTACTCGGCAATCTCAAAATTGTATTGCTACTCATGCCACTATACACAGATGGTGCCTTCATGTTTTTTGAAAATGAATCACAGAAATACTTCTATATGCCTTTAACAAATTCAGTTGCTTCAGTCCTTTGTCAGGTTATCAGATCTAGCTGGGGAAATTCTTCCCAATTCTGCCACAAAACCTGTTAGACAGATCAATATAGGCCTACTAAAGCTTAGAGAGTTTTATTTATAAATCAGCTGGAGAGGAAATGACTTTTTATAAACCTTGTATTTATGAAAATATAAACTTAAATGGTTTTATAACAAATGCATATAAAATGAAATATTTATGCCACATAGTATTATTTACCCTCTTGGGACCACCCAATGAGCATCACCCACAGTTTTTTTGCCACTAGGGCAACACTCCCTAACATTCCCACACATTTAAGGAAAAACATTTACTCCCCTCTCAAGCTTAGGTCCCCAGCTAATTAATAGTAAACGTATTCATTGCCTCTACTGCACATAAAACTCTCTCATATGAAAATTATTCCCAGTTCACCCTCCTCCTAACACCATGGGTAGCTTTCTACATACGGAATGTTTCAAGGGCTGAAATTGTTGGGAAGATTTTCTCCGACATTTACTATCCATTTTGGACCAAGGGTGGACCAAGAGTGCTACTTTATATTGGCTTTACTAATCTAAATCTCTCATCCAATCAAATTGTTATCCTTCTCGTATTGTGCGTTGATTCAAAGTTTCCTTCGTTATTGTGCACGTTCTAATCAACTGTACGTATTCATGGATCTAATTGGCAAATGTTAATGCTAGGGTTTCTGCAGAATTGTTAGCGTATAGTGAGAAGTAAAATGTTAAGCATAATATGCTTTCTCAAGGTCCTCTCGGGAGGGTTTTATTTACATCACCTGACATTTACAGTATGTCTCATTTCATTTGTGAAACAATAAAAAACTTAAACAAAAAATAAAACATGTAGAGTTCTCCGAAGGTCCCATCCGGGCATGTGTATTCCTCAAATATTTGAAACTTGCTTTACTGGGTTAACGTTATACCTTGGAACACATAACTTTTTGAACAAATGGTTAGGACAAATCGCAGTCAGGCTACAATTGTACACGCTCGTTATATTTTCGTCACAGTGGTCCTTGAAGTTTCTAGTCTGTAGGTTTGTGTTGCGTTACAACAACTATCAACCACGGTGGCGTTTTCATGTACAGTCGTCTTAGACCCATCTGTACGATACAGACGAAAACAAATCGTTCATTTGAAAAAGCATTTCCCCTTGCAGGCTATCTAGTAAGCACGCTGCAGAGCATTATAATAGCAACTGCTTAATGCATCCTGCTTTCCCAACTAGGTAAATGGGTATGATGATGCACAGATACACAGCCACCAAGATAAACGCTCTGCCGTTTGGGCCGACGAAACAATTCCCCTTAGCGAATCCTAATAAATATTATGCTTTTATTTTTGTATTTTCGAGCAGATCGTAGCGGATAATATAGACGACAACGCCAGTAAATGAGTTAGCAAGCAACTATACGGCTAGCTAGCTCTTTTCTGCCTGTTCGGCAAGCTTGCTTGTTAGCAGAGGCAGAAGCTGGTATATTGCAGCATAGCTAGCTACCCAGCTCGGTTGAAATTTTGCGATAAACATTTCACATTTTCCGATACACTTAAGTGTCAATGCACATTGAAATACGGTCATACACAGAAAAGCAATTACCTCCGTGGCAAGAAAGTAAGCTAAATCTAGGTATATCGATTACACTTACCGGGTTTCCAGAATTTCATCGTGGAAAGGGGCGCCGCCATCTTGACACAAACGTCATATTTCAAAACTTTATTCATTCGTGATTCCCCAAGACAATCACAAAAGGAGCAGGTGAGGTTAGATGTTTTTATTCCGAAACTTGCTTTTAAAAAGCCAGGACTAGATCGCAGTCGGCCTAAATCCAGTAGATCCTAAAAATGAATTTAAAACGTTTTTATTATTGTTTTAGCAAAGATGTATGTGATAAGTTCAATTCATGGACACGTTGAACGTGATTAGTGGATTGTATAACGTAATTCAGTACTACTGAAGAAAGCTAAAGAAAACACAAGTGTTCAAATTAGTATGTTGCAGAATTAACAGCTTAACTGCATTCGTTATATTATGTTGGGTGCCAAATTCCTTTGTAGTTGAACATTGGCACGCTTACATAAAAGCACAATTATTTGCCAAGTCACTTGTATGAATGCGCACTTATTTTCTCAGCTCCCGTTACAGTAAATGCTCACTCTGACGGTCTCCAACAAAAGGCATTATTAGCCTTTAATGGTGAGATGCCTGGTAATAGCCAAGAGAAGTGACCTATGTTGCAAAACTACAATCATTATGAGTCTGCGGTGAACTTGGTCCTGGTCCAAGCAATGGTACTATCCCGCTTGGACTACTGCAACTCTCTTCTGGCTGGACTACCGGCATCTGCCATCAGATCCCTGCAACTCATTCAGAATGCTGCAGCTCGTCTGGTCTTCAACCTCCCCAGATACTTCCACGTCACTCCCCTGCTCACTACCCTCCACTGGCTGCCTGTTAAATCTCACATCAAATTTAAAACATTGGTCCTAGAATACCAGGCAGTCAAGGGATCAGCCCCAACATACCTCCACAAGATATTCAAACCCTACATGCCATCCAGACCCCTCCGTTCTGCTACCTCAGGACGCCTGGCATCTCCCCCTCCTCGCACCTGCGCTTCCCGAACACGTCTGTTCTGGCCCCACGATGGTGGAATGACCTCCCCGTGGAGGTCAGAACAGCTGAGACACTGACCCACTTCAAGCGATGACTGAAGACTCACCTCTTCAGGCTGCACCTCTCCCCACCCCTCCCTACCTCCCTGTAATCTCTTAAATGACTAAGCTTAGGGTTGTAACTAGGTAGCCGTTTCATAGGTGACTTAGTTAATGCACCTGTCTTAACTACTGCTTGTATTTTTGCATAGACTGCGTTGTTGCTGTTCTCGTTTGTGTTAGTGTTAATCAGTTTAACCTTCAGGGTCCAAGTTGAACTATGCGGTTGTTCCCTGCACTTGGACCGGTACTTCTCTCTAGGGTTTTCAACATACTTGTTCCTAGTTATGGTTATACACTTCGTTGTACGTCGCTCTGGATAAGAGCGTCTGCCAAATGCCTGTAATGTAATGAACTTCCTCATTCTGAACGCTTTTGGTGTGGGTGGATAGTTACAAAGAGCTACATGCATTTCTGCTCAAAGTTAATTGCTCCAATTTTAGATAATGTCTAAGCTTTTTATAAGCAATAGTAGTCTTTAATATGACCATTTTGTTGCATAATTTACAAGTGAACCAGCGCATGTACTGCTATCAGGGTAATTAGCTGGGGGGGGGGGGGGGGATCTGCTTCCACCACCCTCAGGAACAGCACTGCCTACCCATTTTAGAGGATTGTCAATAAATGTATCACCCAGAGAAGTACTTGGTTAAAAAAAATAATAATAAAAAAATTGTCAAGTGTCAAATAATGTATCCTCAAAAAAATTATATATAAACATTATATAAACACTTGTAGGCCTATAGGTAAGCTAATGTGCTACAAATAGCATATTTAATTGCACTGCACAGCCACAAAACATATTAGGAAAAAGGCCAAATAAAGCCCACCTTTAATTGAATTCCCAAAAGATGTCAATCACAAAGTACAATCCCTCAAATACCCTCACAGCCTCATTCATTTCATATTACTCTCCCTAGTATCACACAGAATCATAACAATTAGCCCTCAAGTACATTTTCTATCAGTTTATCCACTACAAAATACTTTATGTCTAATTAAACAAGACATGAGAAAAAATACAAATAAATTGTTTAATACATTTTGGATTTGATAAAATGGAAATTCCACAGATAATTTACATTTTTAAATTAAGCTCTGAACATATGGTAAGATTTGATCTGGAAGCTACTTGAGACAAAACAAAAAAATGTATTAAATAGTTAGAGTCTCCTGTTTAATACAATGCTATTTATAAGATACAAAAAAATCCATGGCAGTGCACAGGACAGTTTTAGCTTAAAAATCTGATGCACAACCAGTCTGGAAGGTCACTCCTCAAGTACCCATGATGCTCTCCTCCAAAGACCATGTGTGCTACTGACAACAGAACACACAACTTGGATTTCAAAGTTCTCATCTTTACATCTTATAGCAACTAAAATTTTCCATACTCTTGCTGGCGAAATGCATTCTTCACAGCTCTTCAGTCATAATGTAGTGCCGTGTAAAATATTATCCATACCACCTGGGGGGAAAAGGGACAATAAAGATTAGATCCCAAAGTGTTCTTTTATTACTTAGAACAGAAAAACAAGCACTTGTTTTAATGGAACCACAAAGCAAGGTAAGGGTTAGGGTCGTCAGATATAGATTTGAAATTTCAATATTCTTGGAGTAGGAAATGAAAAACTGAGCTATTAAAACATTACTTTGCCTTGCCTTCATACCCTTATTTGCATCCCATTGTTCACATACCATGCATAACAGGAGGTGCCTTAAAGTGTCCTATCTATTTTTATAACAAGTAATGAAGTAAATTTTGCAATATATTTTCGATTGTACTGAATATTTACCAACTTCTTTTTTTGAACATTACTTCATTTTGAAACATGTTATTTGTAAGTTTCAATTAGAAAGTTTTTTTTGTTTTTGTTTTCTCCCCATCAAAGTTTCAAGCACAAATTTGTAAGAACATGTACGTACAGCTTAACATACACTACACCATTTTTGTCATAGGGAAGCCATCTGTTCAAGGACCAGATTCACCCAGTAGAGTCCAAACATCTGCCAAGGCACAACAACCTCCCCTTGCATGAACATGGACAGAAAATGTCTTGGCAAATCCAGTCATTACTTTTTGAGATACAATGGGCCTGTGGCAAGAGGAAAAGTCATGGGGCCACCAAAATCAAAAGGTTTCTTCCGCTTGGGGCCATTACTTTTTTGAGATTAAAAGTAATGGGACACACCCAATAAGTTGTGTCTTCTTCAAAACATTAATGTGCACTCCAGCCATTACTTTTCCAGTTTGGGGAAGACAGACAAACGGATGGACAGAAGTCATTACATAATAAATTAAAGCATCGAAAAAATCTATGAATAGGACAAATTCATCAGTAGATCAATGCACTGAATTATACAAAAAAACAAAAATATAATAATTTTAAAAAGGACCTACCAATTGGGGGGGAAAAAAATCTGCACCATTAAATGCATGGTGGTCAAAACTTTAACCACCGGTTACTGGAGCCTCAAACAGTAAACCTCAAATGTTTCATATCTCAATGCATAAATCATTTTATATATCAATGTGCAAATTATGTCCCAGCCCTGGTTAAATCACTCTTAGCAATGAACTCTATTCAAGTGGCAAGGTAGCAATAGTACATAGGAAGTGGAGGTACCAGGAATAAAGCAAAGGAGGTCATGAAGCCCTCTTTTGTGAGCTCCCATGTCCCTCCATATTCCTCCTCATCCACCTGTTGGAAACTGCTGAAGTAGACATACAGGAGGCCAGCGTTGATGACGCAGAATCTGGTGGAATAAAGGCAGTGTTCATCACTCTATTATGCCACACTTTCACCCCTTATACAAGGTGATTCCTGTGTCTAAAGAAATCATTTTCACTGGTGCAAAAGTAACTGAAAATTTCTCAATGGTGCAACAGCAGTACACAGCGTTGGAATAGGTCATTGAACAAAAGACTGCATGCTGTCCTGACATTAAAAATGAGAGCAAAGCATGGATTCATACACTGATAATGTGACTGTATTCATGGCCTCATCTAGTTTGTTTGTTTTTTTCCATTTATTTTATGATTATTATTATCATTCTTTTTAACAGACGACTTTAATGAATTAATATAAATAGTTACATTTTGAAAGTGCCAGTTTTTGCAACACAGCTGGTTTCACCCTTTCCTGGGTAACAAAATTCTTTATTCAGCTATGATTCAAAGATAGCAAAAGATAGTAACTGACTAAGGCACATACTGTGGGAAAGCATGTTTACGGAGACTAAAAAACAAAACAATATATAAGCTAAAGCAACCACAGCCACCAGCAAGACCAGGCAAAGAAAATTGATTTGTGCAGTTTAATTCAAGATTTACATGGGATTCACAATCAGTTTGCTGTCCATCTAAGAGGCAAGTGTGATGACATCAAAGGGTAATACTTACATGGCTATTCCCAAAAATCCTTTCAGTGGTGCAATTCCCCAGATCACTCCAAGGATAACAGCAATGATTTGCCGAAACCAGTAAATTACATCTAAAAATTCATCCTGAAGAAAAAGAATAAAATAAAAGGGAAATTGTGGTTTAAATTTACGTTTTACTTGCACTGGAGTAAATGGAAGGAAACCTATGCCACACATCAGGTAGGTCCAAATCCGTGGTGGTCCTAAACTACATTAACAGTATTAACCTTGGCGTTTCCATTTTTTGTTGATTAGCCTACTTGTATATTGGATAACAGAAAAACGATTTATAAATGATGCATTTAGGGTCTGTGGCGCAGGACTTCAAAATGTCATGTTTTACAAAGGATCCGAGCAATTAAATTTAATCAATATTGCATGAAATTCGTCATTGTATACCCTTGCAGCAAATGGAAAACTAGCTTCCCTATCCGCCGATTTTGTCCTTAAGAAGGCAACGCTAATATCGTATGACAGACGTCAAAAACTGAAATACTTCAGACCCGCTCCACTGAACTTTCTACCAAATACGCTAAAAGTGACATTTAAAAAGTGTCTTTCACTTTATCTTAACTTCAAACCTTTTGTCCCATTGTAGCTGACTGGAAAGGACAACATACAGCTTACATACATCAAAGTATACGTCTGACAATGTCCCCAAATAGTTCGCCATACGGGGTCTGTGAGAAAACCCTGTTACCCGATCCCCCGGAGTTCCCTGATTTAATCTGTCTAGGTAGCCACTTAATCCTCACTGAACTGGTAAATCAGCTACCAAAGCCACGTTGTCGATTTATGTATCGCGCGTGAATCCGATTTGAAGAATCAACGTTAACAATAAATACAAACCTTCTCTTCCCATACGGCGCTACTATTGAACACTTTACTCCATGTGGACTGTTTTACGGCCCCATTGGCCAAATGAACTTCTTCTTTCCTTTTTGAGCTGCTCGTCATTCTCCGCGACGACAATCGAATCTAAGACACGTTTGTGAAATGCTTCACTAAAAAAATTTACTAAAAATTAAATCCTTCAGATAACCACAATGGTTCACCCCTCTGTGGCAAAATGTCTCTTGCTCTGTCTCGTTTCTTTATACAACTTCAACGAATTGCCACCAATCAAAACCACTCGAAAACTAAATTCGCGAAATACTAGCACTGCTGACTCTACAGATTGATGTCGGATTGTGTGTAGCGTCGACGCATGTGCAACCTAGTTTGACCTTACGCTAAAAGCCAATAAGAATGTGCGACGTTAAAGCGCTAAACCAATAATTGTTCACCTAGCCAAGGTTCTGATGCTTTAGGCATAGACTTTAAAGGCATTGGGTCTGAAATGATAAAGTCACGCAAATACAACAGCGACATCTACAGTTGGAGTACCCAGACAATAACCCCATACCTCACCAGTCATCGCTGTCTGCGGGGAATCGTAACACATGTAGGTCTCCCTGTTCAGTGCCATCGAAGAGGCACATAATTATTTTGGTGTTCTCATCATAATTCAAAAATCACATGTTCTGTTCCAGTGACCAAAAAACGATAACCTGTCAAAATAACGATTTTTGTTTCCTGCGGCCAATGTTACAGGACCATGTTTCTCCACTGCGATGAATTTGATGCATTACAGAAAAGCAATGCTAAATAGTAAAAATAATAATAATAAAAACAATGATCATTGTAAAATAAAAAGAACTGGTGCAACAAACAGAATGAAGCAACAGTAATAAAAGCATCCACAGAATCTAGATAATGCAGATTATGAAGACAATATCTGAGCTGAATTTTATATTTGTTACATATACGCTGACATCACAGTGTATGCTTGGCTTAGTTTTTTGTCAAATGTAAAGTAGTGAGATCCAGGTTAATATAGGTAATCAGATCTGATGGAGAACTTGTAAATTAAGGTTGCTCTACTTGAAGCATTATAGATATTCTACCATCACAGTCCTCTGGAAAAGTTCTGAACTACTGATTGGAATGGCTTCTGCTTACATCATACACAGACCCTGGAGTTAGTGCCAATTACTTTAAAAACATTTTTTTTTTAATTTGTGGAAAGGGAAGGAAATGTTTACTCACTGTAACAACCGTAAAAATTAGGAAAATGCAGTAGTTAAGAAGATCTCTGTCATCCCTCTCATGTTTGAAACAGAGACTGAAATGCATTTAATGCTAAACTATTTAATATAAATAATTTATATAATAATAAATTATTTTAATCTAATATGATCGATTGCAAATATTGCTAGTAATGAATACCTAAAAACAGGCATAGGCAATGACCTCCTGCACACAGGAATCACTCTAACTAGCTTTTAATATCTGTTTAACTATTCTTATGTCCTGTTCCAGAATTAAGAATCTTTGTATATACATGCACACACGCACACACACACACACACACACATTGGGTTTTGCCTGTGAAAACTGCATTTGTGTTATAAAAGATAAACTAACATGAAGACCAGAGAGCTTAGAAAAGAGAGGAAATCGATCAGAGCCATTGCACAAGCATTGGGGATAGCTTGTAAGACAACTTGGAATGTCCTGAAAAAGAAAGAAACCGCTGGCGTACTGAGCAACAGATATCAAACAGGTCGACACAGTTATTGCAAGCAAGGGATATGCTACCAAATATTAAGTGTTACTTATTTTCATTTACTTAAATACTATCTGTTCCAATACTTTTGCTCACCTAAAAATTGGGTGGTCTGATACCAAAAGGTGCTATGTTCTAAGTACTTTAACACATCTAGGTGTAAATACCAGGAAATAAAAGCTGAAATTCTGAACTCCTGTCTCATGTTCATCTTTTTATCTCAACCCCAAATGTATTGAATGTATTGCAAAAACAAAGGAATTGGCCTTGCTGTTCCAATACTTTTGGAGGGGACTGTATATATATAGTTCAAGCACAAGAAAACTGACAAAAGGTCTTGAGTTCATTCTAGGTGTGGCATTTGCATTTGGAGTCTATTGCTGTTGTCAACATGATCAAAGAAGTGGCAATGCCAGTAAAGCAGGCCATTGTGGAGTGGAAAAATCTGAATAAATGACTCAAATATGTAGCCAAAACATGGATGTGTTAAGATCAACTTTGGTACAATGTTAAGGAGCAAGAACCCATTAGTGACCTCAGCAATAGCAACAAACAACCTGGTAGAACACAGAATACTACCGTAGTGGATTACCCAAGAACATTTTCAATAGTGGAGTAAAACCCCTTTTCAACTGTTGAACAGATCACATTCTAGGATGTAGGTATAGAGGTGTCAAAGACTAAAAGAGAGGACTACATCAGCATTACCTCAGAGGGTTCACTGTAAGATGGAAAACACTGGTCCGCTTCAAGAACAGAACAGCGAGGCTATAGTTTGAAAAAAGCGCATTTTTAAAAACTGGAACAAATTCTTATGGGCAGAGTATTAGCCTGTACCAAAGTGATGGAAAGAGAAAAGTGTGGAAAAGAAAGGAACTGCTCATGATCCAAAGCATCCACCCTCCATCATTAAAACATGGTGGAGGTTGTGTTATTGCTTGGGCATATACGGCTGCCATTGGAACTGGCTCACTTTTCTTAATTAATGATGTGATTGCTGATGGCAGCAGCAGGATGAATTCTGAAGTGTACAGAAACAGCTTTTCCACTCAGGTCCAACCAAATGCCTCAAAATTCATTGGACTGGGTTTAACCTTGCAGCAGGACAATGACCCCAAACATGCTGCTAATCCAACCAAGGAGTTTATCGGGGCCAAAAAGTGGAATGCTCTTGACTGGCCAAGTCAATCACCTGACATGAATCCAACTGAACATGCGTTTCACTTGCTGAAGACAAGACTGAAGGCAAATATCCCCTGAAACAAACAGGAATTTAACATGGCTGCCATACACGGCTGGCAGAGCATGATGGGAACACATCCAGAATCTGGTGACGTCTATGAGTTTCAGACTTTAGGCAGTCATCAAATGCAAAGGATTTGCAAGCAAGTACTAAATACGATTATTTAAGATTATGTTAATTTTTACAGTCACTTTTGGTCCCAGTAAATGGGGTATTATGTATTTTAAAAAGGCTGTAATTCCTACACGGATCACCAAATATCGATGTAAATTCCTTCCCAAGCTGACAGTCTGCACTCATATTCATTGTTTCATTTCAAATCCAATGTGCTGGTGTATAGAGCCTAAACAAAAATTGTGTCAATATCTAAATAATTATGGCCTCATAATAATACATTTAGTGTAAATATACATATATACACTAAGTGTATAAATGTGACTGTTTAAAAAATATATACACTATTTCACAAACAAAATATAAACTATTCTACATTTCTGCAGTAATACTGAGACTGCAACACTGTCCCAGCCAAGTAAGTTAGATGTATGGATGTAATTATCTAACAAGTTATGCAAAATGATAGCACCTTGCGTCTTTTGACTGCAACATGGCATAGGCAAAGGCACCTTTTACTTCAGGAACCTAGTGATGACTTCGGGGTCTATTCTATTTCTCCAAAACAAAACTTTATCCTCTTCAGTCAGAACGTACAGACCTCTCGCAGATGAGAGGGCTTTGCTGGTGGGTGACGCTTTTGATCACGTGTTCTTATCCTGGGTACGTACGTCGTATTTTCTTTTCCCCGTCTCTTTCTGGCTGGATCGATTCGAAATAAACAAGATCAGCGAGCCCATTCTACCTTGTCGCTGTGGCCGCTGTAGGGTTTAGTGCTAGATTGTACCCAAAGCAGTTCAAGGGAGAGGGTCCTCCCCCTCATCGCAACTGGCATTTACGGGAGCCCAATCGTATGTTATTTATTTATTTATTTATATGCCTAGCCACATATTTATTGTTTCAATTTCATCTTTCCCGGAGCAACTGCAAGGTAAGTTTACTTTCAGTGTTAACTTATGTTCACAGTTACAGAGTTTTACCTTTACAAAGTTGTGCTAGCTTGCTAAATGTATTTGCTCCAATGTGCAGGGCAGTGCGGCTAGCGTAGCTACATGGAGTCGCCTGAGTAAAATGGCGACAGTAAGAGGGGGGGCGAGACTCTATTTTTTGGGAGACATAGCCCCCCCTTGGGATATGTAGCTAACCCATCATGCCAAGATTGTTGCTAACTAGCTAGATAGTCCCGTTGCCAACTCCATGACTAATCGAAACTTCAGCAGCAAAGGCAAGCTTGTTAACGTTGTGAAACTACATTTTCGACAATCATCGGTCATATTTCCGATGCTCATCCACACTGATTCTTCTGTAGTTTCTGAATGTCGGTGTATCACCTGAGACAAAGGTACCTTACCAGTCTCTTATAATGTCCCATTGCACTATAGCAAGCTAACCTATGCTGCCAGCTTGCTCAGAGATAATAATACATAGTTATTTGTATCACATTGTTAATATAATAATTCGATAACTTTGGAATCTTGACCATTAATGTTCGCCAACTTGCTCCCTGTTTTAACTAATTGCTTCAACATGTAAGTTAGCAAGCCAACAGTCCTGCTGCCATAGCTAATTTAACTACCATATCCTATGGTCTCTTTTTTCAATATCACATACGTAACGTGACATACTCCGATTTAGTTTTTCCAGTTGTGTTTAAAGGGGCGTGTTCTTTATTTATTTATTTTTTGCGATATAGGCTAAACTGTGTGAAGAGCTTAGTCTAGTAAAAGATTAGTAGTGCTAGTAATAAGATTATATGGAACACCTAGAAATCTGAAGTGGGAAGTTGTTTGCAGCCAAGATCCATCTATAAAGGTTGATCTAATGTAAGCTACATTAATCAAATCGTTTTGAAGGGATGTTTCAGGTTATGAGCTGTGAGCAATATTTATTTTTCATTTCAATTCATTATTGTGATCCTCTGGATTAATTTATAGTTCTGGTTTTAAACCTTACTTATCTGGCTTTCCCTCACATGTCAGTAGTTTTGAAAAGCCTTCTTGTGCCTAAAGCTTGTTTGATCTCTACATAACATAAGCACTCCAGTCATACATCAACCAGTTTGTTCTGCGATGAGACTGACATGCTGTCTTCACCGACATGTCAGTGGTCCCTGCACAGTTTTTTAAAAAGTAAGGGGAGTGATTTTGGGGTGCACTGCACTTTGTACACAGTAATTGTTTGAGACCCCCCCTTCCAGTGCAGTACTTCTGCTAATCTGCCACTGTTTGCCTTTGAATGTGGGAAGGTGGGAAAAGAGGTCTCTCGCCCCCAGTCAGAGGCTGAGACTTTGGGTTTATTCATACTTTTGGGCATCTCAGTTCTCCCTTTGCCTCTTCAGAAACAGTGGCATGGGTAGCACTTTATCTATGGATTCTATGGTAAAATGATAACAGTGAGCCAAAGATCTTTTCCTCAAAGCAGTCCACAAAACAGCTATATGGAAGTGAGAAATTAAAATAAAATATTTTAAAATGGATCTTTGCATGATGAGAGCTTAAGAGGGTCTCATTATATGTTTTCACGTTTATTTTTTTTGTCTTTTTTGTGTGTTCTGGTGTTCTGGACCTTTAGTGGTTATACACTATGTCTCTGACTAGCCTAGTGAAGTCAATGTGAAGTGAAATTCATTACAAAATATTTTTATAGAACAGCTTAAAGAGAGAGTCCCTCTGCTGTGAGCCAAAAGGGTTTGGTCTGCAAGAGCCGACATTGTGGCTCCTCGTTGGTTAGGAGGCTGTGATGTCAGCCATTTTAGGTTGGACAGCACAGTGCACGGTGCTGCGCCATTTTTTCTTTTTAACAACCGATGTTAACGCTTGAAGTGCTGGCTACAGAATTCTGTCATTCCCCTCACCAAAAAAAAACGCATACAGCTCAATGTATAGTTCGGCTTTAATACAAATTTAAGTGTGCAATCAAAAACAATACATTAAGGGTCAGAATGATTTTGAAATATGTATTGGCCTAAATAAATACCTACAAGTCATAGGCCGAGACATTTAGCTATCTTGAATATGAAATATAGAACACAAAATCAGTGTTTGGAAAGGCAGTCTGTTGGAGTGAGAGAGAGAGTATCGGTATTGGTCTGCGGTAGCCACAGGACTGTCCTGTGCTCCAGCGGGCGGCCATTCTGCAGAGTCAGAGCTTGTTTACACCAATTACCAAGTGAAAGAGAGAACAGTCCGTCTCCCCAGTGAGCCGAACCAGTCAGTCACACAAATAGAACGCGCAGGGCAGGGCTCCGGGCAGCCAGAGAGAGGAGGCTGACCGCTCGCGAGCTCGCTCTCCCGCTGTCAGCCACACCTAAGAGGCACGTACGGCGCGTGAGCCAAACAGGCCAATGCTCGGGCTCGGAGTCGTCACTCCCAGCGGACCGTGCACAAACAGGGCTGGGAGAGTCAGGAAACCCGTCGGTGTGGAGTTGACTTCTGCACTTATGGGTGTGAGTGAGGGAGTGTTGTAGGTTGGTGGAACTGGGGGTTGGGGGTGGTGGTTGCCATGGAGACCGTAACACGCCAGTGCTGACACCAACCTGTCTCCCAGCGGGCCAGGACAAACTTACTCAGGGAAGGGAGGGGGGCGGGGAGGGAGGGAGAAAGAGAGAAAAGCGCTCCGTGCTGCACCAAGAATGCTGTGCAGATGCTCAGAAAGACAGACCGTGAGCACAGTGCATGACTCGGATTCAATCTGCATCTCAGAGAAAAGCTAGCGTCTCAGCATTCTCAGAATTAGTCAGGAAGGCAGATCACTTCTCTGTAGTGTTCAGCTGCTATAATTGACACACAAACACATGCTTGTACAGGCAGATTGGGGTAAATATGGAGGCATAAAGAACATGATATGTTTTTGAGCTCACTGCCAGGACAAGACATATTCTGCATTACGTAGGATTTTCGTTCTAAAAGACTATTAAAATAATTTACACTCTTCAAAGAAATATATACAGAGGTTGCCTACATAGTCTGTTGTTGTTGCAAAACATCTGTATTGCTGTATAGTAGGTTTCTCAATATGGATGCCATTCCTTTATTAAAGATAATAAATATTCAGACTTCTAACCCTCAGCTGCAATGCCCGGAACCCTTACCCCTGATCAGCTGCTGGTGCTGTTGACTGAATACAAGGACGAGTGAGTGAATTAGCATGAGGTTGGAAATGCACACCTAAAAATGGTTATAATGGCTATAAAATGAATACTGGTTTGTTGCAAAGGAAATATTTTGGAGCCCAGACATGACTGGAGCTGTAGCCTTTCCCTGGCTGACCATTTCCAGTTCAGTTCAGAGTGGAACATTCCAGAGGTTTTTGAGTGAGCCTAGGAGGAGGGGATGGAGTGATTGTGTGCAATCGCGGTGGGGAGGGGGTTATTGGGGTAGAACATTCTTTGCTGAAACACCTCGCTGCTTCCTCTGCAACAGCTCACCCCCCTCGCTCCCCCCCCACCACCACCACAACCACAATACTACTGCCCAACCCCCACAGACTTTCCCCCTTCCCTCAGGCTCAGAAACGTGATGGTTGGTACACGCCACCCACCCAAAAACATTTTGTGCTAGTCACGTGACCCTTGCATCTTGGTAAGACCACACCTCCTGATGCACATCTGAGGAGCGCTGGAAAATTCCCCGTCTCTGATTTTCAGTCCATTGTTGAGTTCTCACTCCAATGTCAAGGTTCTGGCTGTATCGTAGCCTTAGCCGAGGACCAAACCCTCTGACCTGTACCTAAATGACAACAATGCTCCAGTCTCGGCTGCTGTGAACATCACAGCTGATCTTTGTTTTGGCTGCCTTACGGTAGCCACAATAGAACATTGTGTTCCCTTGACTGAGGCAGACTCTCACTCTGTCCTACATCTCTTAATGATCCCCTGGTATGATAAGCATATATATTTGAATGTTATTTATGAGAATTAAGTACTTCCAAAAGATCAGCATGATCCTGAAAATCAATAGCGTCTGTCTTACTTAAAAAAGGTTTTATGTCCCTAATATTGTGATAAAAGCTGTCTGCAGTGATGGGTGTCAGGTGAAGTGCAGTTTGCAGTCTTCAGACAGAGCAATATCAGCACTCACTGTGAGCCACCTGGTGAGAGAGCATTTAAATGAGCCAGCCCAGTATATCAGTCAGCGGTAAAGATGAGTTTTCTGTGTCTACACAGTGTGGTTCCAGACTGGACTCATCATGTCGCGTTTAATACGCAACCTAATTTAACTTCCTGGCTTCATTTAACTATTGTTATTCAAAGCCATTCAGACTGGACTGTTGTCAGAGCTTGTGGGTAGAGCGTTTGTGTAGGTCTGCTGTTCGATAAATGCTTATGTAGGTTCAGATGAACCTGTCTGGGTATTATGGGCCTGTCACAATGTCTTGACTCCTGGTTTGAGGAGTTTGAAACTGATTTATTGCCTGCTCACTAGACGTGTGACAGCTTGACTTTCTGTGACTGGAGTGCTGAACTCTAAGACATTTATTTTTTGGGCCATACGTTTCTGGCATAATGTGGCTTTATGAGAGTAAATTGTCCTTCAATAGATGTAAAAAAAATAGAAAAAAAAGAAAGTCTAAATAAGAACAATTAGTGTCTAAAGAAGAACATTTAACAGCTCATTGCAGTACAGAGCTTGTTACTATGTTTACAACAAAAACCAGCATACACGATGGGTCCCCAGGAGCAAGATTGAGAAACACTTAGCTAACTACAGTGAATCTATGTACTTAGGCCCATTTGCTACTATTCATTTAGCGAATACAAAACTGTATGAAATCAGTTGATTTGGCTTTTTATTTAAAGGCCTATTGCTGATCATCAGTGAGTTTTGCGTTAAAGAGGTTGGGGAGGAGTGGGTGGCTAGCGACCCTGTACTGTGCAACAGCAAAAAGCAGACCTGCGTGGTCCTTTACTCCGTTTGCGTCGACTGCTCTCTGCGGGTTAATGGCAGGCTGATTAAATTTACCACGACCTTTCTGGCAGAATGAATGAGTGCAGTGGATGTGGCAAACTGGGATTAGAGTAAGATAGCGCTGACCTAGATCTTTGCCAGGAAGGCAGTCGTGAGGCAAAACTTCACAGAGTCTGGTGATCCAGGACCGCGATTATTTTTATTGCCGGCGGTGGAGTGAAAAATTAAGGATAGCGGTGAGAGGGTGATCTTTGATTGGGCCCTGTTCTAGCATTTGTCTCAACAAAGATAAAAACCGAATAAAAATCCATGCTAAGCCATGTTTTGCAAATATGTCATGCAGTGAAGCTTAGATCAGCACTTAAATTGCAGAACTGTGTTTGGGATGAATGGATGACGCTCTGTCACTGGGCGGGCTCTCTCATGGGAAAAGACAATAGACAACACTGGAGAGAGAAAGGCGCCGACACAGAGACCCAACCTCCCCTGACAGATCCACACGTCCTGTTTCTGTGTTCTGTGTTTGAAAACTTTATATATATATAATGCAACAACGCAAAAGAACATTTCTGTCAAGGAAACTTGTACTGAAGATTTAGCAGTCTCCTGACTGCTAAAATGATTTATGTTTATTGCTTACTAAAGGACAACAAATAAGTTTAATGCGGGAGTTTTGTTCATCAACAGTTTTTGTTTTGGTCTTTCTCTTGGCTTCACAGCCAAGTTTTCTTCAGTATGCACATCAGCCAAATTGTCAGAGATGATTAAAAAATGATTGTAAATACAGTATTTTCAGTCATGCACCATTTCTAACTGAATATTTCCATTGTTCTTTGAGATGGTTGGCTTTCACTCTGCCCTCTTTGTAAAAAAAATTACTGGTAGATTCTTCAACATGAAAAAACATGCAGCCCACAGAAGGCTGTGGGTTGGAGCAGACATCACCCTGGAAGGCGGAAATTCTGACTCAGAGCTTGCACATTCAGCTCTGTCACCGACATATCATGACATTTCAGCTCACGGTTAAAACGCAAAGGCACAATCACATTTGTGAACCTATATTTATTACAACTGTGTAAAGATGGGTGAGCTGTAGCGAAGGGTACTACAAATGGATTGATTTATTCCTCGTCAGATAAGAGTCTACTCGATCTTTTTGTGAAAAATTGAGTTTGAATGTCTTTGCCTAGGTGTATGTAAACTTTTGGCCTCAACTGTATACCCACTATGCTGCCCTAGCCAGAGTGGGCCCAGATGATGCTCAAGTGGCTGCCCCATCGGCAAACCCCTTATTTAGAAGGGTGCCTCTGTCTAGACCACTCAGCATGCCCCATCACCTTATTTCCTCCGGGAGCTGCAGGTGTGCTTGGCTGATCCGCATGCTTTTGCCCACCATAGCAGAGACGGCAGAATACTATCTGCACTGCAGTGAAGCAGGGGCTAGGCCACGTGCCTGGAGCCATCAGTGTTAGAGCTTTAGTGCTCTCCCTAGATGGAGCTTTGAGAGATGAAGCTTATTGCCCTAGCCTGCATCCTGCCTGGAGAAGGGTGTGAATACAAGATTAAAACCATCAGAACATATAGATGGGGTTTACTTCAAACTATCCCTGAAAGGAAGTGGGCTATCATGGGCACAGCTAGTAAACCATTTGAAACCAAACAGACAACAGATGAAAGCTTTCATTTACTGCAAATCATTTTTTCTGAAATATTTATGTGGAATTCTCATAAACCTTTTTCTCCCTTCTCACCCTATAGGTGTCTTTTCTGCTGTTTAAAATACACCTGAACTGTGGACCCAGCTGCAAAGATCGTCGAAGGTCATGCACCCACAGCATCTGTTATCCATGGCTGGTGCTTGACGGAAACCCAACTGCACAACATCAGACTGCATTAAACGTCTTAGCCCTTTGCCATTTCACATCCCTTTGCGTCTTTCAAAGCCATGGCCAGCAAGAGGAAATCCACCACCCCCTGTATGATCCCACTGAAATCCATGCACTTGCAAGAGGAGGTGGAGCCGGAGGGTGATCCACCAGACTGTCTGTTGCATCCAGGCAGGGACAGCAGCTCTCTCTCTGGGGAAGAGACATGTGAACAGGAGGTAGTTGACCCCTCCAGGCCAGACAGGGGCAATGCACTAGAGGATTTAGGCACTTACATCTGCCGCCCATGTGGTTTTGAATCCCAAGACTTAAATCTCTTCCTGGACCATGTCTACAGTGGACACCCTGACTTCCGGGCTGAGCCCAGCTTCTACTGCATGGACTGCGGAGTGTCCACTCCAAAATTCGAAGGACTGGCCCTGCACAACGCCCGAGCGCACCCGAGCACAGCGGCCACCACCCTGCAAGTCAGGAGGCGAGACCGGAGGATCACAGTGGAGCAGAGCTTGGTTGTTGGTGAAGGGTCCAAGGAGTCTGAGATCTCCATCACCAAGACACCCATCATGAAGATGCTCAAGGGCAAGTCTGAGCCCAAGAGAATTGTTGTGTCCCATACAGCAGATGAGCCGACCTTGGACTCTGTCACCAACAGGGAGGCGGAGAAGAAAGACATGCCTGCAGTGACACATGTGCCCACCATTGTCCACAACGGAGCACCCGGTAAGGTCACTGTCCCATCAGCTATACAGATTGTGAATAGCTCGGGAACACTGCCTGTGCTGAAGACAGCCATCACGCAGGTTGTATCCATGGTACAGAACCGGACGCTTCATCAGCAAGCCCCCATCACAGCCTCCACATCAACCTCCACCAGCAGTTCTAGAAACCTACCAAAGGTGATGATCCCTCTGAGCAGCATCCCAACCTACAACGCTGCCATGGATACCAACAGCTTCCTCAAGACGTCCTTCAGCAAGTTCCCCTACCCCACCAAGGCTGAGCTCTGCTATCTCACTGTGGTCACCAAGTACCCAGAGGAGCAGATTAAGATCTGGTTCACAGCGCAGCGGCTCAAGCAGGGCATCAGCTGGTCACCGGAGGAGATTGAAGACGCTCGCAGGAAGATGTTCAACACCATCATACAGACGGCTCCCCCCACGCCTCAGCAGCAGCAGCGTCACAGCCATCACAACCCCTCCCAACACACCATCACTGTTCTGCCTGCCTCCCTGGGCCCCAGCGGCATCCCACAAATACTTCAGGGCAGTCTGGTGGGTCAGGGAGGGGTGATCGTCACCCAACCAGTGATGGCAAACGGGATTCAAGTCAGCAGTGCCCCCGTTGCCTTGGCGGTCACCCCAAAGCCCCAAGCAGCAGCTAAGCCTCTGATGCAAGCCAGGCCCGCCGCTGCTCTGGTTGCTGACAAGGGCGCCAGCATGGTTGTAAGTACAGTTGGAAGCAGTAGCAGTGGCAGCACTGTCATTACAAGCAGCTCTGCCAGCAGTGTCATTAGCAGTAACAGCATCACCAGAAACACCAGTGTTATTAGCATTAGCGGAGGCAGCAGCAGCAACAACTTCAACAACAATTGTAACAACAACAGCAAAACCAATAGCAGTGGCAACATTAACAGCAGCACTAATAACAGCAGCACCAGCAGTACAAGCAACAACAGTAGCAGTAGCAACAGCAGCAGCAGCAGCAGCATCAGTAACAGCAACAACAGCATTAGCATCAGCAACAGCAGCAGCAGCAGCATCAGCAAGGTCACTGACTTGCAGCCACCAGCCCTTGGCGTTAGCCACAGCTCTCGGACGCTCCCCAACAGTTTCTTGGACCCCAGTTTCTACAAGAACAAGAAGTCACAGGAGCAGCTGAGCGCCCTCAAGCAGAGCTTCATCCGTTGCCAGTTCCCTGGGCAGGAGGAGGTTGAGAGGCTCACCAAGATCACTGGACTTACCGTGCGCGAAGTGCGCAAGTGGTTCAGTGACCGACGCTACCACTACCGGAACCTAAAGGGCTCACGCTCTGGCGTAGGGGGCCTTTTCAGTGGGAACTCTTTGCTTGACCTTGCTGACAGCCCTAGCTCCTCCGAAAGCTCCAAACCCAATCAGCCTGCACAAAGCCCTCCACGGCAACAGCAGCAGCAGATGTCCCCGCCTACGCCCTCCCGTCGAGCTCCACGGCAACAGACCCCAGATTTCACCGCCATCCGTTACAAGGAACGAGACCCTCAGCAGGTGCGTGCCCTGGAGGCCAGCTTTGTCCAGGACCCCTCGCCCTCTGAGGACGAGGTGGGCCGGCTGCGCGCCGAGACAAAGATGACCCGACGCGAGATCGACGGCTGGTTTTCGGAGCGCCGGAAAAAGGCGGCAGCCGAGAAAAAGAAGGAAGAGGCGGAGAAGGCAGAGGAAGACGACCTCGTCGAGAAGGATGTAGAGGAAAAACACAGTGTGGAGGATCCTTCACAGACATCATCACAGCAAGACATCAAGGATGAGAAACACAAGGATGAGGCCTCCTGCACCACACCTAAAGTCAGCCCCATAAAAATTAACCTGAAGATGCTCAAGGTGACAGAGTCCAATGGAAAGACTGAATCTGAGAGCACCCAGCCAGCACAGGTGGAGAGCCCAATTACTCCACCTCCATCCACCTCCTCCAGCCACGGAAAGAACTCACCCGACCCATTCCATCTGCTCAAGAAGTTTTTTGTACGCGCCCGCTGGCCCACCAGCGCCCAGCATGATGATCTGGCTGCGAAAACCGGGCTGCCACGGGCAGAGGTGGTGCGCTGGTTTGGGGATGCCCGCTATGGCCACAAGAACGGGCAGCTCAAGTGGCTGGAGAGCTACCAGCAGATGGGAGAGGAGAGGGAGGACCACAAAAAGGATGAAACCAAGGTACTGAAGGCTCACCTGTCTCTCCACGGGAAGCTGGACGAGGAGCACGTGAAGGGGCTGGTGGAGTCCAGCGGGCTGAGCGAGGAGCAGGTCCGCCGGTGGTTTGCCACACAAGTGCCCTCGCTGCTGGAGAGCGAGGTGGCAGCAACAGCAGAGCCAGTACCGCAGGACCAAAGGGTTGTGAAGGAGCAGCAGAATGAACGAACAGCTGATGCTGCGGTCTTGAACAATGACAGTACGCTGGCCACCAGTTCCCAGTCTGTGAATCCCAAGCAAGGTGAGTGTGTGGAGTGTTTTAGGGGAGTTTGTGTGTGCGTGAAATAATGGCTTACTACATTTTCTGACAATTTCACAATATTTAGGATACAATTAATTTAGTTTGGTGTTATGGTCATTGTGTGCCAGTGCCATTTTCCTAGTGGAACAGATGATACGTAGGCTGGGATGGTGATGGTGTTCTCAGCCAGACCTTGCTTAAACACTTTCACCATATCAATGAAAATGACTAAAATATTACAAGTGCTGCCCATCCAAGAGCTCTTTGTCAGCCCAGTAAGAACACTCCACTCTGAAATTGTGGGGGGAAAAAAAGTTTGTGCCATTTTTTAGTTTTATATTGCCTATATGTGAGAGCATGTTGTAGAAAACAGACAACAGATAGTGTGCACAGCATGTCCAGACAGGCACGCATCACTGTCGGCACCATTCCGCATGAACAGTTTTGGGGTCTGGGCTATTTTACTGTGCTGGATTCAGTTTGATATTATCCACTCCTCAGATGGGAAGGGGACACCACTGGGATTGTCCCAAGAGGAGCTGTCAGAGTACTGATTTCTCCAACTGTGATGACTTGACTATTAATGTGTGCATTTCAGGGACAGATTGAGGAGTAGGCTGTGGCAGAAGGATGAGATCTGGGATTAGAAGATGGCTTTTTTTTTGGGAGCATTCAAAATGACATCAGATGTGACTGTAACAGTATCACTGGAGACAGACTTCCCAAAGATAATCCCTAGCCCCTTCTCAAGTCTCTTTGTGAAAGAGTACCAACAGGGCATCTGTCTCAGCAACTGTTAGGAGACACCTAGCCCACCTCCTCCTGCACGGCCGGCCACTCAACTGCAGAGAAAGTTCTTGATGGGGAGAGGGAGGGGCAACTGCCAACGTGGAGCACAAAAATGGGATGGATATTGACCAAGTCAATCCAACGGAGAGGACTGTGGCATTGCAGAAAGAACAGTTTGCCAGGAAACTGGAGTATATGATAGGAATAACAGAGTGGAGGGGTTTTGTTCACGACTGACACAAAGTATGTCTTGGATACGTTTATTGTATTTTACATTTTTAGCAACCAGTACTTCAGCACAGCTGTACTCTTATCTTGGATTTTTGAAGTTAAAAAATCGTCAGTTTTGCCAGATTTGAAACTTAACAAGGCTTGTTTCCATTTTTACAGATCTCACTATTTGCAGAATAAAATGACATGAACTGAGTGAGTGTTTTTTCTTATGTCTCCATAATCAGCCAATGTAATTAGCCGTTGCAAAATGAAAATGAACCGGACAAAAACATAGTAATTGTTGAATAAGTACTTTAATTCTCAGGCTTGAATATGTATCATATGAAAGGGGAAATTAACTTATACTTGTAACATTTTCCCCCATAGCTTAGGCACATTACAGAAAGGCTTCGTTTGTAAATAGAACATCAGTAACAAAAAAAAGACATTTGAACAGGAAATCTCAGTCGTATGTACAGAGGCACGAGAAAGCAGACACAGGTCAGCGACGGCAGCGTTGGGGGAAAAGCCTGTTTCCGTTCACATGCACCGACTCCTACATCACAGACAGACATGTATTCAACCGAAAGAGAACCGCGAGGCAGGAAGCCAGAGTTGGCACCGGGGGGGAGGGGGTGTTGAGGCGCCTCCCTGCTGCCTGCACACGGAATGGAATGTTTGGACAGTGGTAGGAAGTCTGAAAGAGGGTTAATTCCATATAGCATAATGTCTAATGAACATACAGTGTAATAAGCCTGTGCTTTCTCTCATGTCTCAAAAGTATGGTTTTCATTATTCAGTCCATTTCTTCGCAGGTCAAAGGACCAAAGACAGCAGAATAATCTGGGTTGTTACTGGCTGTAAAATCAGAACTGTTGCATGATGGGATGGCCAAAAAATTTAAGGGTTTAGGATTGTTTTTTAAATCCCACAGAGGGCACGAATCTCTCGAGCTAACAGCCCACAAACTGGTTTTCACTAAACCCAAACCATATGGCTTTCATGGAAATTCAGTCGTAATATTTGACACACTTTCATTTGCAGTTGCTAGACCAGTGCAGCTCTGCAGCAGAGTAACATATTACATACAATACAAATGTATATAGCTGTATGGCTGACTTTCAAACGTCTTTGCTTTCTCCACAATCACCCCACCCCTTACCATTTCTTCTCACCTGCCTTTTCAGTACTAGAGCAGTAATCTCAAAAGATTATTTAACGAATAAGTTCCTCTGGCAAGAAGCTTCCTCTGATCTCTATCACAGGTAAAAAAAAAGTCTTGAAACAGACAATCCCATTTCATTCCACACTGTGGAGACGGGAAATGCACACAGATCGCAGAATGCTGCCTAAGACATGGGTCACTCCACTAATGGATAAATTAAAAATAAAAATGTAAAAAAAACAAAACAATAAAAGACAGTAATGGAGCAAAAACACTGTTCATTTACAGTATGAGACTGAACTAGATGCAAATTCCCGGGACTAAAAGCATGATATGGTGTGACATCTGCTGGCAGAAGGTTGTCACTGCAATATACTGCAACTTAAACCCCACCCCAGGGTGGCTTTTCATGTGCAGCACATAAATTGTGAACACAAATAAATCATCCCACAGCCATCAAGTATATCATTGCATAATGGTTTTGTTTTTTTTGTTTTTTAAATGCACACGCATTGCCACAGATACATGGACAAGCACTAAGATAGATATTGGTCCCCTATTTGCAGTATTAAAGAAATAGTTCACTTTTTAAAGTTACAAAAAAATTCAGTTTTAGTGTGGGGGGGGGAGGGATCAGGTAATTACCCTGGTACAATCCCTGGAGGCATACTGTCACTCTACATGATTCTTTGGAGTACTTGAAGTGTATTTTGCTATAAACCACCAACCTGCAAATGCCCCCATAATAGCCATTGCAAAGCTGGCAGGTAATCATAAACCTCTGAATCTAAAATATCCTTAAAAACTGTCTGGGCAAATTGAAAACATACAATAAAACTGAAATGACTATTTTTTACTCCACAGTAAACTATCCCTTTAAGGACACAAATTGCCTTTATTGTTAAATGAAACACTTTGTTCAGCTTGGTACTCATTTTAGCATACTGTGTGTGACTAGAGACAGCTCACTCATTCTGTACAAACTACACAGAATGAGCAGGGTGTCAGACTTAAACAGTCGCATTTTGTCAAAAATTAAAAGCCTTCAATCTAAATGCTAAAAAACAAATAAAAAGGCATACTCCAAGGCACCTACAAGCAACATGTGGAACACAATGTCACGGCTAAAACTGCGTCCCTTCACAATCTTTTTTTCTGAAGTTAAAAATAATAATAATCCCCCTCAAGCATAGACTTAATATTCCCAAGTCAAAAATCAAGTGGTAATAAAATGGCTTTGGCTATCACTGGGGTAACGTACAGAGAGGATTGCGGAAGGTTGGACAAGAATGACAGATTTGCATTTTTATCTTGATTCAGTTCTCCCTCAAGAGAAAAGAACAAAATAGTAAATGGAATCAACACAAACTCAGCAGTTAGTCTTGGAATTGAAACAAATCAATCACTGAGCTATAACTGAGAAATGTCAATTATATTCAAAATTAAAAAGAGGAAATGAAGCAGATTCCTCTTACCCAGTGCTCAGCAGGGGCTGACTCAATGTAGCCCTGTTCAAATCCCCACACCACCAGTGTTCGGCCCATCAGAGTACTGAACATATCATGCTCTGTGTGTGTCTGAAATCTGGACTCTTTCATTAAAATCAGTCATCGCTGTTCAAAAAATTAATTTCGCTAACGTGCGAGACAAGGTAGTTTGCATGTACAAACGAGCAGTCTGTGTCATAATTTCCTCAGTTCACATCTCTTTAAACCAACAAGGTATTCATGTCATTTCCAGGCCTCCTGTTTTTGTATTCTGCTCTGTATTCTTCGGTTTTAGCAGTTCAACACAGCATTTAATATCAACTGATTGATGATGAACCGAATGCAGTATCTTATGAATAAATCGCTTTGCACTGAAACTGTATGCATGTAATCGGTTTTTTCTACTTTACCTTTCAAATCACCCCGGATATTGGGCATCTACCAGGCGTGCAAGATTACAGCAAGCGGCCAGTCAACCATGCATCTGACCCGAGGTGAATAATTAAAAACAAATGTGAGATGATCGGTCTGATTGGTCCAATGATGGCTGCTGAAAGACAGACACAGAGCTTTCTTCCCCAGGTCTTTTCACGATTGTTGTATTCCAGCCTGACACCATCAGTGGTCGGCGTCATCTCAGGACGCTCATCTCTGCTCAGCGCAGAGCGTGAAAACGGTCACCAAGACCACCTCTTGTGGAAAAACAAAATGCCCGCATGTAGATTAAAAATAAAAATCACATTGTGAAAGTTAAAATTGAAGTTTAAATAAAAAACATGAAAAAAGAAGCTCTTTGAGAGCAGGTCAGCTGTTGCTGTTGCCGTTCCATGGCAGACACAGCAAGCTGGAATAAATATATTTATATATTTATTATATATATATATATATGCTGGAAAAAAGGGAAAAAATAACCTGGAATCCGTGTCAAACTGATGCCAACACAACCTATAGTATCCTGCTGTGTTTGTGTCTAGCACAACACAGTGTTCCCTCACAACAACTCAGATGAAAAGGCTGTACGTCTTAGCTTTAGTTTCTTTTCTTTTTTTAAACTTTCCGTGACTGATGGCTTTTCCCCTACCCACACTCACTCAAGAGCAGTTTTCTGGGGAGGCCAAGGAGAGAGTAGAGGAAGAGCTGCCTGAAATGTAGGCCAAAGCAGTGACGTTTCCATAGAAACAGCTTTCACAGCAGTCAGTGACATCATCACTACCGGAGGACCTTTATTTGGGCCTCACTCGGTCTACACTCGGTTCTCTCCGCCAACCCTGGTCCTGCGAATCAACCTAGAGGAGAGCAAAACAGAAGCCCGGGTATCATTGCTCCAGTCACACTCTTCTACAGGCACTGGCAACAAACATCCCTGAGGTGCTTCAACAGAGGCTTCCTGTGAAGCAAATCACAGGGCTGGGCTGGACTATCCTCTGGTTCATTGCTGTTGGACATCATTAGACACAGTCTCTACGCACAAGTACATTTAATATTTCAAGTGCATGGGTGACAGATTCAGAGCTGAATTGATACCACACTGACACACACTGCCGTAATTGGTCGTTGCTCAGGGCGACACGCATACACAGCCGTGCCCAAACACCGACCGCTGGACCCACCTCCTGTTCTGAGGATCCACGGGGTCCAGGAGCGTCTCCTGGGACACCCTGAAGTCATCCGGGGGCGACTGGTAGCGCGCTTCGAAGGAGCCCTCGCGCCCGCGGTAGCCCATGGCCTGTCCTGGGGAGGCGGGCAGGGAGGAGACCGACCCGGTGGAGGACGTGGACCCCGCGTCGCCCAGCCTGTCCCTGCCGACGTGGGCCACCGCCGCCACGGAAGCCCCCAGAGGAGGCGTCATCACCTCCCCGTTCTCGAGCTGTGCGAGAGGAGAAGGGGTGAGAGCTCGCTCCACACGAGTTTGATAGACAAAAGCCCAAAGACATGAGCTGCAACGAGTTTGAGCGCTCCTCATTCAAAACCCCAGTGATGGCGTACGTGGTAAATCTCGCTTTAACAGAAATTGCCAGTGCCATCGAGTTGCTTTAAGACTCTGAGTAAAGTCACACACCATTTCACCTCAAGGTTGAAAACATCACTTGGGTCAATATGACCATTTAGTAACTGATTAAAAACCATTCATTCAGCATCCTACTGGATGTTGTCATTATGTCAGTGGAGGGCCAATGAGAGGTGATGGTTTAATCCAACGGAACCATAATATACTAGCCAAAACTTGGTAAAACCAATCAGATTGCAGGAAACCAAACTCGCACAGAAAATGTAATTCTCATTCCAGACCCTCTCGAGTCAGAGAAGCTGTGGTCCAAACTCCTACCACTTGGACCTAAAGTGAGTGGAGAGATGCATGATGGGATACAGGGATAGGAGTGATGTCATCTACCCTGCCGCTGAGGATGTCCATGTGCACCAGAAGGGAAGCCAGCTCCAGGTCCTCATTGTAGCTGTTCTTCAAAAGGACAGACCTGTAGCCTGCGCAAGACAATTATGAATTATGCATTCCATTTATATATGCAATATATTGAAGATGCTTTTAATATATTTTAAACGTAATCTGAGTAACTTTACTCAAGTTAATGCTTGCATTTCTCAGCTGAAAAGTATTGACACACACACAACTTTACAGTGTAGCTCTTAGCGTTCACTGCAAATTATATTTGAACCAAGCTGGGGCATTGAATTACAGCACTGGAACATGACTGACTGGAGAATGACCGGGGGTCAGTGGCTCGTCTGTACTGTCACACAAGAGCGTGCTACTGACGGACTGCTACTTGGGCAGGGCCTGAGGTCAGTACCTGTTTTGAGGCCGGCGACGGGGAAGGTGGCCTGGGCCAGGAAGTTCTGATCACTGAACATGTCGATCTCATACACCACAAATCGCAGGAAGGCAAACTCAGAGTTGCAGACCGTGAAGCGGAATGGCTTCCTTGGCCATATGGGGTTCAGACCATTGTCAGCTGAATGGAAAGGCAGAGAAAGCAGAGAAAACAATGAGACTTTTGACAGACTTAACACAGCACACTTGTTACATACTTTAAAAACTGAAAAATGTTTTTCCTGCAATTAACTCAAATGTGCAGAACAACTCATTTTGCACTCAAGGTTTCAGACCACTGACTACCTCATCCTGTTTCCGTAACAGTCCGTTAGACAGAAATGAGCCCTTACAGGCTACACAGTGGATTGTGCCACATACACACAGGACACTAAAGAATGTCATTTCTCTCTGGAGGAAAGGTCTTTTCTCACCTTCAGAGTCGGTCTTCTGTTTGGCATTGTCATACTCCGCCCCACACACCTCCACCTCGATCAGCGGGCACACAATACCACGCCCGTGTTTGGGCAGGTGGCGAGCCCCCAGAACCTGCACCCAAGCAGAGAAGGCACATTCAGAAGCCTGGCCTGTATCACTCCTCTCCTGAAGATGGCAGACACAGCCAAGCCACACTACAAAGCTCCACCCACGCCAATTTATATTCTTCTCCAAGCTGCGACACTGGGCGTTGTGGCAAGTAAATATATCCTCTCTGACTTCAGTTAGTGGAGCGATTTTTGTCTTAAAGGGAGCAAATGAGGGGAGGGGAGTACGGAGTATTGCGGTCATCAGCATCCAGATGACAGAGACCAAGTGAAACAAAGAAAGAAAGGCAGGGTTCACACTGGCCAGAGGCATCACAACATTGCATAATACAAGGCCAAACTGACTGGAGAGCTGGAGGCAGCAAGGCAGAGCAGAGTGAATGAGTGTGCCAAAGTTCAAAATATTTCTGTAAATAGCATTTTTACAGGGCTGCTGTGCCTACGGCCAGACACAGGACCACATTTCTACAGAAGGCTGGTGCAAAGTCAGAAAGGCAAAAGGCTTTTTTTGAATAAATATTGTTCTCATGTTGATTATAATAATAACTTTAATTTAACTTTTGCTCTAGCCATCACCTCATGAACAGATGTTGGCAGATACCATTAAACCGTTTCCCCACACTCTGGTTGATGCATAATTTTGTAGCTTGCAGAAACATTCAGTGTGTGTGCAGTCTTGATTGGGGCAGTCAGTCAATGGAAATGAGGGTGACGGTGAGGGTACCTCTATTTGCAGGGTGATTGGCTCCAGGCCCCGTAGAGAGTGTCGGTCAAAAGGGTCAAAGTTCTCATCCCTCATGATGGCAGGCTGCAGCACATAACCGCTCCGACCGTTCAGCATGAACAGAGCCTGATTCATCTGCATGGGCTTATCTGGACAGAGAGAGAAACAGAGACGTGACAGCGAGTCAGTGAAAAAGAATGAGAGTGAGAGAGCATGAGTGAGTGTACGTGTGTGTGTGTGTGTGTGTGTGTTTGCGTACGCAGAGGAAATGCACAACACTTTTCAGCACAATTCTCTACCATTAAATGAAACATGTTTTTCCCATGGTCTCCAACATCAGCTGTAAATCTCCTCAACAAAACATTAATTAGAACTTGTGATGGTGTCATGTGAAAAGCCCGGTGACTTGGTAAGTGATTTGCTTGACCTTTTACCATCGACTTCATTTCAGATACGTGCCTGTACAGTGAATTTCATGTTCTAATTACTGATACATATTAGAGTGTACAGCAAAACCAGCTTTTGGCCTGTCTCAGAATAGGATTCGAGTGCTGTTCCGATGCGGTGGCAGAGTAGACAAATGATCCAACCATCTCATCACTGTAATGACTATATGCACTCGCTGGCATCATTCCCTGACATCTTCTACCTTATTTACTCCCCGGCAAGGAACCACGTCAATGATCCTTGACCATGAAAAGCAGGCTAACGTCAGCTAGCTGACCGTAATCGAGCGGTTTCACTTTGACCCTTCAACAATATCATTTTGAGAGTAACTTTGAGGTGCTCTGGCTGCCACAGATGCACAAGTGAACCCCTGCTAGCTCGCAAGCTCAGCTAAAAATAGAAAACACCCAGACCTAGCCAACTGACTGCAATAGGGGGAAAAAAAAGGAAAAATACTGCAATTTGAAAAGACAAACAGTACAGTTATAAAAAAAAAAAAATTAAAAAAAACAAGTCTACCTACCTCTTAACAGCAAACAAACTATTAGGTACTACTACTAACAAACTACTAAAATACCAAATATACAGATAAAAATGATATAGAAAATGGAACTGGAATGGAACAAGTAAAGACTAAAAAGGATTTCTTGCTAAACTAATCTAATGAGAAAAAAGCTCTGAGCAGTCTAATTTGTGCAGTTGATTTGAATACATAACACTTACCCCACAAAATCAAGAAGAGGGCGGAGATGGGGCATTAACTTGCTAATGTAGATGCTTTACCTACTTCTACATCACAAATGTGGGCTGGGCTCCAGGCAAAAGCAAACAAAACATCTTTCTTTTGGGTGCACGTGCACGGCACACAAATGCCAATTAGATTTTTTGTACAATAGTACTAATGTGATAATGATATCAAATCGATACTAACCCTAACCCTAACTCAAAAAACCTGATTTCATGTTTATTACCCCTTTAAAAGGGCCATAGTACAAACAGGAAACTGCCCAAGGTGCACTTTAAAATGTAACAGCTGATAAAAAGATACAATACATTCAGCGTCCTCCACACTCCACACTCCACACTCTCACCTGCGGTCTGGAAGTTGAGCGCCACCAGCTGGCTGCCACAGAGCCACATGGGCAGAGGGTCGTAGTTGGAGGAGTCGAGGCGCTGGCCTTTGGGGTAGATCCGGGACAGCTGCAGGCGGTTGTACTGCAGGAACTTTTTGCCCTTGATCTTGTTGACGTACTTCTCCGCTTTGGTTTCAGGGAAGGAGGACATGTCCCGGTAGCAGGCTCGCTCTGTCCCTATCTCTATCAGGGAGAGGGGGCAAGCAGGACAGAGCCATTAGGAAACACTTCCTGTACAGGTCAACCCAAGAGACACTTCTAACCATGAAGCTGGATGCACCTGAATTCATTCAGTTTTATGGAAGAAGGCTCAGATTATCTACGCAAAGACAGAGTATTTTAGGGCGGAAAATATAAAGCAGCCTTACTGTCCTCATCAAAAGGCACAGGCCGGCAATAGATGACCAGATCAGACAGTTCCAGGGCAATCTTCTTCCTCCTCTCCATCATCTTCCCCTCTTCCAGCTATCAGAGAGAATATGAGCCTTTGTAGAATACTGTATACACACTGATCATAAAGGTACAAAGCCAGCACAGTCACAACAGCAGGCTTTAGTTGTTTTCCTGATCTTTACTAGCACTGTGCCCAGGGCCTGAGGCCTGTGCTTTGCCTCCTGGACACACGTCCACGTCAGCGACTGACCTTGGCCTCCGAGGTCATGGTGACCTCTCGGATCTTCAGCACCCAGACCTTGAGCTCCTCCTGCGTGTTGGCGGCGATGTCCAGGGTCTGGCTGGGTCGGGTCGAGGCCGCCGTGAACAGGGTGAAGACGTAGGGCCGGCTGCCCTTCCCTTCGGGCCTCACCACTATCGGGAGGGAAGGTTTCCAAAATTAAAAAAATAAAAAGAGCAGCACAGCACAACCCAGTTAGTGGGCCTGACCATCCCAGCCAGGAAGGCTGCTATTTACTTAGACAGCACTTTCAGCCATTATTATACTACCATAAAAAAGCATGTTTGTGATAAACATAATAAAAGAGAGGACTCTGATATCAGACTGGCAGTACTGCAATGAGAACACTACAACCGATTACACTTTTAAACATGCAACCTTTCCCTCTTATCCCACAGAGAACACAAGTTAATGTTAGGCAGGCACAGTGTGAGTGAATGAATATGTCACGTGCACATTTAGATGTTCGTTTATTGAATCTTTAGTGCATGTCAGTGCAGATTAGAGCCAACAGCAAAGACTTCTACAGCGGGGCCCGGGGCAAGGTGACCCCGTGGGGGGGGGGGGGGGTTTATATGTTCCCCGTGCTGCACTGTGAAGAGTAGGGGAAGGGGGGGGCACCACTCACCTATCTGACAGGAAGACACGTCCACACTTCCTCTGAGGAGATCTCCCAGAGGGCTGTTCTCTGTCAGCGGCTGTGTTTGAACAGATGGGGGAGGGGAGGGGAGGGGTGTTGTTAGCACTGTAAAGCCTCACTCTGCTGTCCCTGCCTCACAGTGGTGCACAACAAACCATGTGCCTGCTGTACAGCTCCAGGCCCCTTGCTCAGTCAATATGGCCCGAGCACGTGTGCGTGGGGGGCGTTACAGCGCATGGCAGGCAGGTTTTAACACCACTAAGCCCGGCGTGCTGAATCTTTACGTGCAGGGCAAAGTGCAGAACTTCAGACATGCATTCTGAACGAGCGGGAAAGAGGCGTACAGATCTGTCAGGCTCCACGGCTGTGGGGCTGATCTCCTCCACATAGTTGGCCGGAAACCAGAGCTGCTTCTTGCCGCCACAGTCTCCCTTCCACCTGGTGAGAGAGCGAACACGTACACACTGTTCACTGGCCTCCTAAACACACATCAAAGCTCACCTAAGCTGCCTATACCGACACAATGTCCTTCTGTTAAAAAGGCTCTGAGGTAAATGGAAATGAAACCTGACATTTACACGTGGTTTCCATCGAGCACCGTGCGGCACAGTTGGCGGTGCCAGTGGGGCTACGTGACGCTCTGTAGTCACGCGCCTCTCCACTTCCTGCCTCTGTTGGCGTCACTCACCAGCCCCCTTCCTGTTTTTCCACGTTCTGGATGAGGGCGTTCTTGCTGAAGGAGAGCTCGTCGTCGCGCTGGGCCTTGTACTCGTACATGGCTTTCACAGTGCACTGTGGGGAGGCAGAGGCGTTAGGAGCGCACCGCACAGCCACACAAACACAGATCAAACCAGGAGGGAGGGGTCTCAGAAAGGCTCCCATTATCCACACACACACACACACACACGCACTCACACACGCGCACACACACACACACACACACACAACGCCACACATGTACATGCACACATTTGCATTTACAAAAACTGTAATGTGCATCCACTGTGGTTATCGGTTACACGCAGACGCAAACATCCACTCACACATATCAAGCATTACTCTGGAGCATACACACCTTAAATGTGGGCATCTGATTGGCCTCTACGTAGAATCCAGGATTGCGTCCCTCATACAAAGACCCATAGTCTGGCTCCTGTGGAGAAAAATAAAACAATTTCTAAAATGTTCTTTAATACCCAACCCTTTCTGAGAGGATTGCACCTATGAGGCAATACACAAAACAGTACTGAGATGAGGATTAAATGTCTTTACTGCACCATTTTCTGCTGAATCTGGCTGGAATAGGGGATGTGAAAAAACAGCCGTGATAAAGAGAGGGGCTTCAGACAGCGACTGCTGGCACAAGGGTACGGAGCAGCTTTGGCCTTAAGTAGAGGTGGTTATGGGGTAAGCCACAGTAAAAGGGTGTGGCCACAAGTGCAAGGTCAACAGGCACTTCTGCAAGTGCCGGTGGGAAGCGAGCTCAGAGTGAGAAGCTGAAGGGAACAGTGAAACTCACGACTTTGCTTACGCTGGTTAGGGTGTGGTGACTGGAGAGGAGGAGGAGTCGGCGGAGCTCATGTTTAAGCGCCAGGCAGGGTGTGTGCTGGGACTCACCGCAGTGCCGATCTTCTCCAGCGTCTCCTCATTGATGGGGTAGCGCAGCTTCATCTTCCTGTACAGGGGGTGCTTCTCATAGTAGCTGATGAGGTCCACCAGGCTGTCAAACTCGGAGGTCCCCAGTACCACTGTCTGACCCTCCTGCTGGACACGGCAGTGCTTGATCTTCCCCTCCGCCCTGAGGGGTCAAAAGGGAAAAGGTTCTCAGTCAGTACTGACAGAGGCAACAGACATACATAACATTCTCCATCAGTACTGACAGGGACAGGGAACACACATAACATTCTCCATCAATACTGACAGAGGCAACAGACACACATAACATTCTCCATCAGTACTGACAGGGACAGGGAACACACATAACATTCTCCATCAGTACTGACAGAGACAACGAACACACATTTTCCATCAGTACTGAGAGACAATGAACACATAACATTCTCCATCAATACTGACAGAGGCAACAGACACACATAACATTCTCCATCAGTACTGACAGAGACAGGGAACACACATAACATTCTCCATCAATACTGACAGAGGACAACATACCATTCTTCAGCACTGACAACATTCTACATCAGGACTGAGAGACAACACACACAACATATTACTCATCAGTACTGAGAGAGACAACAAACACAGGCAACATGTCTCCCAGCCAACAGTTCCGGCAGGGCACAACTGATACTGATCAGTTTCGAGCAGTAAGATATCAGCAACTTAGGTGAAGATATTAACCACATTGTCAGTTTGAGCAGAAAGGAAATAGGTCACATCCTCCCTCAGAAATGACTGAGAAAGACAGGCAGCATCCTCTGGCAACACTAACCAGGGAGAGCACATACAGCTCAGAATTACTCTCTGTAGCAAGCGCAGCAGACTAATGTTGTGTAGAAGTTCTAAATATAACAATATAACTACAGGAATAGCAGTACCAAGTACTAGAGGAAAACTACAGGAATAGTTCGTTGTAAGTATTAAAGTATGACTAAAGGCATAGTATGAAGAGTAACTATTCTCAAGATGGTGGTAAAAACTGAGTGAATACAAGGCACAGAGGAGTGGGACAGGGGAAGCAGGATTTGGGTTACCTAAAGGAAATGGCGAAGGAGTTGGGCTCCGTCCTCTTCCTCACAAGGAAGGCCCCATCCCGAGGAACCCTCATTAGCATGTTCTCTGCCTGGCTCCTCGTCAGGTTTGCATGATACCACCTTACAGGATTGCACAGAGACACAGACACACACACAACAGTTCAGCGCCACATTCTGTCACTGGTGCAGGAGACAGCATTATCATTCTTCATCCATCAAGCCTGGTGGAACTCGACTATTAACACTATCACTGATAGCCCTAACAGACCTGTGTATCACACAGCTAAACTGACAGAATGACTGGAACACAAAGGAGAGTGAGGAGCACTGGATGAAAGTGGGGATAGAGAGAGGAAGAGGAGAAGGAAGGGGATGGTCAAGCAGGGAGAGAGGAGAAAGAAGGTGAAAGGTGAAGTGGGGAGACTCACTCCTTGCTCTCGTGGGCGTTCGTCTGGGGGACGGGCTCCGTAAGCTTCATCTCAAACTCGTTGCAGCGTAGCGCAACTTGCTGGTAGTGTGTGATGAGGGCGAAGAGCGTGTCGAACACCAGGTTGTCCGTCAGGTAGAACTTGGGGCTGCCGGCCTCCTGGCGGGAGTGGATGCGGCAGTGCTGGACCCTCCCGGAGCGCCTGGGGGGGAGGGGGGGTTTGGGAAGAGCCTCAATGAGGTCAGCGTGGGTAAACTAACCTAGCTAGCGATGAGGAATGGTTCACATGACGACATGTATTACGAATATGAATGTTAATGAGCACAGGATACCCAGTCCCTGTCTGCTGAACAGATAACAATTGAAAGGTTGTCACTTCAGGGGAATATAACCAATTTAAATCTGGACCTTTAAAGAGAGGGGAAAAAAAGGACAAAAGATCGCCTATTCACCCATGGCAACGCTTATTTTTATTATGCTTAAAAAGATAGGGATCTGATATATATATATATATATATATCATGCAGCCCTAATGCAAGTGCTTACCATCTGGTTACCACAAATAATTTGTGACACAGGTGTAAAACAGCATCACATATTGCATGTACAGACAGACAACTTACAGGTAAGAGTGCAAACTGGAACAAGTAGTCTAAAAAGGAAATAAATTCTGCTAATTGAACCTAACCTTGTTTCATTCATAGCAGTTAAATTCAACAGAAATACTGTAACTGCAATGTGATGGAACACATAGGCATAGCCCTGCATGGTCAACACAGGATTTGAAAATGAAATACCAGCACACACTGCGACAACCGTATTTAATCAATGGCTGATCTATAGTTGTGGGTGATTGGTTTAGCTCAAGTCCTGGGAATGCTGCAAATGTACACATTCAGCATAGGCACTAGGCCCGCAACGGCCTTCATTTACAGGCCAAAGAAAACACAAAAGAGCCTTAATTTCAGGCTTAAGACAACACCTTCAGAGCAATACATTATGAACTACTACACAAAGTAGCACATTTATGCTTGTAACAGCACTGATTAGATCAGCATTTGATATGGTTGGGCTAATCTTGAGGAGAAAGGCTTAATTTAGAGCTGTAGCAGACAAAAGTTATTTGGCCCATTTTCTCTAAAAGTATACAATCCTTCATTCGACCATAAATTTGCAATTACAACTAAAATGTGCAAACCACAAATGTGCAATTGAAAACAAAAGTGAAAACCACAATCAGAACGACAAAGTCATCCTTAATGAGCCAATAGACTAATTCAAAATGAGGGAGGTTTGAGAGGGAAGGCCTCCAGCAGGGCAAACAGGCTTTACCAGAAGGACAGGGTGTAGTCCCCCACGAAGGTCTCGCTCTCGCGCACCAGGAAGGAGCCGTCGGGAGCGCCCGTCTCGAGGCAGTACTCCGTCAGCAGCCGCTCGGCGATCTGCCTCCCGTCCCGGCCCGCGCCCAGCTTCCCGTGGAACCACTTCTCCGTCACGTGCTGGTCCATGCCATTGGACACCTGGGACAGACAGACAGACGGATGGACAAACAGAGCCCGGCTGCAGTGAGACACCTCAGGCATTAAGCAGGTCTCTCATTTGGAGTCCTGCGCAGGATATCACTCAGAAAAGTGCCCAGCACACAAATAACCAAGAAGCCACCGCCATTAATGCTACAACTTGGGGCGACTGCTAGGCCGTCATTTAGAGGCAGAGGTCAAAGCCGAACAGGGATTCTACGGGCTGGTTAGATGGACCTTCAGATCCTTTAAATCATGAGGACATGCACATCCAACCCCATAGAATTCTTTCAGTCAGTGTTCTACAGTGTGCCACATGGCGTGGCATGTCACTTCCTGCAGCAGTAGAGTAGATTGCATCACCAAACCAAAAACAGCAGATGAGTCTTCCTCACCTCTCTGTGTTCCTCTTCGTCATCGTTGCCCTGATTGTTGGACGTCTCCTCAGAGTAGTAGATCTTGCTGCTCGTCAAGACGAAGAAGTGAGGGTACCACTCCTAAAAAAGGGACAAGAGCGATCAACCATGCCACCACAGGAGAGGAGGTTCAGACAAAAATAATACACAGTCACATTATATCATCGCCTAATCATATTCAAGCAATTTTAAGTTCTGATATGGCAACATGGCAAAGGGTTCTGATCTAGCCCGTAGCCGATCCCAATGGTGGCTGCCACCTATTTAAGCATCAGTTTTTAATGATCAAGACTAAATGATTTTTCTTTATACTCTTGATCAAGAATGCGACGGTTGATTGAGGGAGTGATCGGCAGCAGAGATTTGACAGCCCGTGAATGGCATGACCAGTGACTGAGTGAGGAGGCTTAGTGATCAGCAAGGTGATCGGTGTTGCTCACATGGTTGATGGGGTCCTCCAGGTAGAGAATGCCGTTCTTGATGGAGTTGCTGATGTCGTTCTCAGAATATGGCGTGGAAGTGGAGACTTCTTCATATGCGCTTCCCTCTGCCAGCTTCTTGTGCTGCACGCAAGGATGAAACCAGAGAAAAATGAGACAAGACCGCAAACAGCTCAGCAAAACAATCTCCTCAAAGGTTCATGCTAAAACTTATGTACCCTTTGCTCCAGCTACAGCAGGTGCTGGGACAGAGAACTGGTCCCACAGACCAAGCATGTAATATTTCAACCCCATAAACAGCCATTGCTCTGCAGGTATGAACACTGGGCACGCTCTCAGAAGCTCACCTTGATGAGGATCTTTCTCTTCAGCTGATTGGGCGAGGGGAGCCCGTCAGCGGAGATGTCCACAGCCTTGGTTAGCAGCATGTCACCAAACACCTTCTTAAAGAAGGTAGCCATGTTCCGCTGCTGAACGATGCTGCAGTGGTCCTCAATGGAGAGGATGACGGGGTACCTAAACGTGGTACGTTGGGGGAGGGTCAGACAAATTCACATTCCCCTACTAATATTTGCCATGCCATTTTCTCCCTCGCAGGTACAAAAATATGTAAAGGAGAATTAGAACTGGGCCACACAGAAACAAAAGGTTGAGGAATACTCCGAACAGCATACTTTAGTAAATATTCTCACTCAGTGGTGTTCACCCTTTCCTGCACAGTGGCTGTGTTTTGTGTGTGCGTAATCAAGCGGTTCTACTGAACAATTAAGTGTGGAGTGACACTGAAAACCTACACATCCTCTGTCTCTCCAGGGGCTAGAGTGAATACCAGCTCTAAATGGTCAACTTTGTGTTTGTCCACATCCGAAATGCATGACAGTACTCAACAGTTCCAATAGAATGCACCTTGTTCCCCTCTTGGGAAACTACTAAATGTTTGAATACCAGCAGACAATTTCAAATCCTGACCTAGCCACCATTTCTGTACCCATTAGCAAGGAACTTAAAGGGAATTGTTTCAGCAAATATCTACCGGTAAAGAAAAAAAATGTAAAGTACAGCATGGCTTCTGCTGGAATGTGCTCTGATGCAAAGAGCAGTTGAGGCCATTTTCCTGCCTTTGTGTTGAGGCCCTGGACACAAACAGGATGGGAGCTATGCAATAAGTTTGAGCAGCGCCCACACGCAGGTTAATGGCGCTGGAGGGAGGGACAGAATCGTACAGCCTGTGGGTGTTAGCGATGGACCCCATGCAGACTCACTCGGACGTTACGAAGGCGTGCTCCTTTATGGTAGTCAGGACATCGCAGAACTTGATCTTGGTGGTGAGGGTGTGTCCGTGATAAATCACCGGCATTCCGTCAGGTCCATCCCAGCAGTCCACTGAAACACACACAACAATGAATACACACATACACACCTCAGAAACATCCTCGTGGTGTTGGGCAGATCCAGAAAAACCATACAGTAATTTAGCTAGAAAACAAGCCAATCATATTGTTCAGTTTGCATTCATTTGGGAGACGAACACTGATTGACAAATGTTATATATTGCTGATTTGTAGCAGGTCTTTACAGCATATTAGTTCAAGTGGTCTATGAGTGGAGGAAAAGCCATGAGGTGTCTTGAGATCTGACTGACAGGTGGGCAGGGTGTGTGTGTGTGTGTGTGTGTGTGTGTAGGTGAAGAAATGCTGGGGGAGGGGCCACTCACATTCTATGCAGCGGCAGCCCATCCTTAGACAGCGAGAGTACGCCTCCAGAGAGGACTCGCTGGAAAACTGGTCACCTGTCAGGTAGCTAAAAATAGACACGCATTTCAGGGTCCCGGGGTATTGGGACATACGTGACAGACACGGCAGCATCTTTCAGAATACACTGTACACATGCACTGTTACACTGCAGTTCTGTACACAAGAAAGGACATAGGTGCTCTTCCATTTATCGTCACAATCTAGAACATTCCACTTCTAACAAAAAGCAACACTAAGCTGTTAATTGTATTCCTGCTGGAGTTACATGAATCATAATTTTAAACAGAAAAAAATGAACAGAAACAGTAGAGTTGTTTGGGATTTTTGTCCCCTGATTTTCTTACGTGTTGTGAGAGGAGGAAATCCAATAGTGTGACAAAGGGTTGTTCATGTCCTCAGGGCACACCTGGTCCAGCTTCCAGTCCCAGATGGTGTTTTCTTTGGAGAACAAGTAGGTAAGAAACTGTGGACAGAAAGGGGGTTGGGGGATACAAATTATGGGCTGCGTGCAGAGAGGGTGAAAGTCTATGAAAGGTAGGTACGGTTCAGGCCTCTAAAGAATAGCAGTCACCTAACTGCCTCAAAGAGGCCAGAATGGGATTTAGGATCAGCAGTCCACCAAAGAGTAAAATGTTCACATATGTCTGGGGTCCTCAAACGTCTGTTCACTGTCATTCACCATCATGCCTCTCCCCATAAACACACTTTCTCTGTTGTGCTGTGCATAAAAGGCTTGCCGTGACTCAGGTGGTGAGGCTGGTTTGGAGGATCCCCTCACGGATAATTCGCCACATACATACAAAGCAATGGTGCCGTCATTACCTTGAGGGACAGAGTGGGAGGTAGAGACACTTCAGCCTCCAGAGCCGCTGAGTCACAGCCTACCTCCGTACTTTGGGTTTGTTTTTGATAAATAATCTTTACGCTTTCCGTAAATGCATCTCAAAGGACCTGGAGTTCTTTTAATAGCTGACGATAATCTTAGCAGTCTTTGTGCCACTAAAAAGGAGCCTACAGTGCCTACATCAGGAGATCAAATCTAAAGAACTGGGGCTCACAGCAAGCACAGAGGCTGAATTCAGATTAGCACAAGCACAGGTCTGAAATATGACCACAAAACCAGAGGTTCTGCATGTGTGCTTGGGGGAGGGCTAAAGCAAAGGAGTCTTTTAATACAGGACTTTGATGTGATGACCGCCAGTGAAACAGAGCCAGAACTGGAGATGGTGAACTTCTGGTCTAACCTGATTCCATAATTTAGTGCACAGGCAGTACATTTAAGCCCCGGAAACATACTCAACTGTACTTTGTGGTGTAGTTCAGATCACCTTTGAACACTGAAAAATGGATCATTCTGAGCCCCAACATCATCGATTGTTTTCACTCAGCTCTACTTATAGAACAACTCTGTTCTAGATCTAGTCTCTCTTGCCATTGCCCCTATTTCTAAAGGATTGGATGAGTTTGGGCAGTTAAAGGGGAAACTTTTTCCAGTGTTCAATGACAAGTTTCCCTGAGCTGAATCAAGCCCGGTGTTCAAAGTCAAACCACCACCTTGAAGGTGCCACCAATAACTTCCTCTTTCAAGCTCTGTATATTTCTTCATGACTTCCTCTATGGCAGTTTTTTTCATTAATTTACTGCATTAGCTAACAAATGCTCAATGGGTAGCAGGAAACTACTGGGCTGTGAGTTTATATCACTGATGGTAAAGATATTTCTCAGTTTCTAGAACATTCTCCAGTACGAGTCACTGTTTGTTCAGCTATTTCTGAAAATGACTGTGTCTGTGTGTAGGGGGGGCTGTTATTTCCCCCATTTGTGTGTACAGACATGCTACCCACGCTGCCCAGAATGATGGAACAACATCAACCATTCAGGAAAATTCAGCACATTCCTTCCTCTGAAAATTACACCATCAAAATGAGATCAGTATTTCAACCGCTGTAAAGGGTAATTTGTGGAAAAAGTGAATCGCTACATACACTGCCAGGCCAAAAAAAAAGTCTCTATAATATTTCGTTGGACCACCTTTAGCTTTTATTACGGCGCGCATTTGTCGTGGCATTGTTTCAACAACCTTATGCAACGTCACAACATTTATTTCCGTCCAGAATTGCATTCATTTTTGGCCGAGATCTTGCACTGACGGGAGAGTCGAACCACTCCGTAAAGTCTTCTCCAGCACATCCCAAAAACTTTCAATGGGATAAAGGTCAGGACTTTGTGGTGGCCAATTCATGTGTGAAAATGATTCCTCATGCTCCCAGAACCACTCTTTCACAATTTTAGCCCGATGAATCTTGACATTGTCGTCCTGGAATATGCCCGTGCCGTCAGGGAAGAAAAAATCCATTGATGGGATAACCTGGTCATTCAGTAAATTCAGGTACTCAGCTGACTTCATTTTATTGCCGCATAACGTTGCTGAGCCTAGACCTGACCAATTGAAGCAACCCCAGATCATAACACTGCCTCCAGAGGCTTGTACAGTGGGCACTGTCCAAAAAAATCCAAACGATGACTTTTTTCTTGGCCAGGCAGTGTATATCTCAGGAACAAAGTCTTTCCTTACTGATGAGTCGTGAAAGCACCACAGTCACAGTGTGAACGCTGAAGTGAAGATGAAAACTTGGTGTCTCCTCACGTTCCTCATAGTGCCTGTAGGGAGAACTCACCTCCTCTGGGTAGAAGAAAGGCTGCTCAATCTCCCTCAGTGGATCCTTCAGGTACTTGAACATGTACTCCTGCACCTGGTTATTGTCTGTGGCCCAAAGCTCCTAAACACACACACACACACACACACACACACAAACGTCACAGAACAAGCCACTCTGAACCAGATGCACCCCCCCCCCACCACCCCCCATCCACTTTCCAGTCTCCAGGGGCATCCATTCCCCCCTTCCTGACATTCAATACCTTGTAAAACCTCCGGCTTCTGCTCCACTCCTGGGACGCTAGCACTAGCAATGCCCTTCCTGACCTATTGATATTGATATATGGATAACGGCCAACAACCTACACTGGCATGCTACAAAACCCAAGGCTGTACAAGTATCACATAATAATCTAATAGCTGAACATGTTGCCTAGATTAGCGGGTACTGCTCCTCACCTTCTGATACTCCAAAAGAAAGCTCTGGAAGTTCTCCAGCGTGACTCTGGCCTGGTCAGGTCTCTCTGTGAATCTGCAGGATACAACCGAGCAGGGCTGCATTATGTCACAGCTGCACAGTAAGAAAGCGGGTAAGGACACAGAATATTCTAGAAATATTTGATCATAAAGTAATGACTTGCCTCTGGAGGAAAGGAATTTCCATCTGGAAAAGAAATATGGGAAAATAATTTGGCATGAATACAATATATATATGCTTTGTGCACATAATGATGCCTTTTTATGACAAGCTTTAGAATCAACATTGCTTACATAATCACAGGAAGGATGCAAGAGGCAAAATTGACCTCCTGATGTGGAGAAGTAATCTCATAGTCCATATAATACTGAAATAGCACATTCATTAAATACCGTATTAATAAACAATAATCCAAGCCCTTCCAAGATTGTGTGTTCACTGTAAATATTGCACATTTCTTTACACTCACATTGCACATTTCTTTAAACCAACAAGGCATTCATAGCCAATGAAAAATAGAATGGAAAGGCAGGAGAAATACAAGGCGTTTACATTGGGCAACATTCATAGTTTTCACAATACTATAAACAATCATACATCAGAAATGAGACAGACGAATGCACGCAAGCAACATGTTTAGGGGATTAATAAAAAAATATTAAAGGTTCACTCTTCAACCGCAGAGCAGCCGTGGGCCTAATGGCTTTTACCAGAAAAATCTGTCGGGGAGCTAAACTGGGAGGTATTGATTTTCAAGCCATTTGAGAGCAAACGCACGTGGCTGATTTAGACAGGATAAAGATATTCCGTTGATGGGGGGTAGGCAGTGTCTGGGAGCTAAAATTCATGCTGAACAATTACAATTAAACAGGTGTGTGCACAGCCCCAATTTGATCACAAGACATGGGTGGATATAAATGGGAAAGGGGCAAAATTTCTCAACACCCGACTTCTGCTGTGATGCACCGAGAACTCCCTACAGTTTTTTTCCAGAAGCATTTGTAGGAGCCCCACGTTCCGGTTTGCCCTCCCCACGCCAGCCATCACACATGTACTCACAGACTTCTGCGCGTCGAACATCAGACTTCGATACAGCTGGGCGAACTGGCTGTAGCTGACGTCCCCGTTCCTCAGCTCCACATCCTGAGAGCAGCATGAAAATGATAGACGTGTCAAACAAAACTTACAGGTGCACAAGCTTTGATAAACTACTGAGGTTGCAAAATGCTGGAGTAAGGCAGACCTCAACTGCACTTCCATTGGCTGCTTTTCAGGTGCTGTATTGCAAGTTCAATAAACCCACGCCTGCACTCATGGTCACATGCACCTGGCCCACACCGGGAAACCCGAAAGACACTCAAACTGGCCGTGTGTTTTTATATCCAATGTCAGCAGAAATGCATAACCTTAGAACGCTTCTGGCAGCAGTAGTGGAACTGCCCTTCCCAACACCCTACAGCATAGCAGGGTAAATAATTGTATGCTGCAAGCATTTGTGAAGAGATGAGGTTTCCCCAAAGCAAGAAGGGCCCTGCTAAGCATTCAGCTGCACCATGTTCAGAGCCCACAGCAGCAGCCTAGCCCATTAAAACTGCACCTCCACCTATGCCAACACAACTATATATTTGGGATCTGGTCTATGAAGCCTTGCATAGCATGACTTATTATGACTTGTAATGAATGTCAACAGATTGTCACCTTTTCCCCCCAGGTGTCTTGCAGTAATGCAATAGGAAGGGGTCAAAATGTTTATTTACAGGAGGTATATGGCATGAAGTGTGAATGAGAACATCCAAGCAATAAAGATGTTAACCCAAACAGGAAACCTGACATTATTAAGAACATGTGGTGTTAGCTATTGCATAGTCACCACAGTACAAACTAAATTCAGCCTCCATTGTCAAAGCTGAAACTTCCTAATTCAACACATTTTATGAATATCCATTAAGGGCCATGACCAAAGAAAGCATGAGTAACAACAGATGATATGTCCTTGGGCAGAGCACTTCATGAATATACACAAGCAAACATGACACCAGAAGCCGTTATAGTGAACAAGTGGAGGACAGAAGGAACACAGAAGCTGACCACCTGGTCAACATAGAAAGTCTGAGCCATTACACAGTAAACAGAGTTTGGGCAGGGCTAGGCAGGTCTGAGCTACAGTGGCAACAGCAATAATGCAAATACAGTATGTTTGTTGATATCCTGAGGAAGCGAAGAGGCTTCACTTCCGAAAGTGCTCTAGCCTTTCAGAACATCACGCTACACCACTCCAAACAGGTCCAGTTTACATAAATCCAGCCAGATACACAACTGCTGCCACAGCTGACACAGGTGATTAGGCGGTTTGCACACAACCACTCTTTTATAAATGCTTTGACATTCACATCCACTTCCTGATCCAAAGGGCACGCAAGAGGCGACAGGGGTTAGGCACAGGGAATCTTATAAAGCTGAGTATGTTACCGGAAACTTCTCACGGAGGAATTTCATGTTGGGGACTCTGTAGTTGACCTGACACAGCATGCTTTTCAGATCCTTGCAGGAAATCCTAAAATAAAGCAGAGACAAACACAGGTATTAAAATAAAATCTAGAGGGCTGAGCACTGGATGCATGCCATGTTATGACACTGCTGCGGGACAATCGTGAGGAAACTGCCCGAGAACAGAATACAAACGCTTTCCGTTAATCTAACGCATCCACCTCAATTCATACTCGGTGGAAGACACGGTTACGTGTGCGGTTACACAGCAACAATGGACGTGAGGTCTCAAGTGCTGAGGAGTCTGGCCTGGCCTAGCCTCTCTCTACCCTGGCAGTGAGGGCATGTTCTCAGGTTGCCATGATGGCCGGTGACCTGAAGTGAGGTCAGCTCAAGCCTTCCTGTCCTGAAAGGGAGAGTGTCGAGTAAGGGCCTGGGACAGCAGCCCTGCATGCTCCAGCCTGAGCCAATACCAGCCCCGTCACACCTCCCACCCAGCACTCAGTGAATATAGCTATAATGGCCAAAATACAATGGATAATTACCAATTCACATCCTATTAATTAAATGTAATTAATAATTACACATCATTAAACAAAGAAGTCATAGTAACAGTAGTAGGTAAAATCCCCCATTAACACCTCAATAAAAAGGAAAAGTTTTCAGTTGAATTTTTAAAAATTGTCAAATAAATTGGCTGGCTAATTGAATGCTTCCGTGGTTCAAGCACACAAACTCAAAGACAGCCATAGACAGGCCATCCGCAAACAAACATACAAACACTGTGTGTGTGTGTGTGTGTGTGTGTGTGTGTGTGTGTGTGTGTATATACAGGCCAATTTAAAAAGTGCCAGTCTTAGCACTTTCATTCATAAAAGCTGTCAAGGGCCTTTCAACCAATGGGGAGACAGGACAGGAGAGCCTGAAAATTGAGCCTAATATCTCAGTCATAGCACATTCACCTCAGTTTAAATACCAGTACGCATCATGCAATGATCTAACAAGGTCTACTCTACAGGTGTATTCCATCTTCCAATAATGTTAGATTTGTGCATGAGACACGATATTATGAATTTATTTGTGTTATTTGATTAGATCTGAACATTTATTCCTTATGGAACTTTTCATTCCCAATACTGGCCAAGAATATCCACTAAAAATCTCCTGCAAAACAAAGGCTTGGATTCTCATTACAGTGCGTGGGATGCAATCCATGCTGTCTCACAAGTCTGCACAGGCGCGATACTTGGAATGTTAGCCAGAATCCCTATCAGATAAAATATCTACAACAGGAGCAATTGATAAGAACACAGCAACCCATTCTTACTGTAAAATGTAATTACACCAATCGCACACCTATATCCGATTCAGAGAAGACAATAAACCCCTGAAGATCACAAAAGACTGCGAGGAATCCGGAGCTTCTGGGAAAGGGGCATTGCAGATGAACAACGCCTTTCTTCTGCTACCCAGAAGGCAGCAGGAATGCCAACACTGCTCAAGCTAACCGTGATAAAGTATAGCCTCGTTTCTTCCACATAATGGGTTTAAAGACACAAATAAAATCTATCTTTATTTCTCGATAGGTGTTAAATAGGTGTGTTTTTTCCCACAAAAAAGTGGGACTAAAAGGATTTCTGAAAACAAATTATACTTACTTGTCTTCTCGGTTGCGATCAACTGCATAGAATTGTTTCCGTAACCACCTAAATGTAACAAAGAGAAATCCCAAGTGAAATTTTTAATCATTCAGCATTTACTATAAAATGCAGTTACTTTTACTGAATTTTTCAGTAGAAAAGTGCAGTGAACTGAGAGTAAAATTCAGTAACAAACAGAATTTGTTCATGAGAAAGCCTTTGCCATTCGGAGACTAGAACACATGCAGCGCAGACGCTGGCGCTGAACCTGACCTCCCCCACGGTGAATGTGAAATTTAAAGGGCTGAAGGGCAGAGGGCTGAGCACACTGACCTCTCGACCTGCAGCGGGGTGGGGGACTGCAGTGTGTCCGTTACCAGGGAGGTCAGACCCTTCACCCACATGGACATCTCCTCATCCGACGTGGCTGGAACACAGACAGGGCACAACACACATTCAGCTTCACCCTTATGCACTCTGAGGACACATGAATCTGGTCAATTAGCAAAATCTACGTGTGTCTGCGTGTCTGCGTCTCTGTGTGTGGTGTGTGTGCGTGTGTGGGGTGTGTGTGTGTATGCGTGCATGTCTGTGTGTGTGTATGCGCGCATGGTGCGGAAGGATACCTGCCAGGCTGAGGGCCTTGAGGCGAAACTCGGTGCCGTACAGGATGACGAAGCAGTGGGCCTGGTCAGGCCGGGCAGCAGAGTCCTCCACATAGCGCTCAAAGTCCCTGGACTTCTGCCCCGCCCGGATCTCCTTAATCTCCCGGATGTCAACTGGACAGGAAAGGGGGGGGGGGGCAGGCAGATGGTCAGTGCAAATGACACCACTTCCTGGGCACAGGTACTGAAACTCTCTGGCCCAGGCTCCTTCAGCACTTCACACAGTTACAGGAACACAGCAGGCTCAAGAGCGTTAGCAGCAGGGAAAACACTTGCATAAAATCTCAAATTAGAATACAGGAGGGTACAGCCTAACAGACCGCTCCAGCTTCCCTGCACCATGCCTGAGAGAATGCAACGACCCACTGACCACTTTAGGGCCTTTTTAGCAGGAGACAGACACGCCTCTGCGGACATGATATCACACTGCAGATCGCTGATGCTAGTCTCAAAGCTAGAACACAAGGGTAACAGGGGGGTGGAGCTGCAGTTCACTCGGTCCCTTTGATTGGGGGAAGAGTCAGCAGGAGGACCAGTCCCAGGACACCAACGTGCCTCACTGAGTGGTGTGCGAATTTAAATAGACCCCAGTCTGAGCAGGACAAAGGAGCACTGTCCAATGCGGAGGATGAAATTGGCGTGGACCACCCATCCCGCACAGTAGTGCCATTTAAGGGTCTCCCCATGGGTACAAATGACAATCAGCACACTCGTTTTTTTTTTTGGTTGTGTGTGTGCCCGTGTGTGTTCATTTACCACCGGTGACACTGGTCAGCATTTGTAAGAATAACCGCAGTTTTGTGAAACCCAACTGACAGAGTACACTAGTTATGTTTAAACTCTATTTTAAGACACATTTCCAAAGGAATTTTTTGAAAATGGCCAAAGTGAATTGAAATGGGACGGCAGTTACACCTTGGCGGGGCAGCACGCCCCATACCTGTACAGCACCGACAGAGTTGACCACAGACTCTCAGCACTTATTTCTGTACCTTCTGACCTCATGTCAACAGACAGAATTCACAAGTAACTTCACATGTCAACAAGATAAACTTAGAGCATTTCATGCTTTTTATTTTTTCTTTTTTTTTCTTCTTCTTCCTGCAGAATAAATCATCACAAATATTCCAGGCCCACAAAGAATATGTCTCCCCATTGGACATTTAGGTACATCAGCCATTGGATGCACATGAAAAATGAACACATATAGAGGTGTAAATGCCTTCTTCACTAGTAGGTCACTGGGTAGTGCATTTGCCTATGGGACCACTGGACGAGTGACAGGCCTGGGTTCAAATGCCCCTTGGACTCATATCTTATATCTTATCAAATCTCTTAACGCATTATACTGGCTTGCTACCTAACAAACATTTGTCAAAAAAATGTAAACAATTGGTGTTGCCATCTGTAAATGTTTGAAGGAAATTTATTAATATATCTGAAATCCAAAGAAAATACACCCACACTTTCACTTTCGGTATTTTGACTGAGTTTAACGTTAGCTACCTTGCTAACAAAACGACAGACCAAGTGTATAACGTTAGTACAGACGGCTTCAAAGTTAAGCACCAAAAGTTGCATTGAGATTCATTCCAGTAGGTAACCTTACCAGACGTATAGAAACCGGTGCAAGCAAATGACTTCTTCACGGCAGGTATATTGATTTTCTTAGTCAGAACAGTCAAATTCACCGCTGTGCCCCTACTCAACTATTTTTCAACTACGCTACTGTAGCTACCCTGCAAGCCACACTTCTAGCCATACAGATCCTCTATCAACATACAAACAATTAGTAGGTCTGTCATGTACACAATACCCCATTAAAAACACTTTAATTTAAAAACATGACAAACACTTTCATTTATTTGACATTCACAGTTAAAATTACTGAATCCACGCATATGAATTTCTTTCAGCTCGAATGCATGTCTCTTTGCATGCATTTATGTGTATATGCATGTCTCTTATAGCCTTCATTTATATACATTACCACCATCACTTTCTTTTAACACAGTACAAAAAAATTATATCTGGAGAAAGACTCACACATACAAAGCACTGTCTGCAAGGCATCAATTCAAACTTCAAAAATCTAGACCTGCCAATAAAAGCATTTATATCAAAATTAGGCCAAGTTACAAGAAACCAAATTAAACAAGCTGTATTCGAAAGCAATGCTACGCAATGTTTCCTAAATTTTTTCAAGTAACTTGGCCGTGTGTTTTTTAATCTTACAATCTCAAGACAATGTGCTCATTCAAACTTTGTGTCACAACAAAGTGTCAAATAACAAATTGCTTCCAACAAGACATTTAAATTAATGTATGAAACCACTGATGAACACCTGATGAATATGTTTATACTTGGTTGTCAAGTTCATTTTACAAAATGTACTTGCTATTATACAAGAACTAACTATACAACTTAAAATAAATACTGATTGTAAAATGAATACTGTACGCACATACATACATACACACACACACACACACACACAAATAGAATACTTAATTATCCCTTGCAGCATATAACATTCACGTTTACAAACAGACATTTATACCAAGAAACATACAATGATTCACACTACAGAAAGGTTTGGGGGGGGGGGGCTTATGTTTGCCCCATTAATGTACTGTATGGTGGAACATAGGGCCAAATAAATAATTTCAGAAACGTTGGGTAACATTACTTTGGAATTCAGCTTGTTTAATTTGTGTGAGCCAAGATAGCCAAAATAGTTTCTTGAAACTTACAGACAGTGCTTCGTATGTGTGAGTAACTTGGAATGTTGGTAGCCTATGTTGATAATGCATTTTTCTTCAGATTTAACTTTCGTGCCCACTGGAAGTTTGAGTGCCACACCGGAGTGGTGATCAGGGGCCGCAGGCTGCAGCAGTCAGCACTGCGAGGCAGCTGCCGCTGGATCTTCCTGCCCTAACCGCACTTCCTGTGCTGCTCCGCTACTTACATCACCCTGCAAGAGGTGCAGCTCAGCTCCATACCTTCTCAGGCACACACAGAAACAGACACACAGACACATACTGCACACACACACACGGTTGCCTGCCCACGTTCGGGGCACAGACACTATCACCTTATTTAAAGCTAGGCTCAAAATATATCTTTTTAGTCTCTCCTATATTTGAGGGGCAGGAGTGGGTGTCGGGCATAGCTATAGAGTCTCTGGTGGACTGAGCGGTTAGTGCTGTCACTGGATCATCATTGGTAGTGCTGTGTTAAGCTGAACCAGTCATGGTCTGGTGATGACGGTCTCAAGCCTGCCGTCATGGCTGTGTTCGCCCCTGCCTCTGTTTCCCTTAGCTATGCTGCTATAGCCTTATTCTGCCGGGGTTTTCCTTATTGCACGCAGGCACCTCTGTCTCTTCTGCTCTGCTTGCTAATCTACCTTTTGAACCCCCATTTGAACAATGGGTTTTTTCTTTCCTTTTTCGTTTTCCTCGGCTCTGGGCACCTGCCCGGAGCTCTAGCCCAAGTTTGCGGAGCCCCCCCCCCCCCCCCCCCCCGGCCCGAAGCTCCAGCCCTAGACCAGCTAGACACTCCCGCCTCCTGCCACTATTGACTTTCCATAACAAACCGGTGGCTGCCCGCGGCAGATGGGTTCCCCCTCTGAGTCCGGTTCTGCTCAAGGTTTCATCCTGCTATCAGTCAGGGACTTTTTCCTTGCCACTGTTGCCCTAGGCTCTTTGGGGGCCGGTTCTGTGTAAAGCTGCTTTGTGACAAAGCATTGTTAAAATGCTCCTGGATTCTGGCCTCAGTGACGACCTGCACCAATTCAAGCAAAGGGTACCGGACGTGAAGCTTAACAACGACAATACATTTTTCTTGTACACACATAGTTCCCCAAGCTATAGCCTATTTCAGGACTGCACCCACCTCCTGGCCCAAACTCAACAGAACTAGCACATTACATGAACTGTAATGCTAAGGGCTTTTTATTTCACATTAACAAATTACTTACTTAAATTACTTAAATTTGATAAAACAGATCATCATTTGCCGAAATGGAACGTTCAAGATTAGCTCAATTTATTAATATTCACTCAGGAGTAGTAGACCATTATCTCCCTCTCTTCTTGCCCCTATCTCCCCAAAACTCAAATCAACAGCCATAAGACTCAGGGTCCCCAGCACTCATGCCAATGTCAGTGTCTCCCAGCCCTGAAACTCTGAACCATAACGCAGGTTACGTTTTCACTCACTGTTCTCAGTCAATCAAGTTTGACTGAACAACACATTGACTACTGTTCTCCACAGGAAATGTCTTTGTGTTTATCAAAAATCTTTTTATAAAGCACTGTTCGATGTGCCCATACTAACAAACAAATTACAGCTACATTACAGTAAAGATGTTTAACAGTTGATGTTGTTGCTTAGTTTAACTAAGTGAAATAATTACATTTGGGCCCTGGGTCAAGAATGTAAAGTGTTATATGACACGTGAAATATACAATTAAATCTCAATAACTTAACATAACTTTGGCATGGGTTAATCATGGATAAAATTCAACTTTAGCCTAATCAATATTAGAAATAATAAATAAAACATCTAAATTAGCTTAATTACTAGAGACAGCTACTTTATATTATCAAGAGGCCAAATTTTACAGTTGGTCACTAAAATGCTTAATTTTCCATTTCAATTTCCAAGCTTTTCTTTTACAAATAATTTATGATAGATAACCTTTAAGAGGGATAAAATTCAGACCAATGACAATTAACAAACAGCCAAATCAAGCCAAATAAGTTCAAGGTAAAATATAAAAGAAAAAATGCACACACACACACACCACTTCCCCAAATGTCCAGACACAAGAAAATAACTGTCCTTCTCAGTGACTTCAATCACCAAAAACAGTCACACAGTAAAAAAATGTTTTCATGTAGTAGCCTAAACTGTGAAGTCTGATCTCATTCCAGTGTTAAAAAATAATATTTTCAGTGCGTGCACAGTAAATGTGAAAATATAAAACAAATACCTTAAAATAAGCTTTAAACATCACCACGAACAAAAATAAAAAATAAAAATTCCCTTTTGGGCGTGGGCTCCCTTTATCCAACGCTGTGTTTAACGCACGCACGCACGCACGCACTTTGGCAAGAGATTACACAAAATTTGTTCAATAAGTACTAAAACAAAATTGAGCACAAAATACACCTACATTTCCAATAAAGAGTGTTGCATAGCATAGCACAGAGAGCTGCAGTGAGGTGATCACTTTGTACCTCATTTGAGTGCAGTACTATTACCAGCACAGGGACACGAGAGACACTCCCCCAGTACAATAGCATCTTTTTTCATACCTATAAGTAAAGCAAAGTAAGGTCTTTCAGCCAGTGCAGGACACTACGGTCTCTAAGCTCTCTACTACTAAATAACAAACCAAAAAATTCCGCCATTGTTGCTTTCTCCCCCAGCTGTCCTCAGGCTTTTGTTTGGAAACCAATAGGATATGTCACAGAAATCACATGACTATACCAGTAAATAAATAGACAGTATTTTCTCCCAAATGACTCAGTTGGTACAGAAACTACCCACAAAACAAGACTAGACCCCATATGCTAGGTAACACAATTGAACTAGGGCTACATCGCAAGCAGTCTATGACCAGGTGTCCATACCCACGAGGCACAACTGCTTGCCCTACCCGGGGGCAGACTGGGTTTAAGTCACTACAGGTTCCTCAAAGTACCCCTGTATTAACACCTCAAGAATGCACCTTGAGGGTGCAAGTCCACATCAGCAAGCGGTACACCACTACACTGAAGGGACAGCACTCCTGTAGTACTGTGTGTCAGAGAGTGTGCACTGGATCAGGGAGGCTCAAGTCTATCAGAGAATTGGAAGCACTTCAGCAGCAATCCTTGAGTAGGTACAGGTAGAATAGAATTCACAAGAAAAATAATTTGTGCAAAACTAAGTAAGTAAAAGTAAGTCCTGTGGGAAGGGGAAAATAACATCCAGTTTAAAAAATAATTTGCTTAATGGACCACACAGTCTTATATTCCAAGAAAGCATTTCTCAAGTGCTGAAACACTTTAGTGAAACATTGGCCTTTGCGCAGGTCCATGCTGCATGTGTTCACCTAGGTTTTTTCCCCTTTTTATCTTTTAAGAGACACTGGGTTCAGCACTGCAATCAAGTTACGCCCAACCTTGCTGCCAGGCAAAAAAAGACTACAATTTGTTAAAAACACCTATATTTAAATAAGGCTTTATGCATGTCAACTGAAAATATACAGACCAGCATGAACACATTAGTTCATGTACGGTACCACTTGTACAACTTTTAAAAACAGATAAAATTCTAAATACAACCTACACATATTCTAAGCATATGGGAATGGAAAGCAACTGAAAAACATCCACAGTTTGCGGTTGAGTACCTCACAACAAGGCCATCAGTTTCCACAGAAGCGCTATAGTGTTATAGCTTACAAATACTTCCCCCAGCCCACATCCAAGGCAACTGCATTGAAACTCTGACATTTCTCTGTGTGCACTGAACATAGTGAAGGATGAAAACTGCAATTTCAAAACCCACGGAAGTTCGCACACAAACACTCATTGTGTGTGCGCGCAAATTTTTTTTTTTTTTATACTGTCAGTAAATGTGTTCAACAGCTGTGAGGCAATGAAGCTCACACACCCTACATGGAAACAATTACACTATTCCCTCCATACATTTTGTACAATTAAATAGGGCAGTAGTATTAAGTAGTATTCACCTGCTCAAATCCTAGTATGTACACATTTTTCTCTTGAGGGGGTGTGTGAAGTAGCTGTACCTTTGAAGTAGCCTATATTACTGTACATAACATTCCTGGCTCCCAGTCAAATATAGGGACCAGTGTTAGAAATGAGCTTAGTAGAAACACCCGTACAGTACATTAGACAGTGCATTTTCAATTGTTTTCTGTGCTTGTCCCTTATAAAATAAACAATATTTAAAAAAATACTGCACATGGCTTAACCCTCTTATTAAAAAATGCCCAGGAAATTTTACAATATGACTTTACTCAACCCTACTTAAATCCAGGTGACTATATTTCCACCATTCTCAAAGCAGCATCATTCTGCAATTAATGGAGCCTTATCTGACTAGAAGTAGGCTTTAGACTTAGTTAGTAGCATTCAAGAATCACTTTCGAGGATTGCCTGAAAACATTCACTTCATCTAAGACAAAGGCCAACGCAAATATAACTTTATAAGTTCAGAAACATACTAAGAATGTTGCCTTAGGCTAGGCTATATTAATCCTTGTATCCAAATGCACAATACACTGTAGCCCAGGGCTGCCCAACCCTGTTCCTGGAGATCTACCATCCCTTAGGTTTTCATTTCAACCCTAATTTGGCACAACTGATTCTACTAATCAGCAGCTCAATGAGATCTCTAGCTGTTGACTGAGGTGTGCTTTGTTAGGGCTGGAGTAAAAGCTACAGGACAGTAGATCCCCAGGAGCAGGGCTGGGCAGCCCTGACGGCCTATAGCTCATTTCATTTCATTAAAAGATAACTTCACGAAATTCTGGGGCCATATTCACAAAACATCCTTAAGCTAAAAGTAGCTCCTAACTTGTCGATTTAGGAAAACACAATGGACAAATCAGTCTTCGCTTTTGGTTTTTTGTCTAAGAGCAACTCACAAAGCATTTTACCCATACAAACAGCTCCTAAATCAGCTAAATGTTAGGGTTAGACTCCTAAGTCCTAAGACCAAACCACAAACAGTCCTAAAAATGGCTGCTCCCGCCTCATAATTTGTTTTTGTTGTTTTCCTTTGCAGGGCAATGTAGCGTCACTTGTTGCTGTCAGCCATGGTGATTCTAGCCAAAAAATTAAAAGGCAGTTTTACAAGCTGCCAGACAAGCAAGAGGCTGATATATATATATATATACACATATACACACACACTTGACTAGTCAGTGTATTATTTTGGGTTTCATGATTTCATTTGAATTTTAAAATCTTAATTTGAATATAGCAACATGATCTGTACCTCCAGCTACAGTTTTCTATGATGGTTTGCCAACACAGACCCTTGCCAATCAACCACTGGGAGCATACCAATAAGCTTGCTCTTGAACCACAATATCATTCATAGCAACAAGGTCAACCCTGCCCTTTCTCTCAACTTAAGAGTTCATCCCATTTCTTAATAAAAGTTGGTTTCAGCAGCTTTGAGAATAGGTTATAACAGTAAACTCTTAGCTGGCAACCTTTAGTGACACTTAGGACAACTCTTAAGATGCAAGACAAAACATTTTGTAAATATGGCCCCTGGTATATAACTCGACCATTTAAATTTAAATTACACAACAGTGGCCATAATGGGCCAGGACTCCAGGGACACCTCAGATGCGAGCTGGACAGTCCTCCATAAGTCCAAGTGAGGACACTGACCATGACCACGGCAGCTCACCGAAGACAGACAAAGCAGTTAGACGAAAACAGCAAATGTGTACCGCGCTGATCAACTTCCCAAAATGTATGCATTCATCATTTCATGTACGCTGTATGAATTCCTGTTGCAGCAGCGCATACAAACTTCATACAACAGCAAATGACATAACTTTTTAAGCAAAATATGGCTGTGCCAAGCTTGTGTTCTGCTGGTCTGAAAGTGAATGAGAGCTACAACGCTATCTTCTGCAGCAAAACCCCATAATCTGGGTGTGTTCTACCGGCCAGATCAACCCCAGTAGGAAGCTGACCCACATAAACTTTCGCAATCTTCAGTAAAGACCACACTTCATATCAAAGGCAGCCGCACTCTTTTGTATAAATCTTGCTGAAATTGCAGAATGTGGTCATGTCTAATCTCACAGAAGCAGCATGATCATCTCATTTAGCTATATGCTAAATGCCTGTAATGTATTGTAATATTCAACAGCAATGTTTGTTTAGTGTGAACATTTCTCATTTTTATATTCAAGTACATCACATATAGCTAGTATTATTGATGCAGACTTTAAAAGGTGGTTGGAAAATAAATGCAGCCATGTCACATGCCCAGAAAATGTAAAAATTCCATGTTGAACAGTGAATTATGCAATCAACTGTTCCATCTAGTTTCCATTCAGCAAGCAATTCCAATGACAAAGTCAAATCTCTCTCCCTTAAACTATGTTTTCCTTGGCTACAGCAGAGACAATATCAATAAAATGACCACATGGAATCTTCAACAATTCCAAGCATGCATAAAACAAGGCTAGGCTCAAGTAATTTTCACCCAAATACTGAAGTCTTTCTTTGCTGTAATTCTGTTTACAGAAGATGCATAGCTGACAGCAATATTTGTGGTATTCTGGAGTGTGGAACCATTTAATCAGAAGATTCCTGTTGTGAACATAATACGATCAACAAAGGTAAAAGTTCAAACAAAACATCTCCGACATTACAGAAATTATGGCAAAAAAGTCACATGTATCCAATCAAAATTCAAGAATTTCCCCCAAGAAAAATACTTGATATCACGTTTTTCCATTTACCAGAAGTGAATTTCTCCTTCCTCAAGTCTAAAATTGCACTGAATGACAACACTGATTAAATTTATAGACCTGAAGTAGAAATGCCAACTAGTCATTCAGATTCTGGCACTGACAAGAGTTGGAGAGAGGAGTTTCTTTGAGATGGTGTGCCATCTTTAAATCCAACAAAAAATGAACACTAAATGCAATGGGGGGACAGAATGCAATGCACACTATACCAATTTTACCAAAAATGACTTCAATTTTTCTCCCAACACCTTTGTGCAATTTAGACCTACTATGGTATGGTATAGGCTAGTAAAACCAGAGATTGCTATCCAAGTCCAATACGCAGCTGATGCTAGTGAGATATCATACAAAGGGACAGCGCGTTTGTAAAGTCACAGATTATGGATAGCATTTAATCCGAATTGTGTGCGTTGTCTTTAATTACACCTTTGTACCTTTTAAAGAGTTGTTAACTGAAAAGCGTGAAGAAGCAGATTCTTCAGATTGTTGTAGGTGTGAGTGCAATGATAGGAATCTTACAGGTGATGGAAATATAAAGCGGTGGCAAAATTATGGCGCAGCATTGCATGTTTGATCTCAAATTGAAGGACTAGTCAGTCTTACGAGACATGACCTTCCCCCTTTTAACAATCAGTGTCACCGCCTGCCTCATCCCAGATTGATTTGTGATGCTGTCAAAACCCCTCCTTTCCAGGATTCAAACAGCACTGACTGATCTCTCGCAGAGATCTCTCACTCATACCAAGGCCTACATTATATGAATCTGTGCCATAAAGTCCTACTACGGTTTGAATTGCTATTATTATGCCACAACTCGTACTGGCTGAATGTATGCATTTTTCTCATTTCTGCATAATTATTTTATGGTTCCGATGTTTGAATTTGGGTATGGTGAAAAACAATAATGATTGAAGGCAAATTTAAAGAAATCCATCCACAAAATATAATCAGGCTTGTGTGGAATTTTCAGCCTATTTTTCCCCTAGTTACCACTTTGTTCAACCACATAGTCATTACAGCCCATTTTGTTGTGCATTGTGACGGATGAGAAAACAAAATGCACTATAAAACTGTCCGTGGAATTATACTAACTGAATATTTTTCTAATTCAATTTTTTTTTTCTCCAATATACACATTACCTGTTGCACAATAATATCCTGGGTAACTGCCGTGTACCAGGAGGGAAGGAGACATTTCTACCAAACCCTGTCACCATGAAAACGGAAAACATTTACGAACGCTCCAGTAGTCACTACATTTCCCGTAGAAGCAAGCATTGCTATTTCTGTTGCTACATTATTAGGCGGTATTCGCCGATAACACCCCACTTCGAGTATCAAGTGGTGGCTGTGGCTCACATGTATGACAACCATCTACAGAGAGATTTTTTTTTTTTTTTTTTTTAATCGTTTAAGCCTTTTCCCCCCTCTGCTGCATCCGGAGCAGAGTGCAGCTGTGCGCCAGACATCCTGCATCGCCAAAAAACTGAGGGAACGACGCGATACTGGATTCAGCTTCACTTGACATTGTAGATTGGCTATTTTAATAGCCTACGCTTCGGCCTTCGGCTTCGGGTACAAGCAATTGGCCTACTATACAAGCAGAAACATAGCCTACCCCAAACACAAATACTGTAATTACAGCTATCAATATTTCATTAACATGAAATTATAATCTTTGTTTTGAAAGACTGGGCCAATGGTTGCGTCTTGCTCCAGCCAACTCGGCCTCGCACAAGGCAATACGGCAGCCAACGTGTGCATAGGCATAGGAATCGCCCATTCATTTTAAGTGTTCATTAAAAATAGTGCAACATTTTCAATGAAAACGGTAGACCATACCAAATATTACCTATCACGGCAAATGTGTTTCTGTTGGGTTCGCCCGTCATAACGTTCAATTTCTGAAAGGTGAAGACCTGTTTAGCGTCGTTACACGTTTTGTGAAGTTCATTCTCTGTACTGTAGTCACCACAAAATAACAGGGCAATTTACTAGGCTATATTAGCTCGTATACAGTAGTAACCTGTGTGCATCTGAATGCATGGAGCCTCTATCAGCTGTTAATCTCTTAGCAGTCCTACTGTGGCAAACTCGGTGTTCATCTTCTCGATCATACAGTTATCACATATTCTAAGACCTTGTTTCTATCACTGTGTACTGTATCTGCACCGCACGATTCCGAGAACACTTAGCCTACACTACTGGGTGCGTCAAAGGATTCAACTTTAAAATGTTCTGCAAAGTTTATACAATATTAATGGTCAACACGATAGTCAAGGGGTTTCCCGAATACTCACTTTCTCCTTCTATTTTATCCGTGCCTCTGGTCCATATAATTTGCCTAGTCTCGAGTTTGACTTGAAATGTTCTCCTCTCTGGCCGCTGGGACTTTTTTGAATAAAATAGTGTCAAAACGGTGCCCAGCTCCAGGTCTCGGTAAAGATTGTTAATCTCAGTGTCATTTTCAGTCCAGGAGACCGGTCCATTTGAAAAGAATCCTGTCGTTCCAGCCATGATCATTTCCCTTTTGTTGTCCTTTTTCTTCAGCACAATTTTCGACCTGTGAGTCTAAGACGAAGATGCCTAAGGTAAGAAAAACAGAAGCCGGTCAACAAAGGTTTGCCAGAGACCTGTATAATTGAGTTGTGGGCAGAATTTGTTAATAGGCTAATACGTTTTATCGATAGGTAATTAGCTGCACAGGAGCCCACCAACAACTAATCCAGATACAGCAGTTTAGAAATTAGCGTTAGATATTGAGATTTGAAATTAACAACGTTTTGTCTATCGAGTGGGAATGAGCGGAGAAGAAACTTTAACGGCAAGACATTTCTATTTATTACCGAGACGAGCCAAATAAAAGCCTTCAATTTCTGTGAGCTGGATTAGCAAACCGACACAAATTCCCCACAATGACGGGCTACTAAGGAGAAAAGCCACAGGTTTTATGGCAGTCTAATCAGTAAAACAGTTAACACAGTTTATCGCACTGCAGTCACTAGCTGCCGAGATAGCGAATTATATTAATGAGAATTCGTGTTTCCTGTCTCGCTAACAATTTAGCAAGCTAGCTACAAAGTTTCCTTCGTTGCTTCGGTCTTATGCCTTTTTGTAACTCTCAGCAGACATAAAATGCTACGGTTACTAATAATACCACATTTGGAACACGTAATGTTGGAAAATCCAGATTTTTCTACAAGGCTAAGGAAGAAGCAGATGTGACCAAGGAGAAGTATGGCTGGTCTCAGTGCAATCATTTCAGGTAGCTAGCTGCAGTATTTTTTGTCGTCTTTCTTGTACCCTTCTCCTTACCTAATCAGAATTTAATTGCCACTAGCTCAACAAAAGCAGAACAACACGTCGTCTCGCTGCAATCTCGGTCCCGCACATCGTTGTGCCAACCTTGGTGGTGTTCTTGTCTTCCTCGTTTGGTTATTATATCATCGTTAGGCTAGCTATGCTTTTTAGTCCCGAGAAAAGCCTTGTGGTTTTCCCCTCAGCGTCCTGTGAGCCTCCATCGAGTTAGCCATATGCAAGCCTGTCCGTTTCAGACACAGTAGCGGCCCTTCCCCCATCCGACCCCCTCTGTACAACAAAGCATGGGATAGATCTGCCTCTTAAAGACACAGGTTTGACTTTCTGCAATTGTTCTTCCAGTTACCTTTAAATAAACTTAAGCCATGCAACAAGCTCACTACTCAGCTGTTTTGTGAAAACTATATATGTTCAGGCGAAAAATCAATCAAAATGATAGGTGCATGCACTCCATGCCTTGTTCTTTAACCAATTTATAATAAAATTACGCGTTAAAGTTTGGATACCAGCGTGTTATGACAAACAGAACATTTTTCATGCTAATTTACGCGTTTACATCTCATGAACTTCGATTTAAAAGACTACAAGTGAGTTTCTTACACGCAGTATTCTTTGGAGAAATTATGCGTCTTGGAGACAAGTGGTACACTTAGGCTACCCAGCGCTCAGATAGATAGATAGATAAATAAATAAATAAATAAATAAAAGTTCTCCTCGGTGCTGTGGGAAAAACAAATGGACAGTAAGACATACCCAGATCAGCCGCATACTATATCATATATCGAAGACAGGTCAGACAGGCATGTAAAATAATTCTCATTTCAGAAGTTAGTCTCACGACTTCACAAAAGACAGCCTTCACATTTCGGATTGCAAGCTTGAACACTTCAACAAAACCGCAGTGCACATTTTTTTTTGCAAATGCATGCATATTGCTAAGCGTCTCTCCGGAGTCATACAGTATCAACCATATCTCATCGCTTGACGAAGTAGCATATAAGATACCTATTTTCCTCCATACATTAGAGCACACGAATAGTTTTCTCTCTCTCTATTTTCATTAGGCAATTATTTGATAAGGGGGATCAATCATTAAAAATAAAAAAGACAAAAATTACCTTCAGAGTGGAACAGGGTATGTGTGTAAATATTGTTTCTCTGTGACCATACGCGACGCTGATTACTTTTTCCCACAGCCTAATCATCACGAATGCCAAACTGAACGCTGCCATTTTAATTGATCTGTGAGGTCGCGTTTCACATTTGATTGATGAGCTCAGCGCTCTAAATGTAGGCAATTTCATGACAACGACAGATTTCAAACTGTATAAAGGTACATGCATACAGGGTAGGCTGTAGTATTTGACTATAGCATTTCCAACCCAGTGCATAAATTCTGACATACCAAAACCAGAATGAAGGCATCCATTGCATACTTAACGTAGGCTATGTGGCTTTATCCTATCAAGAAGCTCGTGGAACTGACTCAAATTGATCCAGATATTAAGAAATCAACTGCCATCATTACCATTTTTATTAATCAGTTTTATTTTACCTGAGAAAAAATTGATTGAGATGGAAATCCGTTTTCAAATGGTACCCAGAGCCAAACCTACGGTTTTGGCGGCCCCAAACTAGAATGTTGTTGTGTCCAAGTGCTCCAAAAAAAAACTTAAATTGTGTGGCCCAGAAGTATGTGTGGGCCTAAGCAACTGTATAGAGGGTTTATGCCAACGGCCAGCTATGGGGGGACCGGGCATAAAATAAATTTGAAAAATAAAGCACAACATCTCTGTTTGATAGCAAACAGAAATGACAAATCGTATAGTTGGTAGGCTGTAGTGGGAAAAAAATTCAGAAAATATGTTTTCCCAGTGTGTCAATTTTAACATCCTGTGGAAATCTGCAGTCAGAAAAATGACAACCCTCTACACCTTTTGTTAGAGCCCCCAAAGAACGATTACAGTGCACACCAGATCTCTCTCTGTAGCTAGTGATCCTGTATTAAATTAGATACATGTATAATTCCCATAAAACAGCATGATCATGAATCCACCAGAAATACTTAAAATCCAATACATTTCATACATTTATGTGCCGCTGCAGTCCCTGCATTACACGGCATGTAAACCTTAAAGGAACTGTAGCACCCTCCTATGGTCAATGGAAAAATGCACTAATGACAATCATGGTGACCATATCTCTAAAATAGGTACTTTGTACTACGAAGTGGACCCCATGAAAGTAGGTGAAAGTTTCAAAGTTTTGTTTTTAGGCTTGTAATAAATATTTATTTTAACTGTTGCATCTTATGATGCAAGAACCTCTAACGTTCTGTGGAATATGGCAAGCCATTTTAGCTTTAATTCATTTCTAGAGGATATCGCAAATTCAAATTCTAACTAGTTAGAATGCAAATTGTTGATATCAGAAATTCAATTATAACTAGTTATGTGTATTTCTGATATCAGAAATTCTATTTTAACTAGTCAGATTTAAATCATTTTTCTCATTCATTTCAATGGGAATTTGACCTAGTTAAAATGCCAATTTCTGATATCAGAAAATCCAATTACTGATATCAACAATATAATTTCAACTAGTTAAAATACCTATTTCTGATATCAATAATAGAATTTTAACTAGTTTTAATTAGAATATCCAATTTTAACTAGTTAAAATACAATTCTTGATATCAAAAATGAAAGGTCCCATTGAAATGAATGGGGAAAACGCTTGAATTATAACTAGTTACAATTGAATTTCTGATATCAAGAATTTGCATTCCAACTAGTTAGAATTGTATTTGCGATATCCTCTAGAAATGAATTAAAGCTAAAACGACTTGCCGTAGTGGAACTACTTTTGCATAACAGTGACTTCATATTTAAAATTTAATATGGACCTAAAAGGCCTAAGTCAAGGAGATCAGTGGAAATTAAGTTTACCCCCACCCAAATACAATTATATTTCCAACTGTCCACTTTAGAGCAGCTGCTGTTGGGCATGCTTCCTGCCCTCATTAATGCATCTGATAACCTGTGTGTATAGAGGGGCATATTAATGCATGCTGCTAGAGTTCTTATGTCCTACTAAGGTTCATTTGCACTTAAATTAATGTGGTGTAGCCTGTCTCAGGTCAGCCATTGTAATCTGTTTATAAAAAATGCAAACAATCCCAAATTTTTAAAATCAATTTCTATTGTAAACTCAAATTACATTGTTGCGTTATGCGGGGACAGCACTGTGCGTGCACACACACACACACAGCAGAGAACATCATGTATTTGAATTGTATTTTTTATTTTTAAATAACCTACAAGGGCAAAAATGAAGGCTTGGACAAGAGGTGGAATAAGCTGGTAAAGAATTAACATTGGCTGCTTATATTAATGCTAATGCTTCCTAGAACAAAACAAAAGTAAGTCCAGAGTTACCTGTGAGAATTCACATTAATTCATGTTAGACTGTCCTCCTTCATTCTTTACACAACTGCAAAAAAATAAACGCCCTAATTGCAGCTTAATGGTTGATTGTAGGGTTTTTTTTTGGCAAAATTGATATCCCTCACATTTTTCCATCTGACCTTTGGGAAGAAAACTTGCCCAAACTAGTACATTAAAACATAGCCATTGCTTCAAGTAACAAAGACATGACTGTTGTTCCTCTGTTAAAAACAGGCAGTAAAATTAAGTTAAAACCAAATGGTGATTCAGAACCATGTAGAAAGAGTTTCATAGGATTTAAAAGCATTGGTTCACAAATACACTGAAGAAAATAATCCCTGATAGAAACTGTAAAACAAAAAAATTCACATTCTGTCTGCTAAAGTTATATTAACAGTAATAGGATGTTTATCTATACACCCTCATTCATGTTCAGAATTACACACAATTCAAAGCTGAGCTAAAATGCACATTTACCACGTCACACGCTCACCCAAACACACAGCTTCTTCAGTCAGTTAATTCCCAGCTGGTCTTGCATTTCACTTTCTTACAAGGCGTGGGTGTACGTTAAGGAACTCTTTGATTTATCTTTTTCTATTAAAATATAGAATTCATCAATAAATCTTAGGGGCAGAAATGGACCAAGAGAGCAAAAAAACAAAACATGAAATGATAAAAACACAAGCAGTTCTCTTGAATACAGCAGCTATAAGCCACAGAGTTTGTAAAGTCAGGTGCCTCGCTGACGCAGGGTTAAGCCTGTTTGGGCCGAGCATCTGTCATTCCCCAGTCCAGGGGGATTACTGCTATGTGGTTGTTAAGGGCAGTCACTTTGCACAGTCTTCCAGTGTGGACACCTGAAGTCACATCAATCCAACTACCTAAAAGAACTTCCTTCCCATACTCCCTCTGCAACTACCCCTGACCCCCCTCGCCCATCCCCCATCCCGAGCCCTTATGCCCACCTCCTGTAATAGCCTTTTCCTCTGACCCTTCTTTCTCCTTGGTCAGGTTGACCACATGGTGGAATCAGTGATGCTACAAACATACTTTAAAAATGTCTTTTAAATTACAAGGGAAGGAAACATTTGGAACTTTAAAATGGGATTAAAATTCAAAGTCTTCGTCCGCCATGTCAATGGCCCAGGCAAACTTCTCCCGCTGGGTTTTGTTATAGATTTTCTCAATGGGCACGTTCCACTTCTTGCACCTAGAGGAAAGAGGAAGGGAAGGGAATGAAAGGGGAGAGAAAGAGAGAGAGAGAGAGAAACAAGGTTGTTTGTTATGAACTTATCAGCAGAAAGCCTTAGTGCACGCTGGCACGGTGTGAGGCATGGAGGAGACTGCTGCATGGAGTAAGGTGAATTCTTCAGAACTATGCAGGTCAGCTACCAAATGCCCAGGCAGGTTCCTACAATTCCAGAGGAGCAGGGGTGCTGGAGGAAAAACATCCATTCAGCTGGAACATTTGGCACCTCTGCAATCCTCTCCCCGTTAGTAAGGAAAGTACGGGCTGGGACGCTGTTTGGCGCTTGTGCAACCCCATTGTTCCCGCTTGCATTTTTTTCCCCTTTTGCAGCTGCTATTGTTGCACCACATTGCAAGTGCACTTCCGTCCTCAAACTCCCAATCAGGGCTACATAAAATTACTTCTGAGCTTAGGCTTTCAAAGATTAATTTAATGCTGTGAGCATCAATAAAGTGGGCATCTGAGGCACAGTCTCCATGACCAAACAACACATTCATATTTCAATCGTCAACGTTTCTTGGAAATGTAGCTTTTACTAGCTCTTCTACCCCTTATTTTATTCAAATGATTTGATTATATATAATTATTTATAAACCACCACCACTGCATGTTTGTTGTGCACCACTGCACAAAGAGTCTGTGTCATGGTAATAGCTATACTGGACAGTGGTATAATCTTTGATTACTGCTGCTACTCCTCTGAATGGTGGATGAGCACTTACCAGGCTACCGAGATGCGTGGGTCCAGGTAGTTGAGTTTGGAGGTGCCCAAAGCGATCTGCTTGTTCTCCTCACGGTCTGTTGCCTGCACTTCAAGTTTCATGAGCTGCTCCTCTATTCTCTGCACAGCCTTCTTCTTGGTCTCCACGGCTCTGAGAAGACAGGGTGAGAGAACCGCTCAGAACCTCTGTCCTCCTGCCGATGCGTGACATACAAGGCAGTGCTCCGCACCCCACCCCGCACGTACTTTTTGGTCTTCTCGTCTTTCCGCACTTTGGCATCTGCCTTGGCGCTCTTCAGCTCTCTCCTGGCATCAGAGAGCTGGTCCTTCTTGGCATCTATCTGAGACGATGCGCAATCATGAGACAGACAGACAAGAAAGCAAAAAAAAACAAAAAACAGGAAAACAGGCTGAAGGAGATGGCAGGGGGTTGGGATTCCTGTTGCCATGACGATGGTGGTGGGAACACCTCTTACCTTGGTCTGTAGGTTCTGCATGGACTTCTCAAAAGTCTTGGGCGGGGCTCTCTGATGATTGCACAGAATGGCCACGGCTCGGTTGGCCCGGTTGTAGGACAGGATCTTGGCAGGGATGTTCTCCTCAGCTGGAGAGAGAGCAGTTACAGTGGAGAGTCTGCAGTGATTCATTGATGTGCCCCACTCTCACCATTACCATCACACTGTCCATAAACCCAATGAGCTGTTGTCTGTCCTCAGATCCTATATCACACTAATATTTTAGGGAGTCCTGGAAAAATATCCTATTTTTTTATGACCTTGAAGAACTATTCAAGGTCATAAATCATCTTAAAATTTAAACTAAATCTTTATTACAGTTGCAGTACTCGGTGTGCTGAGCTCAAATCTGAGCTCTGTGTGGAGCTGCTGCTCAGTGTCTTCAGACTGGGCTCACTCACGGCTGGTCAGCTCTTTCAGCTGCTGCTGCAGGGTGATGGAGGCGTTGTAGGTACGGAACACTTTGGCCGTCAGTCCGTCCATCAGCTCCTGAAGGTGCTTGTTCAGAATTGAGGTCTGGGGGCAGGGAACAAAAATCAAGTCAGGTCTGATTACAGCATTTATTACTGTGAGGTAAAAGCATGTCACGTGTGGACCCACGCTTAAGCACCAAGGTACAGCTTTGTAGAGGAAGGCGAAACAGCCCCGCTTACATTAAGGCGGTCAAAGAGGTCATCTTCCGGCTGCTTGTTTTCCAAGAAGAGCTGAAGATTCTTGAAGACCTGGAGACAGCACAAATACCTCCATTAGCTCTGACCAAGAACCTTCCTAAAATGTCAAAACTGTCTCAAAATGTATTTAAGTGTGTATTTATGTGCGCATGTGTGCCATGGTAAATGGTAAATGGACTGCATTTATATAGCGCTTTTATCCAAAGCGCTATATAAAGCGCATTCAATGTGTGTTGAATGTACATTTCTGCCGCTTTCTTCCCCTCCCTCTCAGGATCTACCCCGTTTCTGTGCCAGTAATAGCAGGAAACAGACCTCCCTGTGAGGCAGTGCTGACGGAAACCCTTTAGAGCCTAGATCACCTGTCTGTACAAACATCCTCCCAGATAATCTCACACACACACACACACACACACATGCGCACACGCACACATACACTACCTCTACAGAACCTTTCCACTGCTGCATTGATGCAAACATATAAACATTTAAAATTGGAGTTCCCAAAAACACAAAAATAGTGAGCTGCCAACAGCCTTGCTCGCACACATTCATTTCATTTTCTATTGACATTTTTTCTATTGACAGTTTGACAGGAGTTCATTCGAACCGTACAGGACCCAGACCTGTTGCAGTCCACACTGCTTAATGTAGGAGCGTTAGAATTAAAGGCACAGACAAACAGAGTGGTTTTTGCCTCCACCTCCTCCTCTTACCCTCTTTTCCACAGGAATTTTATTGTAGTAACGGATGGAGTCTTTTCCCAGGAAATCAAACTCCACGACAAACTCCTGCCCGTCTATCTCAGGGTAAAGTTTGATGTGTTCCACACGCAGGGAGCAGCAGCCCACCGTGTCCGCCGTCTCCCCCTCCTCCTTCTCGTTCCCTGCTCGCAGGGCTAGCTGTGTTTGGAAGGACAGAAGGCACTCACTCACTTATGGCAGCGTTATGAGGCACACAAACCAAAAGCAACTTACCATATGGAATACACTATATAATATATATATATATATATATATATATATATAATACACTTTACAAAATACAACAGTGGACATGCAATTGTTTTTACTTGTTAGGTTACACTATAATAAGAGGTGTACACAACAGGCTGGGTATTTTACAATGTAAACAAGGGAAAAAAGTGTGAACATATAAAAACACCCCTGATTTAAAATTGTGCTATGCAGGATTTTTAACCCTGCTGTGGTCCTGTGTTTTCAATTAAAGAATTATCCTCTATCCTCAAGCCCACCCATTCACCACCTTTAAAATCAAGAAACATGCTTGAGTGCAGGCAGCCTGGCTACCTGGATAGCTAGAGGTAAGGTTACTTACAGGTACAACAGAAAACAACTCCATGTTGCTTTTCATCCCCTTGGTGAACTTTGGCTGTTGCCATTGAGGAAAAGCAGTTCCGAGGCTGATTCTGGTTTTTGAACAAGCCATTGTGGCTTTTCGTTTCACTTCACTATATTTGTGCTTCTTCACCTTGCAGTAGCTAGCTAGTGACAAATTCTCCTTTGAAACCCGATAACACTGCACAGACTCTGTAGCCACACCCACCCATCCCCATGCAGAAAAGACCATCACACCCAGAAATGTCCCAAACACATTTTAGAATAAAAAAAGAGCAGAGATTTGGCAAATATGAGCAAAGCCTGAGATTGTCAGCACATCATATAGATGACTAAGCATGATAATTTTAGAATATTTTCAAGGTGAAAATCCTGCATAGTATTCCTTTAACCACATTTCTGAAGGAACGCATCAGTGAAGTGAACATCAGCAAGTACAAGCATCCAGTTGACAAACAATCCACAGCTGTACTCAGCTCTATTTCTTGTTCCAACGATGAACGCTATGCTTATATGGGGTCAAAGAGTCAAGGATGTTAAAATGGCTGCCAAACTACTCTTTTAAAAAAGGCAAAAGGAGATCTCATCTGACACAGCAAAAACATAACCCATTAATTTACATGGGAAAAATGCCAGTGTTGTGCTGCATGTGTATCATTACTCTGCAGTCACTAAGTGGGTGATGCACAGGAAGGTTTGCTTACTGTTCTAAAGAATGCATATTTTACTGGCACCTTGTTCCACTTGACCTAAAAATGGCTGACTTATGGGTTGAGACTACTTTGTAGTGGCAATTTAAAAAAGAAAATCAATGTTGCTAAAACAACATCACCACCATCTTTTCAGAATAAAAGAAACCCTTTTCAGTGTGGAATTAGATGTCATTTCTGATGCATCCACAGAGTGCCGCTGTTTTCCCCGGATTTTTGTTCTTCACCTTGTCGATGAAATACAGGGCTACTGCTCTCTGGCGGATCCTCATCTCTTTGGACTTCCAGTCATCCCGGTACTGAGACCGGAGTCGGTCCACGCACTTCTTTAGTCTGCGGGCCGTCTCGTACTTCTGCCAGTCCTTCTCTCCCTATAGGTGGGAGTGGAAATGCAAGGACATGCAAGAAGCGGTTACTTTCAGGGCCTCAGATACACAAACCTTTATCAACTTTTTTTATTCATCGTTTCATATTCCTGAGTGTTCGTGAATCTCTATGGTGTTTTTATATCTCTCTCTCTTTGTCTCTCTCAAAAACATACTAATGTGAAACCTTTGGTTTTCAAGTAAGCTGAACTTCTAAATTCAACACTGAGTCATGGAATTTATGAGAATAACACTCGTTTTCTAGCCAGGGAACATCATGTCTTTGTGTCAGCAGTAATAAAGACAGTTGCCTGGATTTATGGTTTTATTTTGGTTTGGACTGTTTCTGGAAAAAATACTTGCCATAACACAGCATAGAGATAGTATTCTGCTACACTCTGCTGAAATGACTAGATATTGAGATGAATTACGTATGCCCTTTATTACAAAGGTACTTTGAAAACTTCAGAAAACTGCAACAGCAACAGCACTGGTCATCTCCTAGAGTGCTCATGTTGATGTGCAGAGCAGGGGGTGTGGCAGCTGATGGGGAAAATTTACACCTCAGGAGAATCATTCAACCCAGTGAATAAGGGGCACCAGCAACCCAGCTGGACACAGGCTTCAGTCAATAATCTGCAGTTTATGCATATGCAGAAACAGCACTCTTTCTGTTTAAGCCACAAGTCCCCATTTACCCCCAATTCTCTGCCTTTGCTATGCAACTCACTATTATCATACTGAACGTGATTGTACAGGAGCTGAAAATGGTTAAAATAACCATAAATGATCACAGAGGGATGTATCCACAACACATCCACCAAATATCTATTGAAAGTAATGCCAATAACTATAATAACACATAGTACATTTCAAGTCAGACATAAAATCTGTAATGAAAGAACCCTGAGTATTTTATGGCCGTGGTCGGGACGTCCCCGCCACCCCACCTCCTCCCCTCAACTGCACACATGTTCTAAAAACATACCACCCACAAGGAAACAACCACATATGGTTAGTGTAGCTACATCTATTGAGAATGGCAGAGGGCTTCATGGTTGCGAGTGCATTGAAACGGGCAGCAAGATCTGACAACAAGAGACACAGTACAGTGCCAGCCACATCAAACAAATACAGTAGAATCCAATTAATTGCATAACAGATTATCACATAATTCAGGCACTTGCACAGAATCACCAAATCCCAAACCATTTTCAATTCATTTCATTGTTAAGAAATTACATATTTGCATAAACTATTATGAAGCATAAAACATATTTTGGATATTTGCATTAAATTATGGCCAATTACATTGTATAATGATCTAAAAATTAGCAATAACAGAGGAAATCACGAGGGGGCATACATTTCATGGGACTGTTCATATGTTAACATATTTTATATTTGAACAGACATTAGATAGATTAGATCAGATTAGCAGATTAGCAAATGAGGAAGTGAATATAACTTTGTTGACCTTGATCCTGGAGCTGGGGTTCAGCATGATGTACTTGATGGAGCCCTGGATGTTCTCTGTCCAGGACACCAGCCATGTCACCTTGTTGTCATGTCGCACCTCCTTCCACTTGGTGCCTGGAGGAGGCTTGGGGTGTTTGGAGTCCCTGGAAATAGCACAGCATTTTGGACACAAATTATTACAACATGCAGATCACGCAATCTATGTCCCACTGCAGGAGGTACACAGCAATAAGATACAGTTACATACACAGGGTTAGGTGTCAGTACACAAGCCTAGAACAACCATCAAGTGCCACAGCAGGCACAAGAGCGAGTTCTTCCAGGATCTACTAAGGGCATATGAGACTTTCAAACCTGCAGAGATTTAAACAACAAACATCTTTATTGTTCTTGTTTTCTGACTTCCATAACTCACCCTGACACCGCTCCACTGAAAGTGGGTATGGTTAAGTGTACTATGGAGCTTGTGAAAACATTATTTAAGATTATACATAAAACCTGTATTTCACCTAGTCAAACTGACCGTATTTATCAGTGGGAAATGGGAAATGTTTCATGTAGGGACGAGGAAACAATATTACATGGCCTTCCATTTTCCTCCTTTTGTTCAGGTACCATTAAACCACAATGGGAGTGGCCCAATCAGTCTGCTCGTTTGGTCGAGTCTGTACACCTGAAAGGGGGAAAAAACTATTCCTTGGAAACCAATGCATGAAACATAAACAAATTCCACTGATTTGTTTCAATTAACTAAATATGTATTTACTGGTCTTAGTTTGTCCAGCTGAAAAACTTCATCTGGAAATCAAGAACACTTTGTCCACCAGGCCTCCATCTGGACCTCAGAGGTCCTCAGAGCCATGTTATTGTTAGCACATGCAAGGCTAGTGGCAACATGTGCAGGAAACGGCCTTTGACACACTGTCACAGGCGAACACTGGGGTAAACACAACGGCACCATGTGGCCCCCCACGACACCGCAAGAAGCATACAGGATGGTATGCAGAGTTTAAATCCTCTGGCTAAAAATAGCACCACTGCCAACAGCAAAACATCAAGCCCCACTACCACGATGATGATGATGATGATGACAAAAACTATGACAGAAATACTCTGGGGCGGAGCTGGGGAGGAGGTTATCTAGCAGAGGAACAATGGTTTCTTGGGAAGCGGAGGGCAGGACAATGCATATGGAGAGGAGGGGGGCTCTTTCACACACAACTCCCTTCTGGTCAAAGGATGCAGAGACCCCCACACCCAAGAGAGAATGACATCAGCCACAATAAGCGCTGATAAAGATCACATAATCGACACAGTGTTCCCGACCACCTACTGCAGTCACAGTAAACAGACAAGTATGCTTAAATACTGTTTACCAAGTACTGGAAATTATTATAGAAGCTGTATAACGTAGTCCAGTTGCAGTAGTCCAGTTCAGCTATCAAAGGGCGTTTGTATGAACTGGACCACTGCAACTCCCTCCTTGCAGGTCTACCTGTTTCTTCTGGAAAACCCCTTCAACTCATTCAGAATGCTGTAGCCCGGCAGGTCTTTAACCTGCCCAGTTTTTTACACCTCACTCCTGCTGCACTCACTCCACTGACTCCCAGTTGCTGCTCACATCCAGTTCAAAACACTGGTGATGACCTACAAGGCCCTCAAAGGCGCAGCTCCTGACTACAGTACCTCCAGGCCACGGTTCACTCACACCACGGTTCCCTCCCTGTGACAGCCTGGCCATCGCTTGGCCTGGTCCAGACTCCCAGGCCCCAGGCGGTGGAACGACCTCCCCCCTTCATTCAGCACTGCGGAGGCATGCCCCAGTTTCCGTCGCAAACTGAAAACTCGTCTCAAGCAACACCTCACTTCCAGCTCTAGCCACAGCACCTTACATGATCCATCCTAACCTAGACTTACAACGCTTGCTCACTGTGCACTGGCACTTGGACTCTAGTGTCAAGTTATTGCAATGCACTCCTTGCTTGCTAGAGTTAGCTGTATGCTCTGCACTTTGCTTTGTACTAGACATGTCTGTATGCTTCTGTGGTCTATTCGTTACTGTCAGTGCACATTCTTGTTTTCATGGTACTCGGAAGTTAATTATTGACCCTGCCAGTGTCAAATGTTCACTCCTGATGAAGTACTACTTCATAAGTCACTCGGGATAAGAGCATCTGCTAAATACCTAATTGTAATTGTAAATTCTAAACGTGACAGGTCAACGGTGTTGTAAGAAGAAGCATGGTACAGAGGTTTGCCAGTTTTAACACTTTGTAGCCCACTTCATTGTATCCTTGACCGAGGTACCTAACACTATTCAAGTCATCTTTGCAATATTCATTAAAATGCAAGTTGCTGCAAAAAAACTGCTCCAAAATAATTTGTTCTTGATATCATTCAAAGGCACATAGAGGCCTCTTGTGGTTGAAAAAAGCAAATGCATGCATGACGAAGATGAAGCCGTGGTAGTGCTGCCAGACCTTTTTACCAACACAATATAGACCACAGATAACCACTGAAAGAGACACCATTTCAATATTTGCAAACGGTGTAACACTTACTTTTCTTAATTGTCCCTGTATTCCCATCTCAATGAAAATGTTTTTAAAAAATTCATTTAAATTCCAAGTTACTCACATCCACAGCACGCAACTTACCATTAAAAAAAGAACATACGCATAAAAACATGATAGCTATATAGATGCACTTTTCTTCTACAATTTCTTCAAACTAGAACTCTCAAAAAAAATTGTCTTCCCAGGTTTCACTTGAAACAATTTCAATGCATTTCACAAAATAACTATAATCCATTCATGTGTGATGTGAAAGGGAATGTTAATGTGTTTACATTTACATTTATTCTTCAATACAGTAAACTGCCTAAGATTTCATTTTATGAGTAGGGCCCCATAAAAAAAGCCTGTAATTCAACTGAAATAGGTTTGGCAAAATGCCCCCATGTCTAGTAAAACACAACTGGCCATGATTAAGTGGCAATTACTTAACTAGTTTACATAGGTGATCATGTAAATAGAAAGTATCAACATTGCTAGGAATAGACAGTATTAGGATATTATATAATATTTACACATGTTTAGTCATTTAGCAGATAGTCTTATCCAGACCAACTTACACAAGTGCAATACTGAAATATTATGGAAATGACAACCATTTTTTATGAGCCAATTACAATGTACTGAAATGTTCTGACACATGACCACACTGAATGTTTTTATTCAAATTCTTTAAAATTGTCTAGTGGCATTTTACAATGAAGTATCAACAAAGCTGATTTAACTGTAAGTGTGGAAATACTGAGAAACATGAATAGCACAAAAGCAAAATATTTATATTTTATTATTCTGCAACTGATTCAAAAGCCATCTCTATTCTCTCTCCAGTAAAACATCCCAAAATCAACAGTCGACAAATTATATTCTGCCACTGGTAAACACTAGTGTATTACTGACAGGTCAACATGAGTACTGCTGAACAAAACAAATAAATGTGTGTCAATCGCCATGGGCACCACTCTGAATCAGGATGCAAATTAGTGTAATTAGTTGTAATTAAAATAGCTTGCTGGAATGATTCAGGAGCCATAATGGGATGTTGTTAATTGTCCAACAGGAGGCTCCAAGAGGAGGGCTTATCGGCACCTTGCCACTAGAGAACTGCTTTATAATCTATAAAACCCATTCAGTGGAAATACATTACCTTATTTATGAGCACATTTGAGGGGCGTTCTCCCCTCAGTTCTCGGCTCCAGACCAGTGGTTCTCAAACTTTGAGCCCACAACCCGCAAATGAGCAAACAGATTCAGCGACCTCACCCCTTATTAAAGTTTACCCAGACATATGCCCAAATACGGAATTAATATGTTTTCAACATAAACAAAGTCAACTGTGTGTATACTGTCATCAGAACATTGTACGTAAGCAGTGCAGTGTTAAATTTCACTGGTGTGTTGGAGGAAAGTATATTACCTACAGTTACTTTTTTGATATGTAGTTTGCGGCAGACCTCCCATGAACCCGTGTGGGTCTAGAGCCCAGCTGTTCTCTATGAAGGCAGTTTTTACGAACTGCTTTATTGCAATTGAATTAGTTCCAGCAAGAATTAACAAATGATGTTATGTTATAGGTGATTGTTATGTTATATATGTTGTATATATGTTGTCTAGCTTACGTTGCTTTCTTTCATGTTGTCTGGTAGTCTAATGTAACTGCATTGAACAACCTCCCATAAACTATGTAGCAACAAGGAAAGGTGTAACTGGGTTAGAAATGTGAAAGAAATGTAAATAAGAGCATCAGTTGTCACTTCTGGGGAATAAAAGCACAATCTGAACGCCCTCTCCTGGGCTCACTCACTTGCTGCAGTTGATGATGATGTCCTCCGGCCGGATGCGGCGTTTCAGCATGCCCATCTTGGGGTGGTCCCCTCGCCCACGGAATAGACCTGGGGGCTCAATACGGAAGTTTCCGATTCGCTCCCTGTGGTTGTCCATCACGCAGAAGCCATATTCCTGCAGGATACGCTCGTTCTCCTCCTTGATTTTCTACAGGCCACAAAGACAAATAAAAAAACAAATGATTCATTTAAAATCGGCCCAAGTGCAGTTGTTCGTTGCGTTTTGATGGCGCCACACTCCACATAGGCCAGGAGAGGCTAACCTCCTGGATTTAAACTATTCACCTGCTTCTCCTCTTTTGACATCTGCTTTCTGGCCTCAGACTGTACTTTGAAGTAATCACTCATCTCAGTGAAATCGCACTTGTTCAAGTCGGTGATCTTTGATTTCTCCTCAGATGTCATTTCCTGGGGATGGGCGCCAAAGTAACAAACAAAACAAACCAAATGATTATTAGTCCATTTAATTGTAAGAGACTCACTAAAATTTCACTGAAAGATCCCTTTCCCTTTGGGACTTCATGAATGCAAGAAAGTTCTCAAATCTGTGAGGGCGTAAATTTCCACAACCAAGTTCAATCTGGAAATGTATTAAATAAAAGAAAAACGAATCTGTCATCGCTTGTTAAACCAAACACGTTTTCCTGGCCATGCATCACAATTTTCTGAGAACAGGGACACCGGAAAAACAAAACCCCTTACCTTCCTCCAGTCTTTGAAGAAGTTTTTACGGAAGATGTCCTTGGTAGTGTACTCATGGTCCAGCATTTTGGCGAAGAAGGTGGCAACTTCCTCAGCTGGTGCACTCAGCTTCATTGGCTTCCCTGTAGAGAACCCACAATGGGGTAGGAGAAGAGGCACTTTAAACAGACGGCTCACCCAGATTACAATGCATGACTCCTCAAGACAGTTCAAGAGAACCAACATCACAAACTATATAGACCATTCTTTCAACATAACAAAGCTACGGATTCTGTGAGAACATTCAAAGCATAAATGCCCATTTCACCAAAATTCTTGTTTGTGTTTTACCTTACACATTAAAATATCAAAAATACAAAAGCATGCTATGGTTATTTTTTTCCAGACCAGTTAATAATATATATTTTTTAAGTAACGTACCATCATAGTAAAACTTTACTTTGCTGGGAAGTGGTTCATATGGAGGTGCAAAGACAGGTCCCTTGTGTTCCAGAAACCTCCATTTTGAGCCATCGGTGTACCTCTCTTCCTCCCACCTACAGACCATGGTGAAAGTGATAAGACATCGATGTATCAGGAAAGGGTGTTAACTGACACACATTGTTGTATATTGATTGGAGGCCTTTTTACAATTTCCATGGAGGAATTTTTGATATTTTTCCACATATACTGCACTCAAACTCAAAATGGTAAACGGAAAATAAAATACTGCTGCCGATTTCTCTCGAATTTGATAACTTGCTTTTTCTTCCCCACTTCGAGCGCTAAATTGAGATCTCTCTTTCTCTATAACCTTGATTGATGCAGTAACACTTATACTTACTGGTAATCCAAAGGTCCACTCATCAGTCAATGTCGAAACTAAGCAAGTCAAATACATAAAGTATAGATTTTAGTGAGTTGTTCATCTTTTGTCTCCTGAATCACATTAGACCTGGGCCAGAGCTAAGCTTCACTGTCACAGTCAAAGTCCCAACTTCCCCTTGCAGTCGTACCATTTCCACTTCTCCTCTGGCTCCTTCTTGGCCTTCTTTTTGCCATCGCCTTCTCCTCCTTTTTTATCTTTTGTCTTCTTTTTGGGTTTTATATCCTGACACATCCAAAATGAAATGAGCAGTTAACTGGGGAAAGAATTCCCTTATCTCTGCAAAGGTAAAATAACTGATGAGAGGAGGAAAAAGAGAACAGGAGACGGCACCATGGCGCTTACCTCCTCCTCATCCTCCTCTTGTTTCCTCTTTTTTGCCTTCTTTTCATTTTCAATCTTAATTTTTTTAGGCTTGAAATCATAACTGTATGGGACACACAACCAGATAGCATTACCTTCTAAATTAATACTGATGAAATTACAGTTCTTTGCACAACTTTTTCAGTCCAAAACAGTTCATTACCTTGACTTGAACACCTGAGTTTCACATATACTCATAACATTCCAATGGGTATCTGTGCAGCCCCAGAATGCAGTAACTTGGACTTACGTGACGGCCAAGAGATTTGGCAACATTTTTTCAAAGCCTTCAGTTCCCTGGTACCAATGATTCAGAAAAAAACATGAAGCTTTGATTCACTAAATGTATGCAAGTGCTTGCATATTTGATAGTATACAGTGGAGTATCTTACAGCATTCAATGATTACTAAGAAGGTCAATTTGCAACTTGCTTAAATTACACTGTACTGAACTGCCTTGACTGTCAAGTTCTGAAGAGAATATGCCGAGGTGTTAAGGGGATTAAGAGTAATTAAACACTGGTTCAAATTCACAGAGTATTATATGAACAAATGTCTTGTTGGCTGTGATTCCTCCATTTTGTTTTTGTGGTCCCATTTAAAACAAAATAATGCAGCCGTCTTCAGTGAAGAGACTGCGAGAAACATTCCAGATCTTTTCCAATTGCATGACACATCAGCAGACAACTGATAAGTATTCGACTGCCAAATCTAAAAATTAAATTAATTTAGTCAAATACCATATCTGGTACAGTATGAAATGTGACATTTTCATAATAGTAGAAGAGTGAAAAGCATTTCGAAATCATAAGAGAGGTAACCTCCAAATGACCTCCCCAAAAAAATAAAATACTTCAGTTAACATAAGTAGAGAGATATCTCCTCAGACGGACGTCCACAAAGTGACAACAGCAGACAAACTCACTCTTCGTCGTCCCGTTCCCGCTTCAGAGACTTCTCGTGTTTGGGAGAGTGGTAGAAGTCATCATTTTCAGCTTCAGACTTGAAGCGAGGGGGACTGAGGGAACACGACAGCCATTTTAGTCATTTAGGCAAATGTAACCCAAGTTGTGCAACTAATGGCACCATGTTTCTGAGAAATGCACAGAATCAGAGAGAGATATGGAGTTTACACCAGCAATTAATCTTACAGCAAATCTTATGAAGAGATCATCTTTAAAAGTCTATATTTGCATGTAGGTTTGACATCATGAGTCACGCAATAGTGTGACTATGCTATGAAAATTATGAAAGGCACTGTGATTATTGATGAAAACTATACAGTATAGATCATCCTGTATGTTTTTAGACCAAATGCAATCCTGCAAAACAATCAACATGAATTTGAAGTTGTAATACCAATTATAACGATTGTGTGTGTGTTTGAGTATGCATGTGTGTGCATTTGTTTGTTTGAGAAAAACAATCCATAAAACATGTCAAATGACACTGGAGTCTCCATAGGTATTCAATGTGTTCACTTAAAACGGCAACAAGGTCATACAACTACCTGGCAAACCCGTTTTCCTTTTCTTTCTTGGGTTTGCCATCGACACTCGAGAACTTGATCTGGGGGGACAGTGAAGAGACTTTGATAGATCATAATGAAATCAAAACAGCCCTTCCAAAACCTCTGTCTCTTGCATGCCATCACAACCTTTCAAAAAATATATATTATGTAATCCTCAAACAAATTCATACTTCTTAGCACTAAAGTTGGGATCTGTATAACTGAAAAAATGGTACTTAAAGAACTTTACGGAACAAAACATTATATAGAGAAAATGCCACACCCTCATGAAATGCAGCAGGCAACCCTCAGAAAGACTACATCCACTCTGTTTAAGCTGTTCAAATTTCATTAAGATTGATAACTGAGCAATGCCACTTGAGACCAACAATATGCCCTAGGGTGTTGTGGGTAATGACAAATTCTTCTTCCAGTGAGCTTACCTTTTCCTCTCTTCTCTTCTCCTTGTCCTTGTGCTTGTCCTTGTGTCTCTCCAAACTTCCATCTTTGTGCTTCACTTTGTCTTTGTGTTTCTTTTCGGAGAAATCCTTGTATTCGCTGGAAATTGTAATCAAAAACAAAATGCGGCAGAGATTAGTCAGATGTGCTAGAGCACACAGATTAAGGGAAATCCAGGTGGACTATCCAGCTAAAGCCAAGCAGAGATGCACCCCAGAATCTGGCATGGGATCCTGACTGTGCCACAAGGCCATAGAGCTGCCCCAGGGTGGGACGGCCTCAGTCAGCAGGGTATCCCCATCTCACCACTGAATGGAAACTCTGCTGGCTGAGTCCACTACAGCAGCAACTGCGCAGTTCAGCTGCTGTACTGCAGAGTGAAGAGGACCAACGGTTAACAGCGTGCCTTCCAAAGCAGATTAAAATGATTTCAAGAACACACACAAAAAAAAGCACAAGAGCCCTTGGAGCCCATTGCCTGATATTTCAAATATTCGGTTTCGTAAGCGCTAATCCGAACCCAGCCAAAATACATAGACCACACCATTTCAAAAACAAGACGGCAAATCATTTGCAGATGTCATTGAAGTGCGTTCCATTCTTGAACAACCCTGTGACCGAGTGTGCCAACAGAGAGGACCACATTACAATATGTACACTAGCTTGTACTCAATGTGTAGCAAAGTTATTTTAAAAATGCTTTAATTATGACATGACTGCTAAAGGGTATGATTTAAAAGCAAGCCCCCTTGGATTAGTGACCTCCTGGAATCCACACAATATTAAAATAACTACTATTCAGAGTTGCAACAGGAGAAAGAAACAAGGAGAACATGCGTACATGCGCGTGTGCATGTGCGCACGCACTTAGCTGGGGGGACACTGATAGCATCAAGCACCTATGTGTACCCGGTCACTTCCCCACCCATCAGCAGTGTGTACAAGAGGGAGGGATGATGGATGGGCTGAGCCAGGCACTACACATTACACGTTCTAGAGTACAGCCTGGACTGCTGTAGCCATGTAATCCACTAAAGGACAATTTCATGCTTTAATGAAACTGCTTGACATTGCTGCTCAGGGTGATCTCACCAAATAATATATTCACACAATCATGCCTTTGTTTATTGAAATATGGTGTGGTTCTTCACTATATATGCATTCACATGCACTTGACTGCAGAGAGGACCAGCTTTTATCAAGACAGGCCTCCACTCCACAACACTGATCCACCCCCTTCATGTATGGGGAAAAGGGGGGGTGGGTTCAAAGGGAGGTCAGGAGAAAGCACAGAGTGGACTTAAGGGGATGACAGCTGTGAGAGAATTGGCTTCAGGTACTTGTGAAGTTTACAGCCCTGTCTAGGAAGCACTTCCTGTCGGGCAATATGACACTGTCAATCACTGCCCTTCAGGACAGAAAACAACTCAGAACTCGCAGAACAAAAGCGAGATGATGGTGTGACAGAGTGACAGGCAGAAGAGTGACAGTCGTAAAGGCTAACTGTTAGTGTGGGTGATGAATGAGACAGAAAACAGAGAAGGGAGGGGGATGGCATACCTGTTAGTACACTTGGACTTCTCCCTCTCCTTGTCTTTCTTGTGGTCTTTGTGTTTGCGTTCTTTGTCCTTATGCTTGTCTTTGTGTTTGTGAGAATCTGTGCAAGGAGAAACCCACGTTAAAGAGTTTTGCCCACAATAAGAAAGACAATTTAACTGGAGCTCTGTCTGGCAAGACAAGAAAACCTTGACAATGTCACAGTTGACAAGGATACAACTCGGAAACAAGGTGAGAGGTGGCACAGCAGAGAATGGCATCCTGCAGGCTTCCACCAATCTGTGTTCTCCAACTACAACTCCACTTTGCAAGATTACAGTCAGGAAAGTTCTAGAATTTAAATTCAGTCCATTTCCTGAAACATTGGTTTTCTCAAGGCAGGCCAAATGGACACAAAATCTGCAAGGCAGAGCCAGGACCAACGCATCGGAGAGTGTGTGCATGATGGGTCAGATCATTTTTTAGAACCAATCAGGTTGCCACCTTCCACTCTCATAAATTTTAACATCCCTATTAAACTGAAAACATCTGGGTTCAATACCAGTTCTTCATAACATCCCCGCTCTCTGGCTAGGAAAGACTGACTGGCTGACTGGCAGGAGACATTAACACAACAACACCCGGGGTCTGACACAGAACTCTGCATCCACACTGGGGTGTGAAACTCACACTGACATCCCTCCAACTGCAGAGGCAGCTGCCCCAAGCATGCGATACAGTGCACAGTGTTGGCCTAAAACCCTAAAACACAGATCCTCCTAAGGGACTGAACTGTATTGTAATGGTCTACTGCATGCATGAAGGCACAAGCTAGTAGGTGTTGAGAGAAAATTTAAAGTGACCATAGAGGTAAATCCGTGAATGGTTTCAGACTACATTATAATTGCGATAATTTGTTATGCAATTAAGTGGATTCTACTGTATATGTTTGAAGTAGCAGGCAATGACCTGTATATCTTCATCAGATGTCTATGGGCAACCTGAAATGCCTAATCTAGCTAGCAGTCTTAGTTTTGGCAGGCGGGTATGTGGGTTTAGGCTGGTGTAGTGCGGATCTGAGGTTGGTCAGCAGCGCTTGATGATAGGCTGATACTGAGTGCCCTGTCACGCTGAGTGAAGTGAAATTACGGGTTGGTTACTAACAGCATTAGTAGAATTTCTAGATATTTTTCTGTGCAAGCTAGCTATTTTTAGTGATCAGAATATCTTTGTTTTGTTATCTGATATGCTTGCTGTCAGTATCATTGCACTCACAGCCATGAAGCCTTCTGCCATTCTCAATATAGGCTAGATGTAGCCACAGTAGCCACATGTCAGTCCACACCAATACAATCCTCAGGTTTTTTCAAATACAGATTTTATGCCGGGTTTGAAATGTGTGTCATTATAGTTATTGACATTACTTTTAATAGATATTTGGTGGATGTGTAGTGGATACATCCCTCTGTGATAATGTATGGTTATTTCAACTATTCTCAGCCACTGTGCAATCACCTTAAACGGTGGGGAGGAAGCAGGGCAAAAATACATTCTCTTTGAAGCAAAATGATTAAAATAACAGAATGAACAAGAGTGAGTACAAGTGCTGAGATGACCCATCGTGAGATTGAGGATCACAATGCTTTGATTCTGGCACCGAAAAATGGATTATGATACATAACGCCCGAGTAGACATGTGGGTAAAATCAGAAATGTACAGGATATTTTTCAGCTGCTTTTTTATTGAGCACAGTGTATACAGTGTTCGCTAAAATCAGCTAATATAATTAGCAATTAGCATGCACATGCAACATACACTAACTTAACTAATAATTTACTTTTCTTAAAGGACTAGCTCTATATCAGTTAATAGTACATATGTGTCTGTAATATCAGAATTTAAAACAACTTGGTAAAGTTGGAGGAAAAAAAAGTTGTATATTAGTATTTTTTAAACCCTCTGTCAAACACCATGCTGCATCACTTTTTCATATGGTAAAGTGATGTCATAAATGCTAACAAAGGCTGAAGTGAATGCTCCACTTGGCATATTGCCCGTTAATTATCAGCCCATCTTTAATGCTGCACCTGTGTTCATGGAATATTGCCAAATTCTCACTTGTCGGTACATGTGAGACTATACCATCATAGTAACATGATCCATGTCAGACAGTAGCCTTAGTATTGGTGTCAGAGGGCTGGCTGTACCATCTCACCCCAGGAAAGGCGGGGTTTAATTATCTAATAACTGATACCAGTAGTGACTTAGGATAACACTCCAGTCTTGCGAAATGATGTTTGTGCTCTGGAAAATCAGAAACCTCCTCTGTCAGTATTAAGGCCTAGCTCCTCCTGCTCCCCTACTCAGTCCTTCACAAGGGCAAGTGAAAACCAATTCACTCTATGACTTCAATCCAGTTTCCATCATGGCTTTGTTCGGCATGCAAGTCAAAATCAAAGGAAAAAAACAGCAACACCAGTATCTGAGCAGCGTTTCCCAAAGTCCCTCATAACTGCACAAAGCACAACCAAATCTCAGAACAGTTTTTACGCTATTCAACCAGACCAATAAGGACAGACGCAGTGCCAAATCTGCAGCAATAGTCTGTCTTTAATCACTGGTACTAAGCCTTTACCAGTCACTTAAAACACCTCTTTGGACTTTTGTGTGCTTGTGCACAAATATATAGCTATATATATATATATATTTTTTTTTTTTTTTTTTATGCAACAGCATTAAAATCACCAGCATACATTGTGTTTGCCTGTCCCTGAAATGCAAAATAGTGGTATCAGAAATCTACAATCACAACACCAAGAGTCACACACACAACCACAGTTAACCACAGTTTAGATATACAATTACACATAGCAACGTCCAAGCTAGAAATATTAGCATGTAGGTTCCAGGTCATATCATCAATGTCCAAAGCAGTAGAAATGCCAATTTATTCAGCTAACCACATAAAAGTTTGTTCACCTATTTTTTTAGGAGGCTTATTCTGAGAATTCACTCCTTCCAGCACTGTTCTTCCTAAACTGAAAGTCTACTTAAGCATTCTCCCCACTTCTCAGGATTGATTCAATCTTCCATCTGAAAACACACTTCATCTAACTCAAACCTCATTTGGAATTTATTTAGCTACTTTATAAGGTAAATTTATGAGGCAAAGTCTGCCAAAGGTATAAACAGATGAGAATTTAGGATGATTTACTTTTTTACTCAAAAACAAGGTTATCACAGCAACCTCATCACAGAGCACATTGTGGTATCACTTGGTAATGAGTAAGAAAAAAACCTTTATAGTGTGCATTAATTCTCATTGGTGTAATGACCGTGCAGCATAAAGCGTTGATAAGATTAAATTCAGGTTATGAGGTTGTCACCATGCAATGGCAGAAAGAAGGCATTCAATGGAATGAGATTTGCTTGAGAATTTCTAGAAAGCGAACTAAAAAAAGACTAAATTAACAGGAAAACCGAAATACGGTCTTTTGTTTCTGCTGAAGGAATTCACTCAAGGGAAATTGTCAAAATCAACCCCAGCTTTTCCAGCTGGCATTGTTTGGTTTAAGAGGTTTCTGCCAAACTACCGCAGGATAAAAATGAATGGCTAGCCACTGCAGTCCATCAATACAGAAAAAATAAAAACTGTATTTCAGATTAAGTTCCATTAGACTAATTGTCTCTTTTCTTGATTCCAGACAGGTGTTTATTCTGCTCTGAATTTCCATAGTGAGCATTTTGCTTATTCAAGACGTCCAATAATCAATATTCACTATGTCACTGTCTGCATCCTAGTGGGCTGTACAACACCGAGCAGAAAGTTGGACCAGAGGAACAGCTGCAATGATTATTCAAATAATTTCAGAGCACTGAGTGCCATTAATTGGCATGCCACTGTCAAATCTCAAAATAGAAGTGTGACCCTGTCAAATGGTTTGTAATAGTTCTTATCGCATCACAATCCTTTATGACTGCATGGCCAACTCAACAAATGACAACCAAGCAAGGGCAGCTTCTGCAATATCTGGGGTATATGCTTTCATAATAAATAAAATAAATATTAAATACTGTACTGACATCTCTAAGGTGAAAAAAAAGAAATAAATTCTTAAAAGAAAGAATGGCAGAGCACCCTGGTGATGTGCAATTCATTTTGCCCATTTTCAGTTCAGCTGGCTCACAGGCAAATTCACCAGAGAGAACATACTGTACCTCAGGTGTTTGCAAAATGCAAACAAATAAGCCAAAAAAACATATGCAATGCATTGGCCTCGTGCGCACTTTCTATTTGTAATGTTACGTTATTAGGAAGGTGACATCTAGAGACAAGATGTTCTGTATTGTACTGCTCCACCACAGAAGTCACGCTAAAATACCTTCTTCACCAAGGCCTCTCAGGCCTGCTAAAGATGTGGGAAGGATGTACAAAAAGGAACAGAAGGACCATGAAAAGACTGAAAAGTCTTAATACACTGGAGGACTGGAAAACAAAATTTAAAAAAAACCGTATGAAAACTGACAACTGATTTTTTTTCTGGACATATTGATCATTATGTAAAAATGTAAACAGAATTTTTTTATGTAATTATGCAGGTCTGGTGAGTAAGTAGGACACATCCTCAGAAATCATGTAGCACAACACAACATATAAACTAAAAACACACATAAATGTCTCATCATTTAAAAGAAGGGGACCTAAAATAATGCATTTTGTATCCGCATTCAGTGGCATATTTCTGACAAACAGGGACAAAAGGGTGCTCTAACAAAAGAGAAGTCCACGAGAACTGACCAGTGTTGTGAGTAATGTTGCCTGAGGAAACCCCCAGGAATTATATGCAAACTAGAATTGCTCAAGATCCAGTAATGAAAAAAGTAATAAACAAGTCTGTTCCTCAGACTTAGGAAAACTGGGTTGGAATGCAGTTTGTGATGGGACGTTTCAAGCATACAGCCTAGCCTATGTGAGGAAACACCATTCCGATGAGAAAATTACTCTCTGATGGCACTTTCTGAAAACAGACCTGGGATTTCCAAGTAAAAGTACCACTCAAGGAAAAAATATGACAAAAACATCTAGGCAAACAAGATCCTATGCATGTGCATATATATGTGTTATTTGTAACGGTTTTCAATATCATGTAAGGTAACCTTGAGTATGAAAGGCACCAAATGAAAAGTATTATTAAGATTATTGTAAATAATTATTCTAATAATAATGATGCAGTGAAGGCATAAAAAATACAATTAATAAATGCAAAGATCAAGTGTCCGTACCCAACATATCATAATTAATTTCTGACATACAATCAAAATCTCAGGATGAATGACTTTATAATCATTCACAACTGCTATCTTGGTACCATACAGTACATGTGTTTGCAGAGTAGAATACTGCATTACTCATTTTAAAATAATACTGGCACTCAACAGACCCACAAATATAGTTTCTGCAACACCTATGTGAAAGAGAGCAATAAAAATTCACTATGATGATTAAAATCTGTGTTGTTATGACATGGATACTGTGGTCACTAGTTTGTAAATGATTATGACAATGATAGAGTAGCATCAAAAAAACAAACATCTGTAGACAATAATGTTAAGAAGGCATCAGAGAAGTTATTCGCATGATGTCACATCCTTGCTCAGTTTAGACTTGTGCATCTTCAACTGTATTAGGTACAACACCATTATAGGCACTTGAGCGTTAGATCAGGTTACAAAGCAAAGCTGTGTTTCCAAGGGTAAGCAATACTTTTACTACAAAGGAGAAACTCAAACAGGGTCTCATGCTATACTGCTGGACAAAGTTGTCAACAAACAAGGTGTAAAAGGGTAAATTTGACCTGAACTTCACCTGTTCTCAGTGTGTGAACATATGTATATTCCTTTTACTCCTTGGCCAGAAACAAGGATAGGCAGAGCACTGTCATGCTTTGTAGAGGCCATTCAAAACAGTTACTTGCATTTTTGCTCATTTTTTGCATGTATACTTGACTGCATATCCACAGCGGATCTGCAGTCAAATGGGCCCTGGAACAGAGGTACACCTCCCATCACTCCACCCCCCTGTATGCAAGCTGCTAAAGATGGTGGTTGAAGCAAGTGGTGCTTGATGATTTCAAAGAGCATCACATAGCATAAAAATGGCGTTTTTTTCCATTTAGGGTTTTTCCATGTGGAAATCAACTAGAATGATGAAATATAGAACCTATGGAGAACAAAATATTACTGTTCATCTAAATTATTTGTATAGACCAGTTTTATCTTTTACACCTGCTGTATTCAAAATATTTACAGCACCCTGGCAGCAATAAAGTTACACTCAACACAATAGGTATGTTACTGTAGACATTTCAGAGTTATACAGTAAGAGACTGGCTCCCGCTCAGGCCAAGGCAGCCTACACCTAAAGGGAACATAAACTTGCCAAACTTGTCATGTCAAAGGTATAGCTAACTCCACGTTGCCATATATACTTCACTGTAAGTATCCAAAATTGGGCAAAGCCCTTAAAATCACTAGGCCCAAAGGTAAAGCTTTTTTACACACTTTACTTTCAAAGCTTAACATCTTTAAAAAATCAAGTTTGATAAACAAACACACCACAGTAGCAAGACAATAGGCACTGGATCACCTACAACCCAGCACCTGTCTGAACATCAACATCAAATGTTAAGCAAAGGCAGGGCAAAAAAAACAATCACCTTAAGCATAGGCCTAATTTTCAGGAATGAAACAAGCCAGACAGACACATTATTATTTACTTAGGTCATAAATAAAACATATGTGCATGTTACTGAAAATGTATTTTCAGTATGTGAAGTTAAAGGGGAATCATATCCTTATTCCATAGCTACATCTTGTGAAAAATCAATGGTCAATTGGAAGAATATTTAGCCTCATCATTTTTCAGAAACTTAGCCTATGTGCCACCGAGGTTCTGGCTAGCTACCCAAACAGAGTGCTGGGTAACAATATTTAGCTTATAAACTACATGAATTTGATGATGTAGTTCACAACAGATGTGATGCAGAAGCTTGGGGATGTCAATGTATTGCTTGAAAGCCTAACATTAAGGACATTAGGCACTGTTAAAATGGCATATTTTGGCACTGCATGTTAGTTCTGACAGTGTGCCAAAATTGGTATCATATAAAGTTAAAAATGACTGGCCCTAATTGAGTAATATCTGCTCATTCTATTCTAAAATTTTAATTGTGTTCTTTGGGAATGTTGCCCCTTTATCTCTTGGTCCCAGTGGAGTTCCATGACTCTTGACGTAGTATCAGCATATTCCATTGGCTATCTATCCCTGTTACCAGTGAATAGGCATTCTTGCAGATGGTATCCAGTGTGAACACACATAAGGGACACCTGTGTGCATGCACTTGAGATATAGAATGCACAACTGCACCACCAAAGGGAAGGACCCAACACTGCATCCTGTAGGACAGACTAAGTCAAGTGAGTGTGCCTAACTGTTAAACTTGCACTGTTATGTATTGTAATAAAAATAATTAGTATTGGGGCAAACTAGCCCATGGCAAGATGTCAATAGCTTCAAATACAGCCTAAAGGGAAAGATACATAGCAATTTTTGAAACAGAGATAACTTTTTGTACTTAAAAAAGTACAAATAATCAACATGAACAAAAATATGACTAAGCTTAATTTTAAATAGGCCTATATAGTTTATAAATGACAACCAAAAGCATACCAGGCCTGCTTTAATTATGTTTTTAAATGGACAAAATTAAGTACCTCGCTCATTGCAATCAAAAACCACTGTCATATAACCAATAGATTTGGCCGTTTTATAAAACTGAAGTACACTTTAAATATCATCTGAATTTCTGAAATGAATAATAAAACAAGTATATGGCTACCAGATACAATCTTATTGAAACGTCTTTTTAGAATGCTAGTTGAATGTGTTGAAGGCAAAGTAAATTGTTCACCCAAATAAAGTGCTGACACTAAAATAAAGCTCAGAGGTTCTGTGCCCCTTTGACTCATTCCACTGTGTTCCTCAATAACTTTGCAATTAAATGCAATTAGTGGTACTGTAAGATTCATCATAACAGTTAAATTGAGCTACTGTACATAACAAAGCTTGAGCAACATTTCATATCATATTTTTAAAAATACAATTTACCATGCAAATTACCATAATAATTTGATGCCAAAAAGTTCTCCAAAACAAACTGGCATCAGAATAACTGTACACTATGGTTTCCATAAAACTATTCTAATTGAATTAAACACTTAATTAGTAATCCTTTATTTGTTAAGTTGGATTCAATCATAATAATTAAGATGGCTTGCCAGAAACCCTGCTGGTATTTATCCTGAAAATCCAAGATGACTTGGCCAGATGTAAACATTTGGAATGATAAAAGTTTGAATCGTAAACTCAAATAAACAAATGTGATTTTTCTTCTTGAAAATGAAACAAATTAAACTTGTATTAAAAGGTGCTTAGCGCACAACCTGCAACTGAACACATAGCATCCCCTCGCCCCTCCATGCTCAGCCTCCATATCACGGCGATCTGCTCTTCGTGTTCTCGGTACTCAGACAGCTCAGCAGACTGAGCAGAGGAAAAGAAAATGGCGCAGAGACTAAGTCCTCAACCCCCAAACCACTACTTTCGGCACCATAATACGACCCTTTAAGGCAGTCACTGAGAACAAATAAGGTCATTTGTTTAAAAACAATGTACGGCTCTACCAGAATCCGTGTTCAGATGTAAATATAAAATGTAATAAGTGCGATTTATAAGCCCTTCATTTGAACAATAGGCGCTTGTGAGCAGAGCAGAAGGGACTTAGTCTCTGGGACGCCATTTCTGTCCTTAAAACTAGCTAGCTGGCGACTAGCTAACGTACCAAGCTATAGATAAAACGTTTTTTTTTTTTTTTTTAAACTAATGGGTCAGTATTAAGAAACATTCACAGCTTATTGGGGTGGTATATCAAACTTACCATTAAGCCGATACCCACAATCGCTCTGCAAAAAATAAGAATATTTATACAAGTCACTAGGCAGTAACGTTAATTGTTCAAAGGACACTAGACTAAGTTTCAACTAGCTGGATAGCATGCCAAGTACAATTAGGTAAGAAAATGTATTTTTAAAAACACAATATTTGAATATTACTGTTAAACTTATGAACATAATAGCTATGCATTACTGACTACATGTGGCTTGCTCGTTAGCTAATTATCATCATGACCACTGGGCAGTCTGTTTTGCTGTGTACATTTTTTCACTGTTGTCAGTTAGCATAATTGTCTGCAGTTGTGATACGACTAAGCAAAGCTTTATCGACCATGACACAACGAAATATTTCTGAAATTAGATATATACCTGGGAGTCCTTGTGTCCATGATCCCCACTCATTGTCCGTTTGATTTATTTAAAAAAATAAAATAAGAAATGTCTGGGAGGAAATGCCGGCGTGCAGCGGTGCACAGAATGGAGATTGAAATAGTTGTGTAACAGACTAAGTCCGAATTTTCATGAACTGCGCATGCTCCAGTTCGTTTAAATTTAAAAAAAGTGATCATGTAAGAACCTCCCCTTTCGAAGACACTAGGGGTCTTTACTAGTCTGTGACTTTACTAGTCTACATTTTACTGAGGTAGGAACCGCTAGTCATGTGGCGATGAAAAAACACTATAACTACCAGCATTTCATCTGGAATCCGACCTGGATGCCTGGGTGGGTAGTGTTTGGCTGCAATGTCAAGGGCAGAAGTACTGCAACCAGCTTCCACGAGAATTATCGTTGGATGAAAATTAAACTGTAGCGCATTACCGGATATCATTTAGTCTCCTTAAATAATTTATTTCGCGTAACCAATAGGTTTAGCAAATTTTGTGAGGAAATTCTGATTGAAGGCAATCATTAAAATATCATTATCAAATATCAAACAATTATTTAAAAAATTTGTGTGGCCGTTAACGTGTGAAACAGTCCCAGGGAAAGGAACAAGCCTGTGTGTTTTTTTTTTTTTTTTTGTTTTTTCACAGAAAATATTGTACAGGAATATGAAGAAAATGAATGCGTGCTATTATATTGCTTCAGTTCATTATGGTGTGAGGCGCTCACATTTTTGTCTACAATTATGTATGATTTCTTTATTTATAGGCTGATTTCATTTGTGCTCCTGGAGGATTTGCACAAACCATTTTTCAATGTTTGTTTGGTAATAACTGTTTGTTATTGTATCTTTGTTTTCTTTATGTTGAATTTGACATCAGTGAAAAGGTAAATCAATCTTAAGTAATTTGAAGGTCCTATTCCAGAAATCTTAAAACCTAAAAATCATGCCTACTCTTCCACAGCAGTGTATTTTAGAAGTTTGCTTTTTCAATTAATTGGATTGATTGGACATCAAAGAGATTACACACACATGCATTCATAATACCTGCATGAGGATTAATTTGATCTGATACGCAAAATAAACCTGAAAGGTAAAGACAAAATAACAGGTAATGGGTGCTTGGCAGACATTGCATCCTTCATAGTCAAAGTTGTTAGATTCTATACAAGTAGGCTCCGGACAATCAGATAATTAGGTGCACCCATGGGTCATGCATCCATCTGAACAACATCCCATTAAATTCTTCTGAACTAGCGGGTCACTGCACGCTCACTGAAGAACAGCATGTATACAGGAGTACTTTTGAATGTAGAATGTGTTCCAGGTGCAAACATTTTGCAGTTCAAGCGAAAGCTGAAAGCTTGTGCATATCCTTATGTATGCTCCTGAGGGGCTGATTCAACAAGGATAAGAATAACAATTTTCTTGTCCCATGAAATTACACAAATCCTCATCAATTTCTCCTTTAAAAAGCAAAAATATGTGGAAGATTTGCATAGCTACTGTATAGATCTTTTTTTGGATATGTATAAAAGAGCAGATATAAAAGAGCAAATTGTAGTATGCCAAGATTGAGTCAAAAAGATATACATATACTATGGTGGTTCCAGGATCTCGGAATGGGCAAGTATTGCCCAAACTAAGTCTAGGTTGGTAGAGCTACCCAAACTGATTTGAGCAAAAGGAGCTTCCGCCATGTACCGATTCAGAGGCATGTACACATTTATACAACCCAGGTATTAAAGATTTATATTTCAAATTCTTAGAAATTCAGAGGCATGTACACATTTATACAACCCAGGTATTAAAGATTTATATTTCCAGTTCTTAGAAATTGACTATTTTTTCAGCATGAGCAAATTAAGGTGGAAAAACTAGATCTAATTTATTTTCATTTAAGGCTGTTACATAAAGTGTTATTGCATTTCTGAATTGCTAAGCAACTAATATTACCATTTCAAATCTCTGGCCTACAATCCTTCCTCATGACTTCTGGAAGATTATAGGCTAGGTTAGGTTGGTATGCATGCATCACTCACTTTCACAACCAAGGACCAGCATGGTGTGTGTTTCCCCAATATGTCAGGTCAACACTAAATCACTAATTATATGGGCATTGTGCTTCATTAAAACAGAAAAATGACAAATTCCCAAAACTCTATATTAGGAATATTTATTTGATTATAGAAATGTCTTTAAAATCACATTAAATGTTATAAAATGCAAAACACATAGAACTGAGAACTTTGTGGAACAATGAGGAGGATTTTGGGCTTTTAAGTTTGTTGTGCAAATCACATTTAAATAAATACACACAGTTGAACAACATACTTAAACAAATGGTGGCAACAAACCCTAGATCACCTTGGTGAATGGAAATATTGCTTTGGTTTAGGAACAGTGCTGATGGTGCAGGTGGTGACAAAAGTCTACACAAAAGTGGGAAAAACTAGCCTGACGGCAAAGCAAAAGGTGTTTGGGTGGTGCAGCGGTCGAGGGGAACATTCAGACATCCTGGGAGAGCGTTGGTCAAATTTCCTTGGAGCTAGGTATAGGCCTCAGGCGGAACACAGAATCGCAGGCCTCCAGCAGAAAGCCCTTGCATTCTGTACATATGTCTTGGCTGTACCAGTCTCTCATGGCTAAACCAGGCAGGGGGGATGCATTTCTGATAGGAGACTCCAGGACAAGAGGAACCCTTCAAAAACAAAAACCCGGAGACACAAAATCAAGACTGAATCCAACATGGATATATAAACAAATTAAGATCTATTTTCCTTCTGCACAATGTGAGGTCCCCACTATAAGCATCAAAATTCTGCAATGTGTTCCAACATTGGCCTTCCTGTTAAATGGCAATAATTTTTATTAAATGTTGCCTTTCAAATATTCAAGCATTACCCTGCAATAATGCACAAGTACTGTCTGATGCCAATAGGTTAGGTGAAACAATATAACCTGAAATAACCTGGTATGTTCCCAAATCAAGCGCTCTCTCCAGAAGTTAGACACATCCTGTTCGCAGTCCTTGTTCAACACAATCTTCTTGAAAAAGCTCACTGGCAAGTTCACACACCACTTATAGGGCAGGTTCATCTGTGACATGTTCCAGGGTTGGGTTGTGTAAAGACAGCCATTCCAGAAAGCAACAGTGTGAGAACAGAATAGCATTTAACTCATCCCAGTTTGAAAGAAGAATGAACTGCACTTACCTTCATGCAACATTCAGGGCACACAACCCTGTGGGACAATCAGAATTGAGCTCAAATTCATTAAAAGGCACATAAACAGAAGGCTCTCAGACAGCCCATCCCATATACTAATGTGTACTGTACCAGATGATGCTGCAACATTAAGGATGATAGAATTTTTGCTCATCTGTAGGTCTTACCATGTAAATGTCCTGTTCCTTGTTTGGCTAAAAGCAAAATGACTAAATTGTAAATCGTAAAATAGAGAATTATTCTCCAGTGGTCTAGTCAATAAATTATACCTTTTTTTAATAAAGGAAAAACTTCAGTGAAAAGGTAAGAATATATTTTAAATGGACTGTCAATTATGTTAAAGTAATGTGTGTGTACAATATTAAATATTATTATTAAAGTATAATGTGTGTTGAAAAACAACTAGGCATCCCTATAAGCTGGAATGTGCATTGTGGAGGGAGTACTTTACCGGTTGCAAAGGAAACAACAGTTATGCCAGGTGAAATAAAGGCTTCTCTTTGAACAACTTGAACATACCTGCAGAATGACAATGAAAACATAAGTTAAATTTATGTTAACTATCAGAGATGTCAGGGAGCCACAATGACAACTTAGATACTTCCTCACCCTCCATTTTCTGAGTCTGTCACAGTATACAGTTTTCAAGGTCTTCATTTCAGTCTGGCGCCTCTTGATGACATCAGAAATAGTAAGGGGAACATTAACCTTGGCACAGCTCCTTTCCTTAAAAAAAACAATGGCTTCCATTAAAATACATTGGCATGGGAACATTTGCATCTCTGAACTTTATGTAGCCAGCAAATAATTTCCTTAAGTAACCTTGAATCTGTGAATTACAAGGAACCAATTTTATTGAAACGTCAACTTATACTGGTCTAAACATTTCCATCTATTCCTTTGGTTGAGATTAAATGGGTGGAGTTCAATTTATTACCAAAGTCTGAGTTATTGGGTCCAGGTCCTTCATGACATCATGGCCAATAAATGTCTTCGTCTCATTGCACATCTCCTCCCATAGTTTGAGGCAAATAAATGTATTCTGTCTGAGAAAAATACTTCTTTGCCTTAGAACAGGGGTCCCCAATCTTATCCAAAAAGGGCCAGTGTGGGTGCAGGTTTTTGTTTCAGCTCAGTACCAAGACACCCTATTCAACTAATTACATAATCATGGTCTTCAATGAAAACTGTTATGAGTAGAATCAGGAGTCTTAGAGCTAGGTTAAATCACAAACTTGCACTCACACCGGCCCATTTTTGATAGGATTGGGGACCCCTGCCATAGAGAATCGTTGTTTATATTAACAATAGATCTTTGTAATGGTTAGCTGTAGTTATTTCACTGCATTTCCACTCTTAATCATTCTACCAACCTTATCGCTCTCCCAGTCTTTCTCCTTCTCCATCCCTTTGTGGTGGTGGTACCTAGCTAGTTGGCTAGTTAGGCTAGTTGTATTACCCCTAGAACTATAGTTTTTGTGTCGTTATTTTCATTTCGTCATCAAGCCTCACTTTGCATTGCAAGCATTGTTTTTTACCCCATGAATGTGTCCTCCCTGGATGCACAAACAAAGAGGATGAGGAAAAGGGTAACACTATGGTGTCATGTTTTTCAACTTCCTAAAAATGACAATTCAAAAGAAATGGGTGGCATTTTTGGAAAGCTATGGCTACACTAGCATGACCAGTGCACGCATCCACTTGTGCAGTGACCATTTCAGAAAACTGGACAGACTCCAAAATTATAACCAGCCTTCTTTGTGTGGCCAAATTCCTAAAACTTTTCGCTGTGGCTGTTCCCGGTTGAGGCTCCTCTCATACATATATTTGACCGATTGCAATTGCAGCCAATGACGTCCTCTGCCATTCTCGATAGATAGATGTAGCCACGCTAAGATGTGTTTGTTTACTTGTGTGTGGTATGTTCTGGGAAGAGTTGAGGGAGGAGGTGGCAGGGCAGTCCCGACCACGCCCATACAATCCTCAGGTGTTTTTTCAATGCAGATTTTAGGTGTGAATTGAAATGTGTGGTGTTATAGTTCTTTACATTACTTTGAATAGATATTTGATGGATGGTACAGTGGATACATCCCTGTGATCATTTGTGGTTATTCTATTTCCAGTTCCATTACGAAAACCAAATTCAAGATGGCGGCCGTGGCAGCCATATTGAATGAGCGGTGGCATCACCAATCGAAGCCAGCCTTTGTGTGGTCAAGTCCAATTCACCACCAAAAAATCAGCCCGATTGGCAAAGGTGTTTTCTGTTAAATGAGCAGAAACCTAATTGTTGACGGACGACGGATGGGCAGACGGGGCCTTGACATAATGCCCCTCCTGCCTCCTACGAAGGCTGGGGGCATAAAAACCCACAAAGGATTAGTTGCCCTGTAAACACCCTAATGTCTAGAAATAGATATTAAAAGTAACACACTGGCTTGGAGACTTCAAGGTGGCTGCCAAGTGAACAGGATCTAGATTTTCTTCTTGATGAGCCACAGAAGGGGTCCAGTGGCGAAGATGAGAGAGAAGGAAGGAATTTCAACTCTGGATCCACTGTGGGAAAAAAATCCAAGACAGGTGTGATTTTCCCAGTTCCTTGACATTAGAAACAACACAATGTTGTAGTGGGAACAGTGCGTGAAATCTGATGGTTGCACATTCAAAGTTTGAAGTGCGTTAGTAAATATCCTTCTATGATTATTTCTAGAGAATAAAATCTATACTACATAGACCAGCAAAGGGCATTCACAAATCAAGCAATAATGTAAAACAACAAAGTGTGGCAGAGGTCATTTTGGCAACCTTATACCTCTAGTGTTGACTTGCTGGAATACTCTCTCTTTGCATGCCTCCTCCTACCACAAAGAGAGGTCATCCTTTACATACAATTCCATAAAAAAATATTCAATTCAAAGTTTGATGTCATCACAGAAGGGGGTTAGAGCTCAATATTTAGTTTCAGTTTCAGTGGAGCTTCAAAGAACTTGCTACTCCCTTTCCAATATAGTGTCCACATTTAGCAGGCTCAAAGAACAGTGAAGTCAGTAGAACTCATGCCAGACTCCACCTCAATCTCTGCCTCCTGAAGGTCAAGTGTTGGAATGGGGCTTAACAGGTAGGAGTCGTCTTTAGTTGTGGTGTCCTCACCATAGGGAATTGGACAGCTCAGGGGTGAGAAACATTCATCTACGTTGATAAGCAAACATAAGATGGGGGGTACCCAAAATCAATATCACTCCTGGCATCAACATCTGTAGAATAGGATGAAACAAAGATGATGGGGGTAAAGATATAGCACATAAGGTACCTTTATAAGAAAACCGCTTTTTGTGTGAAGATAAGAGTGTCTGTTGGTTAGCTGTTCGGATTTCCCCCATCAGCAGCTCATGGAGACTGGATTCTGCTTTGGGCCGTGTCTTTAGTTTCCGTTCCAAAACCTGCAGAAGATTAACAAGCAAACACGACCAATCTCTAACCAAGTCATGGATCACTTCAAGTTATCACGCAGTATAACGTCCTGCACAACAAGGTGGCAGGTGAAGTGAACGAGTCCCCTCCTACTCACATAGGAGGAGACTTTGACATCCTTTAAAACTCACAGGTTTCAACTTTGGCCTTGAGGAGATGGCCATCAGGAGAGCCTCGTGATGTCCAGACGCCATATATGTTTTTCCAATTCTCTATATGTAAAATAGTGAGAGAGCAATATGAGGCAATACAAGAAGGCAGCATTCAAGCACATATGCATCAAGCTAGCAATGTCGTGCCTTTCGTCAATAAAAATCACACTAACGCACAGCCTTATGTGCATAATGAGCTCAGGATGAAGAGAAAACTGACATGCTCCATTAGGGATATTATGTGAAGGGGACTTGGGACAGTCTGAATTTGTGTTCAGACAGCTGGCCTTGTAAATCAAAATTCCAACAGAGATCCACGTGAGACAATGAATCCGCTGCCCTGAAACATGAGGAAAGCCAATAGGTGCCTCACCTGGACTTTGCGGAGCGTGTACCTCTTGAGCTTTATGTCATCCAAGAGCTGCTGGAAAGGAGAGCGCTTAACAGGAAGGGGAGCAGTTATGTTTAACCATTCCACTGGCCTGAGTGCTACCCCTCTGATTAAGTCCTCTATCAAGTGCTTCCATGAAAACACCTAGGGGAGGAAAGGAGCTGCACTGACCACCCACAAGGTAATAAGTAATCTACTGCTTTGTCTCATCTCATGTATTGTGCTTACCCAGCGTGCTGCATCCTGAGAAACAGTTCTTGTTTCTGGTTCAATGATGAGCTTCTGCAGACCCTAGTAATATTTAACATGACATAAACCAGTGATAAAACTGAATACATTTGCAAAGGGTTTAGCTGTTTGAAAGTTACTTCATGCAGGCCTTATATCATCAATTAGCAAGTGTTTGGCTTCAAGTATGAGTCCATAAATCAATAGAGTCCATTTGGTTTCTGCTGGGTCCACAAATTATGGACAAGCAACAACACAGCCAATGTAACTTTCATCACTGATTGGTGCAATTAATCTAACCACAGCATACTGCCCTACAGTCAGATCACCCCATACACTTTCTTGCTGGAGACCCCTCCCATCATAGCTTACATCTTTGCGCTGAACGTTGTGGAAGTACTGGCACAGTTCCAAAGTCTCTGAGAAGAGTGCTGAACAGGTGGCTCTGTAGTGACGTGCAGCTTGAGCCGGTTCATAAAGACGGTTCTCACAGACCTGATGGAGAAACCATGGTTTGAATCTCACAGGCAACATTGCGTAATGGGAAAATGTAAATACAGCAGTAACTACAGTAGTAAATACAGTTCTAACTCATCCCCTTTAAGAGCTTCTCTTCACACATTCACTTCTCCACTGGCCATATATGCATTAGGCATGTGCTTTATCATAATGTAATTCCATATGTATTCATGGATTTCGATGTGTGCTACAACATGCAGTACCACAAGGGGTATAAATTTAATAAAATCAAGATAATTTTACCCACAGTCAGGGAATCACAGTCAGGAAATCATTCAAAAGGCAGTATGTTACACTGTCGTTATAATAAAAGGATGGCAAGAAAATGCCCTCTGTTGATTCACAAAGAGCTAGTCAGGAAGATTGCTTTCATGGCACAACCTAAGACAGGTCAACCCCATGGTAGATAAAAAAAAACTCAAGGGCACATACCTGGATGACCTCAGAGAATGTACACAAGGGCTGGAAGGACTCCTGCATACTCTGGCTGAGCTTCACCTTGGTCATCTGGCACAGTAGAACCTCGAGGGTCTCATTTAGCTCCCTCTCCACACTGCTATCCAGACCCCAATCTAGGCAGGAGTAGATCAGCCTTCCCAGGTAATCCACCATCTGCAGGGGAAAATGCAATCACAGGCATGAAAGAACAGGAGGACATGAGAAAAGGAATAATGTTCCACATAAATCAGTTGAATTTCTCTCCAATATAACAGGAATAAATATGAACATAATTTACCTCATCTTCAGTCTCAAAGGCAAAGTAGTCTAAAAGATGAAAAACACAATCACTTCAAAAATTTTAAATTAGAAAACAAGAGTTAGTGTCCAAATTTAAGCTTATTATATCTGCCAACATTTCATTTTTACAGTGAATTATCACAGCAAGTGCAAAGGCCATGAGTTCTGATTTGAAATACTGAAATAAAGGTAATCTTACCTGTGCTGCTGTCATCCATTCTGAGACAAACATTCCCGTCATTCATCAGTAAAATGTTATTTATTCCAGGGAGTTGCAACATTCTACCGGACGTGTAGTACTCGCATCTTCTCCCATATTGATCTACAGATAATAGGGTACACAGCTGGTAACAGAGTGCCCAGGCCTGTTCTTCGCTTATAGGCTGGGCCTGCAGCTCCAATATTTTGTTGAAAGAAATTTGACCGGCAGCAGTGACATGTACGGGGTATTCCATTAACAATGGCGTAGATTCGTTAGAATGTATCTTGGTAAAATTGTTTTGTCTTGTTTTCCAAGTATTGCCTTTGATAGGCCAAGCTTGCTTTCAAATTTTAAAATACAATCAGAATCTTAAGAGCGCTCCTATTCGAACATTAATTTTTCAAGTTCCGTGTAACCAGCTAAAGCTTCTGTAGATCTGGAACGTTTTTTTTACGTGAATTAAAATTTACGGCGAATACAGATGGGCCTCTGATTAGCCGAATATCAAACACCTGTTCAGCATAGCGAGGGCTGAAAGAGTCAAGGAGCTGGCAATCAAAGACAGGCCTATCTCTTGGCGATGCAGCTACATTTATTTCTTATTAACGTAGGGAAATCGAAATAAAGCTAGCTACATAAATAAATTGGCTTTAAAAGGGTGAAGTGGAAACAACGCCCAGTAATTCTTGCGTGCATATATTTGTATTTTCAGTTGCAATTGTCCACGCAGCCTAATTCCTGGGAAGTGGGCTGTATCCTATGGAAACCCATGGGCTACAGTCCGAACGGTTTCAGATGTTACCGGGAACTTGAAACTACGAGCAATTGAGATAAATATTGTGTTAAAGAATGTATTGGATTAAACTACACGACAATTATAACACTATTGAATAAACTCACTATTTGAATTTAAGGTTAAGGTCATTAAGGATATTTATTTTTTAAATTATTTATTCTAATTATTTAATATTTTTCTAGAAATGAAAACAACGATCAGAATAAATGCATGAAGGCCTATTCTATCATGACTAGGCTCATTTAAACCTATTACTTCTCTTAATTAGAACACATTAACTAAACACTAAATGTGTTTCCATCCTGTACCATGTTTGCTTGTTTCCTGTGTAGAAAAGAAAAGTAGGTTTCATTAAAAAAACATAGTCGCCGTCTTTGTGGTTGAGAAATAAAACCAACGCTACGCAGTTCTTCTGTGAGAACCTTCGGATCTGTTCAAGTGGGGGGAAAGCAAAACACAGGCTATGATTTGGGTTTTATGTCAACAAAATGGAAAACAATCACTGAAATTAGTGAATGAAAATATGTTTGAAGACATTTATGATGTAAAATCATTTTCAGTGGAAAAAGATCAGACTAAAGCAAAAATATTCAAATTGTCGTTTTTCCATTCAAATGAATGAAAAATGATAACCACGACGATATAAATTAAGATGTTTCTGAATACATTTATGATGAAACCAGTATTAGTTCCATTAGTTGAGCTTTGATTGAATAGAAAGTGCCCTTAAACTGGATATGTATGTTTGAATGAATGTAAGTGAAAAAACTTAAACCTCACTGACACCATGAGGCCAGAGTGAGCAATGACATTTTCAGTCGTCTACCCCATTGTGCCTAGCAGATTTTGAAAAGTTGCCCTAACCAGAAAGACAGTACAAGAAAGTACTGTTCAGACTATAATGCAACAAGGCTAATAAATACAAGACAAGTTTTACTTTTCCAATTAATTGCAGCAAATGTGTTGACACCGAATTGATTATTGTGTGCATTCTAATCCCTCCACTGCCAAACCCTTGAATTCTTCCCCAGAATCTGAATCATGGTAAAGATGTTGAACAAATCATAACCGGCTTCATCCATTTATTCACAGGAGTAAAGTAGTAGAAAATTTAATTCAGCTTTGCGACAAAATTATACAATACAGACGTGACATTTTTCATTACCAGGCACCTAAACATAATTAATCCAGCATTTGAAACATAAACAAAAAATCAAAAAAACTGTCTAAATAAAACCTCACATTGCAGCGGGAGACAAACACCAATATCATAATTCTTATTAAAACAATTATCTGTACATGGTTAATCCATTAAAAAACACATGGAAAAGGCAAAAAAATAATTCACAAACATTTACAATTCACAGGTTAATAGTACAGGTGTCATTTTGATTTCCTTCGCTTGGCCTGTGTAGGACTGGGGGTGTTTGCATCTGAGAGAAAGAGAGAGAGAGAGGTATCAAAGCACCAGTTCAATAAAATCCAATTTGTTGCATTTCATATATCCTTAGCAAAATACGCATTTTTTTCTAGGCCTGTGTAACAATACATAATGCAATTTATCATAAAATTAGCAATACATTAACAGAGCACCTTATACAAAGCACTAAGTCTTTGCCTCAAAGCAAAAGATTCACAGACTGATAGCACAAACTGATCTGAGCATCTTAGTCTTAGATGAAGGCTTGTATGAGCTGATGAGTTTCTAAGATTTCTGAAGCCCTTCTCCAGTAGTGAGCATATGCTAGTGAGAGTGAGACTCCGTGCATAAGTACCTTTGACAGTGGTGGCAACGGTGGAGGAGGCGGATCCTGGCCTTGCTGTCCTTTTCCTCTGCCCATTGTCAGATGCTTCCAGTGCAACCGTGGCCCCTTCTTCGGACTCCTTCTCCGCTCGCGAACTGCGCCGGCTTGGGCCCTTCACCTTCTCTGGGGCTCCCCTGAAGAGCAGGGCCAGGAGGGTCATTAAGAACAGCAAGAGTGCAGTGATCTCAGGGGCATTTTGAAGTCATTACCTGTGCCTTCCTTGGTGTTGCCAGGCATTTATTTAGTCATTTTATGAATCTGTTTGAAATGTTATTCTGCTTTTCAATGGCTCTCCAGCTTGTGCTGACTGGGACGTCTTTTAGCTGTTTTTCCCCGCCTAGCACAGATTACGTCCGTCTTCACTCAACAGTATTGGAAATAGCTGACATCATGTGTGTACGTCCAAGCAACACACATACATACCTTGAGACAAGGCTGACGGGCGTCTTTCTTTTCTTTACCAATCTGTTATAGAAGTGGAAAAACAGCAGTAAAATACTGTGATGTTTTTAATGACAGATTCAAGTGAGAGGATGACAGTCTGATCAAAGTTCCCAAAATGCCTCCTAGACTCTGGAAATGCCACTGAAAATAAAGTCGAAGTTATAGTTGAGAAGTAACTTTTATGAAAGACCATTTCTCTAGAAGTTCTGTTGACCTCTGTTTTGATTAAAACAAGCAGTGTACAACACAAGCTCAATAAGTCCCACATTTCACTAAATCGGCTTGAATTAATTAAGTTTATCCATTTCAACTTCTCAAAAGCTTAAATCTTCTGAAGGAATATATAATTAAAATCAATGACTATATGTGTTGTATAAGATGCATAATATCATTCTGATGTGTGATGTCTTTTGTTATTGTGTGTAGCCTGTCTAAAATCTTGTGTCCCCCATGTTTCCATGTTCCTCCCTCCATGTACAAAACTGCATACATACCAGATACAATCAACAAAACAAGGAGGAAAGGTTAACAGTACACAACACCAACATTACTTTGATTAATTTAAGCTTAAGCTCATTCATTTTGAAATAAATTCAGGACATCTTACCCCTGCTCAGTTACAGTAGCCGCTTCATCTCCTGTGTAGAAAAAATAAAATAATATGAACCGCTACTTTAAATAAAAGTATTTATATCCAGACCTCAAACTAACAGCTCTCCAGGTTTATCTTTTCCAGCACTTTGCAACAAGACTCTGTTCCATATCATATTTACATAGAATGAAAATGAATCAAAAATAATTTTAATGTGATAAAAGTAAATATTTTTTCTCTGCTATTCCACAGTAAACACAGCTGTAAAAATCCATAGCATTGTTTTAGCCACTTTTTTATTTGAATATGAATCATGCTTTTGAGTTGCTCTCAATAACTTACCAGTTTTCTCACAAGTAGGTCCTCCTTCTTGCTGTGGAGGTTCAGACTGAACCGACACTGAATGGAAAATGGTTTAAAAAAAAACATTACAGAAGCAAGGTTGTTTAGCAAAAATAAAATTACCATATGATGCTCATCAGCTATACTGTACCTTAAACAACCCATCACCTGTACACAAACTCTGCATTTAATTGAGAAACATGTCCATTGGCCAAAGAATTATTCCAATGGTATGGAACCTGAGGATATTTATGTTAACAATGTGAATTCATCTTTACCAGCACTCTGGCTACTCTCAGGCAGTCCCACGACTTCAGGTGCATCATTCTGTGGAGCTGGCTGGCTGATCTCCATCACTGTGGTAGGGTTCTGTCCCCCCTTGGGGTCAGGTGGTGTTGCTGTTGCTGGAGAGCCATCTGATGCGTTAGGAGGCCCAGGTTTTGTTGGGGCAGCTGGAGAGTAAACGGAAGGAGTGGGGACATGGACAGGGGTGGGGGTGGAGACGGAAGAAGTGGGGGGTTTTACAGGGGCCGTGGCCACATTTCCATCCGCAGCCTCCAGAGAGGCTGTGCTCCCGGAAGCTTGCTCTGGCTGTGCTCTGGCCTCGAGGGGCTGAGTCAGCGGGCCACTAGCTTTCTGCAGAGGGTCAGACCCAGTTGTGCCTCTCTTAGAGACAATATCTTGCCCTGGTTTGCCCTTGGCAGAAGCAGCTGTTGGAGACAGAGGGCTCCCCCGGGTACTAACAGCAGTTCCTGGGCTGGAGCAGATAGGAGGTGATGCTAGGGGTTGGGAGAAGGGGGGGTTGGGGCGGGGAGATGGCTGACCGACAGGGCTTGACTTCAGCACAGGTGTCTCGGTAGAGCTGCTATCCTGTTTAATGGTCCCAGAGAGTAGCTGTTGAGGAGGCTGGGGCAGTGAACTCATGGTGGTTGTCTGGCTTGAGGGTCTCTGAACCTGTCCAACAACTGCACGACCGGCTTGGCTGCTCGCCGTGTTACCTGGGGAGGGCTGGGCTGTAGTCACTGCTGGTGCGACTGGTATGTTTGTTGACATCTGAATTGGTCCCACCATGTTTCCTGGCTGGGACATTACATTTGTGTTGGGAGGCATGGAAGAGGCAGGGACTTGAAAGATGGAATTTATGAACACAGGGGTGGTGAGGAACTGGGCGGGGCGAGTGTTAGCACCAGCTGGAGTCGATGTTTGCCGCCCCTCCTGAGACCTAATATTTTTATTAGGAAGAGTAACTACAGTTGAAACCAAAGCAGGGGCTACGTGGGAGGTTGTGGTGGCTGAACTGAGAGGGTTGGAAGTAACAAAGACAGTGATCTGGTTGGGAGAGATGGTGGCAGATGAAGAAGCCCTCTGCAAGACTGCAGAAACATTTGCCAAGGAGTTAGGGCCAGAGTTTGGGTTCATGGTGGGGTTTGGATTGGGACTGGAACTGACATTTGAGTTGGGACTAGAACTAAAGGTTGTATTAGGACTGACGTTAATCTTAATGTTGGGACTGGCATTTGGGTTGAATTTGGGACTTGGCATTGGACTAAGCTTAGATTTCGGGTCATTTGGGTCGTTTGGCATAGGGGGAGCACCAATTTCAGAGCTCTGAGAAGTGCTTGAATTTCTTTGAGTCTCTGGGTCCATGGAGAGACGAGGGCTCTCTCCCTGGCTCTGATTTCCTTCAGGGAAACTGTCCTGGGTATGCTTCAGGGGAGTTGTAGAGGCACAGGAACTATCCAGCAATTGATTCAGAGAGGTTGGGGCCTCCCTGAGTACAAGTGAAGAATTACATTTAGGTTCCTGTTGGGTTGGCACCTGGGCCTGGACCTTCTCTGTCACAGATGCATCCCTTGCTGGTTCTTCCATCACAACTTTAAGCTCCTGGGAGACATGCAAGCTAGTCAGCTTTGACAGCGGAGAATCTCTTTGAGGCTGGACCAATTGACGCTGCTCTACGGAGGTTACTTGATTAATTTCAGGGGTATTACAATGGATACCTTGTAAAGGTATCTGAGCCTGCTGTAGGTCCAGCTGAGCTGGTGAAATAGCAGCTGGGCTAGAGAGGACATGAGATGGATTAACCATGACGTTTTGAGGGTTAACGATGGTTTGCTGGTGTGGGGGAGAGGTGAGGGCAATCTTGGGTCCTTTCTGCCTCCCTGGACTGGGTGTAGTTTTACGGTTCAAGGCTGGACTGGGTCGCCGACTGTTGCCTGGACTGGTTCTTTTTGTTGGGCCACCAGTGGGGTGCTTATCAATTTTCCCACTTACAGCAGCTGTGCTGTTGCCTGTAGAGAATGTCTGCTGGCCACTGTTGTTATTATTTGTTAAAGAAGTCAGATTAGGTGGTGCCTGTCCAATAGCTTTCAGGGTTGTGGGATTGAGACCCTGCTGGTCAAAACCACGATTCAGATTAGGCTGCCTGGGAGGTAAGGGGATGTTTATCTTGGGTGGAAAGAGCCCAGCAATGGATGCATTTAATCTCTCAGGGGACAGGCTGATCTCAGAGGGTTCTGTACTGGGAGGGCGATTCGTGGGAGTGAGTGGGTGGTGGTATGCCTTGGGGCTGGCTCGATTGGGGGTCTTAGGTCGGGAGCTTTGTGAAGTGGTGGGCACGCTAGGAAAATGGAGGCCATGTGAGACTGGCATAGGACCTGCTTGCTGGGGCTGCATCTGCTGCTGCTGCTGAGGGCTCGCCCCCTGATGTTGCGGGACAGGTGAAGGCCCCGACTTTATCAGGTGCGGGTTAGGGCCTTGGTTAAGGACCATCTGAGGAGCACTGCTGCCAGTCTGTTGAACCATTTCATGGGCTGATCTTTCCTGCATGGCGTGCATGCCAGCAACTTCCTCTGAGCTGAGTGGTGGACCTCCCTGGAGTCCCTCAGGGACTGGCATCCTCCGAGCACTGCCAGCTAACTGAGGGTTGACCATGAGGGACCCTCCCCTGACCTTTTCTGGGGAAGGTGGGACACCATGCCCCTGGAGATTGATCATCACTGGCATGCTGCCTTGCTGAGAAACAGGCATTTTCTGCCCATCTGTTGGATTTAAGAGGCCCCTGGGTGTTTGCCCACCCTGTGGCACAGGCATCCTGTTCTTAGCTTCCTGCATCATGAGCATCATCATCATATGCTGCTGCTGTTGCTGTTGCTGTTGCTGCTGCTGCTGCTGCTGCTGCTGCAGCTGCTGCTGCAGTTGCTGCTGCTGCTGCTGTTGCTGCTGTTGTTGCTGCTGCTGCTGCTGCTGTTGATGTTGTAGTGGTTGTTGTTGCTGGTGGTGGTGTTGCTGTTGTTGTTGCTGCTGTAGCTGTAATTGATGTTGATGGATCTGGGGCTGACCTTGGGGAATCATCCCTCCCTGACCGGGTGGTACCTGCATGGTCTGCATCTGTTGCTGCTGCAGTTGCTGCTGCTGCTGTTGTTGTTGCTGCTGCTGCTGTTGTTGTTGTTGTTGTTGTTGTTGCTGCTGCTGCTGCTGCTGTATGAACTGAACTGGCATTTGCTGCAGGGTCCTTTGGTCTCCTGGTTGACCTGGAAACCCTAAAAGACAGCAAAGTTGAAGGTAAGAACAATTCCATCCCTAAATGAGCCAGGAGAATAAAAGCCACACCCACTTTCCACCCTAACTGCAGGGAAATTATTTATTTTATTTTATTATTTAACTTGATAACCACCTGATGGCCTGTTGTTGAAGTCCGAGAGTTTTTGGCCAATTGGGTCCATTCCAGTGCTCTGATCCCCACTCAAGCCCTGTGCTTCAGGATCCTCCATCCCAGGTGGCTGCACGTCAAGACCACTGTGGGAAAAGCCAAAACCCCAGAATGCCTTCAGTCCAATCAACAACAACAAGAATTACTGACGAAATGCAAAACAAATATTATTCTTACCTCATAATGTGGTCGGGTTGCTCTCCCACCAGTCCACCATTTCCTTTGGCCTTCTTCTTACGCGGGGGCTTCTTTTTCTTGGGCTTGGCCTGGTTAGCACCTCCCTGCTTTCCACCAGGACCAAACTGACTAGCCGAAATGTCACTCTGCAGCAGGTTGACCAGCAAGGGGCTTGTGAGGGTAACATCTTTGTTTCCTGGGAAATTGCCTCCTTGAGGACATGGGCCTCCCATACCCATCTGTCCACCAAACTGGGGGTTGAAGGGCATCCCGTGGGCAGGGAAGTGACCGTTGCCCACCTGCACGTGCTGACCACCCACCATCATCTGTTGCTGCTGGGCCTGTATTTCAGGTAGCATTTGCTGTAGGGCCATTTCTCCTGTGCCTCCGCTGGCATCTCCAAGCTGCTGGGAGTGCTGCTGCTGTTGTTGCTGCAGCTGCTGAACAACTTGTTGCTGTTGTTTTTGTTGCTGCTGCTGCTGTTGCTGCTGCTGCTGCTGCTGAAGTTGCTGCTGCTGCTGCTGAACCAAATGGTGGCCTCCTGGAAGCCTCATCTGTTGTCCATGGAGGCCCATGGCTTGGTTAGGATTGCCATTCATTGGAACTTGCTGGGGTTGCTGCTGTTGCTGATGTTGCTGTTGCAGATGCTGCGGTTGCTGCTGCTGTTGTTGCTGCTGCTGCTGTGGCTGTTGCTGGGTAACCTGAGTCTGGAACTGGGACAGATTACCCTGCACATTTGGCGAAGGGCCCCGCATCATCTGACCCTGCATGACAGCAGCCTGACCTTTAGCCCCAAAGGACTGCTTGTTTCCTTGCATCTGACTGGCCATCATCTGCTCCATCATAGCATTCTGCTGCTGCTGCAACATTGCTTGGTGCCCCTGTGTTCCACCAAGCTGGCCATGTCCCTGCATCATTGCCTGACCCTGCTGGGGCATCATCTGCTTGGGAGGGGTCATCCCTCGCTGCGGGCCCATGTTCTGGCCACCCATCAGCATTTGTCCCTGGTTGACAAGCTGTGGCCTGGATAGAACTGTCTGACCCCCACCTTGGCCTTGTACCATCTGACTAGGTGAAGAGGAGATGGGCTGGTGCTGCATTCCCATCATCTGAGGCTGGACACCCTGTGAGGACGGCCCCATGTTTCCTGCAGCAGTGGTTCCTGGAGGTTGGTTAGCCACACCACTGTGAATGCCCATCATGTTGCTCTGAATAGCATTAGGCTGACTATGGGACCCCTGCATGTGGTTTGGTCCTGAAGTAGTGGCTTGAACACCTGAAATACAATTACAGTATAACAACAAACTGAGAAGGACTGATTGGTGGTAGCCCTGTAAAGTAAACTAAACTATAGGGATAAACACATCTGTTCCTGCCCAGGGACTACTGATGCAAATTAGCTACTTGGCTAACTCTGATGCAACTACTATCTTGTGCAAGGTCCCTGTTAAATAAACTAATAAATTAAACTAAACATCTGCAGAAAAATTATTGGAATGTGAAGACTTCAATAAAACCCTCATCTTCAGCTAAACTTGTGCATGAGCAGCATGGCCCAATCATTTGAGAGATTAACCCAGATGTTTTCTCCGGACAAGCAAGTGATTGTGTATTAGAAATACCATGAAAATTGTGTAGTTTCTCATCATGATGTGAGTACCCATGGTATTACATGGTGCATTTATGGTATCAGATTAGCATGAAAGGTCTTGCACTGCTGTACTACGTTTGCTGATAATGCTCTTTTCTGGAGACACACCTGACACATTGCTCAAGCAACAGAAATGAAAACTTCCTGATTAATAAATGCAGGCTTTAAATGTAAATAAGGCCATAGGCTTTTGAGGCAGCTGTGTCAGGGCTGTAATAGGACCATCTTGTCTGTAATAATTTACAAAGCCACTGCATTCACACTTGTAAGGGACTGCTTACTGTACCTGTATGTTGAATGTTCTGACTACTCTGCAACTGGGAATTGGTGCTTGACACAGGAGTCCCTGCTGAGCTGGGTGTCAACTGGCCTTGTATGAAGTTCTGATTACCTTGTGCATTTGGGTACCCCAAGGGGAGACGTTTGGACATGCCTGCAATTAAAGAGCTGGTTTAGTTTCTGTGTTACATATTCCAAAATGGGATGAACATGAAAGCACTATATAAATCAAATGTAATATTTTTTTTTGTATCCTGTACTGAAACACCTACCTCCCATTCCAGGGTGGGGTACTTGACCCTGCTGGGACATAACCATGAACCCAGATTGCACATTCCCCTGCTGTCCCAGCACCGCCCTACCTGGAGAGCTTACAGCCTGAGGAAAACCCTGAGGCGTGCTGGAACGAGGGCCCAGTTGGCCTTGGTTCTGACCCATCATTGGGGGAGTTCCAGGAGAGCCTTGTTGGAAGGGAGAAGGGGAGGAAACAGGGGACTTAGCAGTGAGGTGGCCCTGTGGAGTTGCAGACTGGGGCGAAGGTGGAGGTGGCCCCCTTGGCCCACCTAACCCTTGTGGTCCCTGGAGCGACTTTGGCTGGGGTGAGGCAAACTGAGGATTTCCTGGTTGCTGCTGCTGCTGTTGTTGCTGCTGCTGCTGCCCCATGGTGTTGAAGACCTGGCCAGCTTGCTGGCTGCCAAAAGGGTATGGAGGTGGAGGATGGCTTGGTGTCTGGACTGTTGCGAGAGAAGGACGTGGTCCCATCTGACCATGTGGGGGGCCCTTCCTCCAGGCTGTACCCATGGGGCCTTGGGCTGGAGGGGGCTGCAGGACCCCAGATGGCAGCTGGTTCCAGCCAGTTGGGACAGGCATCTGATTTTGGGTGAATGGGGGGCGAGCACCGCCTAACTGCGCAAGCTGAGCCTGCTGCTGCTGGTGCTGTTGCTGGAGCTGCTGCAGTGTGGCTGGGTTGAGCTGGCGGCTGGCCTGCATGGCTTGCATGTGGTGACCCTGTGGAGGTATGGGGGTTGGGCCATGGGGAGGCTGTGGGTGTTGAACTTGCTGTTGCTGTTGCTGCATGGCCAGGCCTGACAGCATAGGGTCCAATGAGTCTGAGTGCAAATCACAGGGAGAAAACAAAATGAACTGCACATTGCAACTGTACTAATACACATTTGATACTGTACTGCGTTTCAGAAGTGCTCATTGCTTCCTTTCCTCTTACCAGTCTGGGAAGGAGGTCGGGGAGCCCTCGTCTGCATCTGCCCGCTGCCCCCCGCAACCATAACCTGACCCGACATGCCTGGCCCTTGGGGCCCCATTGGAACTGAGGGGTTGTTCATCCGCAAGCCTCCTATGAGTCAATAAAACTTCCATAAAATTTCAATTTTCCAAAATGGAGGGGTATCATCAGTTTGCAATGATTTCACTGGGCTAAAATTTATCTCAAAAAGGTCACTGCTCACAAGAAATGGAAACACGTGGGAAATTCTTAAATAATAAAAAAATCTGAGATCACTTATTTTCAAATGTGTGGTTATAAAGCCAAAAAAGACCTTGCATCTCTCAACTGGGAATTACGACCTTTTGGCATTCACTTGCCAAATAAGAAAATAAGCTTACTTGTAACTGCACTAGGTTAAGGTGAGGAGTTTGCATTACTCTACATTAAAAAAACTGGAGGCAAAATACCAGCAGAGTGGCAAACAATAAAATAAAAAAATAGGTGTTGCTAAAAATAAAGGAAGCACCACAAGAGAGTGGTGGATTGATGCAACTTCCTTATAGATTACAATGAAACAGCACATTGTAATAAATAGCTTAATAAAGCTTTGCATGTATGAGCTTGCCAGTATAGCAGGGTAAAGAACTACAGCACCATGACATACAACCTGTTTTCAAAGAACACACTATTCTTAAAATTAGCATGCCTTTTCACAACATGATATTGTGTTTCAATAGAACACACTGCATACAACTAATGGAATACAACCACAAGATGTCACAAAGCAGATATTTGAAACATTGTGCATTAGTTAAGTGATAGATGGTGCTTGCACATTCAAAAGGTGATCATTTAAACAGTGCTTTTACTTACTAGTCCTAGACATAAATAATTTGCCTGAGACTTTTTCAATAATAAGCACAGACTACCTGTCTTATTTTCCATATTAATATGTCCTATGTCCATTTACTTAAATGTTCTTCTGCCAGATTTGGACTGTCTAATTTACCAGCGAATGTATTAAGTCAGCCTGCCCTTCCACTTTGATAAATTGCTTCAACAGATTCTCACTAGCTTCCTATAACTGTTAAGTCTACCTTAACTCCCGATATAGGGCCAGCCAGTGGAGGAAGGGCTTGCCTTCTATAGCCAAGTACCACCACAGATTTCCTCCCACTAAGGTTTTTTTCTTGCTACTGTTTGCGTGTTTTTTTTTCTCCCCCAATAGGGAGTTATGTCATCACTCGCTGTTTTTTGGGGGTTCAGGCTCAGCATTTTCAAATTTTTCCATTTTGATTTTTTCTGTAAAGCAAGCTATATAAATAAAACTGAATTGACCCAAATACAAAATTAAGGCTAATCCTCTAATAAAGAATAATATGAAGTGCACATTTTCACCATCTTAATACAATTCCTTACCAGGGCCTTGTTGCATTGGGAAACCCACATCCATCCTCATCGGATTGGCTGCAGCAAGTGGTCCATTCACCCTGACCTCCTGACCTCGGTTTTGCCCCATGGCCACATTTATAACACCTTCCCCTGAACATAAAAGAGCATGCAGAGAGAGATTAGTCTCTTTTTGTTAGTCAACCGGTTGATTTTCTGGTAGCATTTACTCATTTTGTTAACTTCTATCTGAACATACAAAACAGGTATTAGCCTGTATAATAGTTTAATTACTACTACTACTATTTTGAAAATCATTACCATGCAACCACTTTGATAAATCAAACGAAACAATCAAATCTAATTATGTCGCCTGTTCTGGTCTTTTGTTTCCATCAACTAAGGTTGGCAGGGTGGCCATTTTCCCATTCTATAAAAGTACATGGTCAGCTCCTGACTATCCGCATGACCACTTTACTATTTAAAATATATATAAAATCTTCAGCTTCTGAGCAGTCAGCACAGTACATTTTTTAAATCATGGCTTATTTTATATATTGTAGAGTACAACTCTTGACAGTCTAGTAGTAACAGGAATACCTGAAACAGCATAAAATGCTCAAACATCCATAATAAAAAACAAAATTTCTTCAGCACAATACAATGTCTAATTATACGTTGGTTGGTATGAGCTAAACCTTCCAATTTGAGTACAGTATTAATGGATTACATATTTGGTTTGTACCCTCAATCTGGACAGACAGGATTCCCAGATCACGCAGTTGCTGGTGGTTGTTCTGTGCCAGGAGGCGCAAGCGATCTGCCGCATCTCGCGGGATGTTGAAAGTGACACGCACACTGTTCCATGGCTCCACGCGTTTGGGCTGCAGCCTCTCCGAGTCTGGGAGACGGTGCGCAGACAGAAGGTGTGAATACGTGGACATTCAAATCGGTGCAAGTGCACGAGTTTACATAATTACTGGTCAGACCAGCTTGATTACTGGTTGTAGGGTAAGTATGTCCATTTGAGATCCTTGATGGCTGGCTACTTTTACTGGAATTGAAAAATGCAACTGGTATAATCTCTACATCACCATATTATGTAGTATTCCCCAAACAGTTTTGCTGTAAAAACATGTGACAAGGGGGGTTCTGAATCCACTAAATGTGCACATAAAAGGATAAGTTACTGACAAACATTCAACCTCAATTCTCAAAAGGCCACCCATTCATCCTTACCTAGTTGCAACATATCAGGCACATTATTTAAAATGTTGTCCAATTTCTCTTTGAAATCATCATCCTCCATATTTCCCTGGAAGGCAATGAACACGGTAGAGTCTTTCATCCGGGCAAGGGATCCATATGGAAAGTCGTTGCCATGGTTACTATCCTCATCCTCCACTCCAGAGTCCTGCTCTGCTTTGGGATCACCCGTGAGGGCGACTTTCCCCATCAAAGCCTCAGTCTTAGCCAGTCCCTGTCGGTGCACCATGGCTCCTTGTCAAGGGCAGTGAAGTATGGTATGACACTGTTGACCCTGCTGGGCACAAAACCAGTTAGCTAGAGATGTGTGTACGACTGAAAAAATAAAACATCCAATAGGCCAATAAGAACCACTTTCAGGACGCATAATTTTCACAGGTTGAATCAGGGCGCACACGCAATCCAACCATCATAAACAACACTTAACATTTTAGGGCAAGACACGACTACACAGTAACTAGCTATTGTACCATATAAAACACCGTTGGGCTGTTCTAGTGTATTTTGTTATCCGTTTGATTCCTTGCCTGGCATCACTGACCAGTGGTTATGATGTACTTTTTTTGGTTAAACCCATTTTCTACATAAAAGCAACACACAGCAATAGACACCATCAGGCAACAAACTATCCATAAAATAACAAACCTGAGCCAAGTAGCCTAATTTTCAAAGTGAACTATAAATTACAAAGCTTCGGATTATGAACATTAGACATGAGTATTTCACAATCCACACAATTCAATATCAGGTAAAGGTCAAGCATGGGAAACTTTGGAAATAAAATGTTTACCAATTACATTTGAACTTAAAAGCTGTAATCTGTAAATGTCAAGTTACGTAAACGGTACAGTCTACAGCATCAGTTACCAAGCTGACTACAATGCAATAATAGCGAAGTTGCTGCAAATGGATTACTTAACGTCGATAGACAGCTTGGTGATCTCAACGATAACAAATCGTGATCTATGGTACCAAACCAGATTGTTGGCTGTCTGATCAGCTGTAATTCAATTCCCAATAAATTACTGTAGAATTTAGTCAACTAGCTAGCCACATCTATAGCCTTATATTATCAACAAAAATACCTTCTCACATTCTCAATTTGCTTATAGTCAACTTAGTGACGTTATTTCGAAGCAACGTTACAGCTAGGTAGCTAACGTTAGCTACCCATCTCAAAAGCACAGACCATCTGAAATGTATTATAATTATGAGAAATCGAATGAATAATACTATTCTTAAAGGCTAAATTAAGAACGAACATGTATTTAAGTACAATGACTATTAAAAGACCACTACAGTGTCTTTTTCATGATGCACTTCGGATGAAGGCGATGCAGCGAAACCCCCTAAATGACATTTAGCGACTTGGATGGCGAACGCGCATTTCCTCGCTTAAACCTTAGCTGAGTAGCTAGCTAGCCAGTAAGCTAACGTTGACAATCCACTCAACCAGCTGTATTATGAGTATGGAGATAGTTAACTTAGGTATGTATATATCTACAGTTCCTCAACTATCCCGTATGTTTGCCTCTGCAATGCATATCTTCCTAGCTTAATTTTAAAACTCAAAACTGGCCAGACTTCCGAGGTATAGCTAAGTAGCCATCCACCGCAGGCCCAGGGTTAGCTTGCTTGCTAGCCTACACACCGGCTCCTCAACTGGCTAGATCGCTAAATAGTGATCAAGTAAAACATCGAAAGTACAGTTGCCGGTGGATGGATAGCGGGGTTTAAGTAACGTTAGTAACGTTGCATCTTTTTGATTTATTTGAATAAAATTGATCCTACAAATAAATAAATTAACCCTTACCAGATCACTCCATTGGAAATAACCCCTCCTGTTCATTAACAAAACACGGATCAAGCAACTGTGACAACACGGAGGGGGGCGGGGGGTTGGAAGAAGGGAGGGTTCCAGTCGGAATAAATTTGAACCCCTTTCTTTTTCTCCAGTTTCTCAGAAAGCTTTGGCAACATCCATTATCATGACAAGCGTGAAAGTATGCAAGAGAAATGGTGGAGCCAAATAGCACTATTTTACATTTTTATAGATTTTTTTTCATAATCATATAAAGTCTCCACTTTACGCTACATGCTGCTCAATCTGCGTAACCCTAAAGCGGAAACGCCTAGCATTTCAACAAAAGTGAATTCTATTGGCTGGCAGCTGCCTAAAAATTGAGTAAGACGAAACTTGTCGAAGACAACTCGGCCAATCGTTAAGATGATTTTCAACGCAGTGAAATAATTATCGGCGCAGGAAAGATCAGTTTCCACAGGGTGCTATTTTGTTTGAGTAGGACACTTCTATGCGATATTCCTTTTGACTTATAACCAGTTAGGGATACAGGTAAAATTCAGCAGCTTACTTTTTTATAACAAGACTTGAATCCTAGTTTGCAAAGAAAGAAAAGGAAAAACGGTATACAAAAGCCAACATGGATAATACAGTGAATTTTTTAAAGTAGTGTTTCATTTGCCTTAGGATTTCATGATGTGAACCAGTAACCACCATCCGACGTCCAAAAGGTAGCGTAAAAAGGAGGGACGTGCATAAAACCGTTAACCTTTTGGGATAAAATATTTCCCCGGTACAGTAATTTAGTCTGGTTGTTTGTACAATTGGTAGATTTAGCTGCAGTTGTTTTGCGAGGATATCCCTCGAAAACTCAGAAATCCTCACAAGTTGTTCTTGCAAGTTGTGCTTTTTCATGTTTCAGGGGTAATCACAAAAACACAACTTAACAATGTATTTATTTCCTATTGTCCAGACTGTCCTTCCATTAATGCTGCTAAAGAAATCATGTATAAAAAAGACATGTCCATGTCATTGCACCGATTCTGTGAAATGATTCTTCAAGAGAATGTTGTGGAGCCATAAAGTCAATCTGATCAATGTAAAATTCATGATGAGGTATAAGATGCAGAGTTTACATACATTTCAAAAAGCAATGCCATTCCAGATAACTGCAAATACTCTGGAACTTACTGCAAATACAGTTTTCTTCAAAATTGAAAGTGGCTTGCCCCTACTATCAAAAATATTATTTAAAAAAATCAGTTTAACCCACTGACCCAAAAATATATTTTTAAAAAGTATGCACCTGGTGCTCTTATTCAACCCTGAAAACCCTTAAGCTCTTGTGCATAACAGTCAATAAACAAAAGTTTAATAATTTAACAGAGTATACTGGGGCTATAGACAGAATTTTAATTACTCAGTTGTTGAGCTGAGGATTGAACAAATTTATTTTTGTACCTATTTAATTTGCAGCTAGGGACCCTAAAATGTCAGTTTGATGGCAGGAGGTCTGATGAGATTTTAAGAGCCAGTCTCTGCATATTCTTCTAATAAATCACAGGTTGTGATAAGTTCCCATTTATTTAAAATTGTGTCACCATCCAACCTTGAAGTGTCATGAATAAATGATTTGGATTGTTTATTTGTATTGGTCCGGGACATATTTCTGTTTTATGCTGGAGAAAAATAAACAAGACAAGCTTGTATGTACTGGATTTCTTTCATTGCTGGTGTATGAAATAATACAGTTTTTCAGTGCTGAAAAATGCAATTAACTTTCCACAGTGATGCTATTTTCATGATAGACAATGCTATTCGTTCAAAGTGAAAATGTTTTATTGTAAAAAGTCATTAATTATTTGTTCGGTTTGCTGTTAGTGTTCTTTCTTGTGTTTGTCAATAACTATACGTTTGTTCACCATCCTTCTAGGTAGATTAGCAAATTCATTAATTCATTAGCTCAGGCAGAGGGTAATAATATCCATATGTTTGAGTTTAAATTGATGAGACGCACTGCTCATATCCGCTGCTGCAGTTATACTGTCATCAGAAGAACTGTCCAAAGATAGAATGGAAGTTGTCTTCCTGTTCCAGATTGTGCAGCTCCTATAAGCAGGTCTGCTCTACATCACTGCTCAAGTGCTTTATCAGTCTTTACAGCATCGGATGCTGCTGCACACTGCACCTCAGTCTGCCAAGCTGTCCTATAGTATGATATGGCTAGGCGTGTGAGGCCAAGCACTGAATTCTTAGGCTGCATTCAGACCAGATCAGGCAATGCGGCACCTTCCCGCAGGGTTGTGCAGAGGTGTGGACGTGTCACTACATGGCCCATTTGTGTGATGTCATGTCGTGAACTTTAACCCCCCCCCTCCATTTCCTGTCCACGAACTCAAACAAATGGACACAAACCGAAGGAAGCTTCTTGCTATCGTTATATTGCAGTGTAGACTGCAAGCCAGATCCAGACGTCGAAACTGGGTACACAAAATAAACCAAGCGAGGACACAACTGGGAGAGTATCATCATTTGGTCCATGAACTCTGCCTGGATAGCACCCGGTTTCAGCTATATTCCAGTCTCTCTTCCATATCTTCACAGTGGCTTGGTAAACAGCAGAATGCTACATGGTAATTTAAACAAGGCTCTTCTTCCCATGGGCGATTGGCCAACGCAGCATTATGTTGGGTTGCGTTACGGCAAAAGTTGATTCTGGTTCTACTTCTTCCCGCACGGCCGCTGCTTTTTTTTTCTGCACCCCATGCGGTCCCCACTCCCGCAGCCTAAACGCACTACCCCTATTCAAATGAATGGGAGGACTGCCATTTTCCCCGCGTTGCCTGATCTGGTCTGAATGCAACCTTATAGGAACGTGTTGTCATCCACCTCTAGCACTTCCTGGAGTTTGGGGACAATGGAATGGAGTTCAGCAAGTCAAAATACAAGTATTAGTCATTTATTTCCAATGGAAATTCAGTTGAGTTTGGGATATTACAATTAGGAAACCTTGCATAGCAGTCATTCCTTCCAGGCTGAGTGGTGTTGCTGCAATTAGGAATGTGGGTCCAAATCTTTTAGTGATGAAATGTCTAAATGTGCTGCAGTATTGGAGTCTACTGTCTTTCTCTGCTGTTCCTTGCGTTTTGTTATAAAGGTACGCTTTTGCTTTAAGAGGATTTACTGTTTTCTATTTTATCAGTTTATACATTAAAATATTTTACACAGCTTGTTGCAGCCAGAAAATAAATGTGCCCTTTGTATACATGTGTATTACAACAATGAAATTTAACAGAAGAAAAAGTGTCAATTTGAAGTTTTCCACCTCTTTATTATAAAAAACAACTGAGCACAAGTTCAATAAACAATATCCATTGTATTAACATTAAAATATGAATCTAGTACACATTACATAAAGGCAAATGCATTAGTGTCTGCTTTTCAATAGGATGAAATTATTTTAATTTACACATTGAAGGTGCACTCAATCAAATGTGGCATTAAATAAGCATACATCAGCCAAAATGATAAAGTGCGCATTACATAATTCAGTATGCATCATAATTCATGTCAGGTTACCCCCCTATTTAAAGCAATGAGCATCATTTCTTTTTTCAGATCATGCTCTTTATGCCATATCTCTTCATTATGACTTCCAAAAAGCAACCATTAAAAGAAATGAATCTAAAAATTCAACAGTGAAAGCCAGTGGCCCATGACATACAAACTGGAGAATAAGAGTATATCAGACAGATGGAGGAATAAAGATCAGTGGATAAAGACCTCTGAATTTTAAAGAACAAAAATAAATTTAAAGACTTTCTCCTGACTTTGGTATCTGGATAGAAAATCAAATTTCTTCAGTTTCTTCCATTTCTGAGCTTTACAACTTTTTTGCAACAAACTCCACAGTAATTACAAGTATCCCAATAACCTAATGTGCATTTAGAAAAAAAAAATCAACTTGATGGGCAGCAGTCACTGAAACCATTAAAATGTACACAAGTGCCCTAAATTACTTCCCTTAATTCCCTCAAACGAATTAGTCTAATATAATATTCACAAAGAAAAATATGTTAATGTGTGTGGTTTCATAGAAATAAAACCTTTTGAGACAGGCTCATCATAATCTAAGGAATAAGAAATGAGTTTATAAGGGTAAACATATTTCTGTAGAACCTTTAAACTTCATCACACCAAAAGTATAACATCACCACATGCAGGTATTGCACACAGAAGCCATTTGTGCCATGGATAGGTTGCACAAATACTTGTTTGTTGGACAAGGAGTAGAGTAGGCTGTATTAACAAGCAAAATCAGGGCCATTTAAACCACAGTAAAAGATGGCAACAGTTGAAATTTGAATGCAATTTGTCAAGGCATGCTGTGACCATTTAATTCACATATAAAATAAGCTTTTATAGAAAGCATATTATTAATGCAAATCTCACAACACAGGAAATGTGTTGAGTGGGTCTGCCTAAAGAGGAATAAACCAACAGACTGACTAAGTTTCTATCTTAGTATCAATCAAAAGCATACCTTTATTTTAGGCACACATTTTCAATCCATTACTTTGAGAACGTTCTATAAGAATAAAAAACCAACAACAAAAAAAGTACTTGATCCCAAGGGAAAGGTAATGTGATATTCCCCTAAAAACTAAACTAAGCTAAATTACCTGTTTAGACTTCACCATAAATGCAGATATGGTATTTGCCTCAGATAAAAGTTCCAAGTACAAATAAATAAATTTAAAATGGAAAAAATAACAAGTGCATTGACAATTCTATGTTCAATCTGTAAATTCTGTGTTGCCTCAAGCAAACTGATTGGCTTTAATAGTGCAAATGACAAAAGTACAAGAACATAAGGTACATTTATCAATTAAATAGACAAAAATACAACATTGCAGGAACACCTCCGTTTGCATGAAATAACTTTATGCTCCATCAGTCTTTCATCATACATTCAAGAAAACTCCCTTTCAAAAGACCACAAATGCAGCCTAAAAATCAACAACTCAACAACTCTTCCTGCCAAATATTGCTGTTGATCAACAAGTTTAGACAAATAACATTCAATGTGAGGAGGAAGCTGTATATTACAAAAGGAACGCTCTTGTCTTCATGTTTCAGCAAACTTAAAACTCAACACATTAAACTGGTACCCAACAGCCATAGTTTGCTACTAAAATAGCAAGGACTGTACTTTTCAAGCAACTCACAATTTGGTCAAAACAATTTCACACAGTGAGTAAATTCACGAAGTTATCAAAATGGACAGACCTGTGGATATGTGTAGATGTGGCTTCCCTACTTCCAGTGTTCCAGCCATTATGGTACTAGCTGTATATTATTCACTCACATGCATCTTCCATTCAGAATGGGATAAAAATGACTTTAGAGTCATGTATATGATTCGGCTCAGATCAGGATGGGGTGTTGGTGTCTCGGAGTGACAGCTAGAGGTGACTGTATCATGAGAGTGCACATGCAGGATGGCGGGGTTTGTTTCTGACCGTTTCCCCACGGGGACAGCATAGCTTTTTCAGTGCCTATTTACAGTGAGCCTAGGACTACACAAGACGGCTGACAACATATACCTTTTCCTCATGCCAGCTCTGCAAAGGCAAATTGACTTAGCTGCTTGGACCAACCCCCCATCTCCCCACTCCTCAAGCCACTCCTCTGACCCTGCAGCAGTCAGGGCATGGACATGGTCATAGCTGAGGCATCTGCACTGCGAGGGTCCTTCACCCCAATAATCAGGTCATTGGTCCTTCTTGTCCCCTCCACCAGAGAGAGAACATCCACCTTCTGCACCTCATGCCCCTTCAGCTGCAGGACCTCTATGTCCTCTTCAAGGAACTCAGCTGAGGGCAGCGAGAGGAGGGAGTTTGGGATGGGAAGAAGAGAAATTGAAACATGACAGTGGACAAAGAATATATTCAGCCATTAACTGGCCTAGACTACAGCCAATCAGAATTTTGAACACAGGGTATTGCAGCCACAGGTATAAAAAGTTAAGCAGCAGAGAAACCCTGAGCAGAAATTGAGTAGAAGTAGCACTACTCACAGTCCACTAGAAGGTTGTTGGGCTGAAGTTGAGGGTGAAGCCTTCCATACGAGAGACTGTCACTTAGGTTTTTGCGGAATGATAAGACATTCATTACCACCTGCAAAATCAAAATTTACACAATTAGAGAAGAAAAAATATGAAATCTCTCGCTAATTGAAATGACCCCAAGTGGTCTAATGATAATGGAATCACAAACTGTCTATGGTAACCAGACGGTCGGTTCCTGCATACCTTCTATCCTCTCATTGTGGGTAACACGAGATTCTGAGAGGTTATGAAGTAGGACCGGACATTCATTGCCTCATTGGGGCCGAGACCAAACAAAAACCAAATACCATACTGGCCATCTGGTCAGTCGGATGAATTGGTGATGGAAGCAGGAGAACTGGGCAGAGTCACTAACCTGGGAAATGCCACTAAGAGCACGGTCTCCATTGGAAGAACCCAGGGCCATGTAGGTGCCACAGAAGCCTGATGATGGCCTCACTACTGTAGGCAAAAGAAAGGACAGGGGCCTCTTCCCTGGCTGAACACTGTTCCGCTGGATAGAAACATATCAAAGATGCTCAACAAAGGCTGCGCTTGTAGAAGTCCGCCGTAACAAACCAGTTTAATCCTCTGGTATGTGTAAGCTGTTGTGTATGTCTGTTATAGATACACACTACAAACACATGCACACACACACTATTTTATTCTGTACATCCTGTTCAATGGAACATTGTTATGTTTCATTTTTGACATTAAAAATAATTTCATTTTTTCTGTCAAACACTACACTCTTGTATGCAATTGTATATACGCACTCCTAGCATTATAATGTTCCTGCATTCTACATCTGCTGTATAGCTCATTACTGAGGGTAGTTTGAGGTCAAAATGAAAATCAAGATAAACACACTCATGTAAACACAGTTGAGAGCATATATAGATGTGAATCATTTGCCGCAATTATAAAAGTTTGCTTAAGTAAATTTAAGATGAACAAATGGATAGGCGTCAGTACTGGGTTGGGTGGGGTTGGACTCCGAGTTTTGTTTGGCCAGGAGAAGTCTAGTATCTGGCTGTTTAGGAGAATCCCAGAGGAGGTCACAATTCCACTTCCAAAAGGCTGGTTCAGGGAGCTGGAAGATCATACAAACATCCACATTCGCACTCCGCATTCTAAGTGTGAGGCTTACAGTAGAACACAAGCAGTTCAAGGACAACAATTAACAAGCTTTCCAAGCTGTTGCAGATTTAATAAAGAATAAATGTGTCTAGAATGACGGTAGGAAGGTTTCACATTTACATCCACTACTTTTTCTTAACCTACCTGCTTCCCCATCACAAAATAAAAAACATTTTGACTCGCATTATTTTCCTTTCTTTTGCCTTTATAGCCCCCCTTTAAAAAAAACATTTAAAAAATGGAAGGGAGTACCTCATGACAGATACAATGAAGTCGTCTGGACCCATGACCATCACCTGGCCTGCAACTGCCCCTTTCTCCAGGGCATAGAAAGGGGTGTAATGTCCAGGAGGGGAGGCCAGGGAGTCGTTGATCATTTGACGAAACAAAGCAGCCTGGGACTTACTGAAACCCGAAAGAAAAATTATACAGCTGTGAATGGGGTACATTATATACCATCTCTACCATGCCTAGAAATGTTCTTCAATTTCTTTTTGCATCACTTCTTGCAATACCAGCAATCTCTGTGTCTTCATAAATTACAACCAAGCTGTGGAGGATGCAGATTAAATATAGGACAGGTGACGCTCAAACAGAACCTGTTATTTCATGCAGTGTTTATTAAGCCTTTCCTGGCATCTACCTAATGCCTACTCCAGAAGACCACAAACTTACCTCAACATCTGAGCTACTGACTCAGAGACAGAGGAGTCAAACATGGGGTCACCCAAGCCACTGGCCATTGCTAGCGCAATTTTCAGAGCCTAAAGGAAAAATAAAGGAAGGGTTGGAAATAAGGACAACGTCATAGGTTAAAAGTTTACAGCAGACTTTTGTGGGGGCAGGAGTTTGTTACAGATATAAAGTTGAAGGATTAAATATTGATATCTTTGTCCATGTAAGCAGGAAGATGGCTCAAGATGACCCTGTCAAGAGGTCTCAGGCAGTAGTACCTCAGCCATTAAGTGGTAGGTACTGTTCCTTAGGACCTGGCTGCTGATGTTGAAGCCCTCCAGGATGTTGAGGGCTGCAATCAGTGCCGCCCCAGAATGAGGGGCGGGTGCTGCCAAAATTTGATTACCTGCAGAAAAAATATTTATTCTTATACCGTTTAGTGCAACAGAAACTCTGACCAGGACTGACCTGTCAACCAAACAGGTATGAATCTACAACAACAAACAGAATTATGCTTTATCAATAAAGCTCTTTATTATTACTTGATATAAAAAAAATTTGAATAAACTGAGAGCTGAAATGCTTTACATTGATAGCACTTATCACTGTTGCTAAATAACAAAAAATGGAAAAATAAACAATGTTTGACATTATGATGGGTGACAACAAACTCAAACAGCTTGCAAAAAATGCCAAAGGTTATCACTGAAAAGGAAATGTATTGCTTAAAAGGTTGATGTTTTAAAAAAATCCAGTTCTAATGAGATCCTCAATACCACTGGGTTTATCATTAAAACTAAGTTTTAAAGTTACAGTAGCTTATTTAAAGAATAAGGTTAATGTATGCAAGTAACAATCCCACAAATAAATAATTCAAATGTGTTAAATTTCCATTTTCTAAGATCACTTTCTGGATGGCAGATTCTCAACTTTTCCAAACAACTTCCATTCCTGTAGCATTTGCATCTCAGATTCTACTGTAGTCCTCAATTTGATAGCTGCCCTTAAGCATAGCATTGGTAGAACCAAGTACACAGTGAATTATAAAGTTCAAATAACAACAAAATGAAACTAAAACTGAATGGTATTTGAAGTCCAATTGTAGTTTCAATACAGGTCTGGATGATTGACCAAAGTACTGCTTGAAGAGGGAAGTCCTCAGGCATGAAATCAGGATGACTCTACCATTCTTTCTTCAATGTCATTTCATTGAGAATATATTTAAATTAATATTCTTGGACTGTTTGACATTTGCATTTCTATTAGAACCTCTACTGCACATGCAAATCTAATTGTTATTGCAGCATCAAATGAGCAATATTCCAGATGAACTACCCAATATGGAGAGTAAAATAAATAAAAAGTAAAGCTTTTCCCTCCTTATCTTCACTCCTAGGACAAAGAAATTCTAGTTCAATCTGCCACTGGCCATTCCTGAAATATAAAGTTCTAGAATCTTACCCTGATATAGGCCCTCCACTGGCTGCTGTAAAACAGTGCTGTAGTTACTGAAATCCTCTTCAGTGAGAACTCCCCCTGCAGCTCGCACCTATTGAAATTAATAATGAATGAATAAGTCTTGAATTAGTGACACTCAACTCATAAATGCTTACTATTTTAGTTTGTGTAAAATGGACCAATATGCAGCAAGACTATGGCTGGGATTCAATTAAAAGAAAGATTTGTTTTCCTTCACACAGTTTGGCAAGTTTAGCAATCACAAAACAACTCCGTAAACTTGAGCTTGTGAAGACAAATCCTAATGCTTGAATATATTTATAAGCCAAACTTGGACAAATGTTGATTGGATACAAGCTTGTGTTGCTCGCAAGCAGTCACATATCTGAGATACACTCACCTCTGCTGCCATTTCCTGGGTCAAGTTGCCATTGTAGAACTCAGAAATCCCGCTGACTGCGATTGTGTCCAGGATGGCTGCCAGATCAAGGCGTCTTGTGAACAAGCCAGAAAGAGGAGGCTGTCCATCAGGAAGAAACAAATCCCTGAAATTTTCTGAAATATTCTGATCCTTCACTTTGGACAAGGCCTCAGCTGGAATTAGTGAAAGGAACATGAAGAAACAAGTAAAACTTAGAAGTAAAAATACATTAAATAATATTATGTATTTGGACTACACAGAGTTAAAAAAACAAAACAAGTTTATTAAAGAAAACATCTACCCAGATCATGGGTAACATTAAATCCATTTCTGGCGACATCTGCAGCCATAGTAACCACCTCATTCCATGGCATTCTGGGGGGAAAAAATCAAGACCAGATTCAGGTTTACATAATGCGTACAACTACCCAACATTATCAAAATATTTTCAACCAATGAAAAAGCACTGGAAAGTGTCCCCTGACAACAATTAGAGTTGCCCTTTAGTTAATTAAGCCCTGTTATACACAGCATCTGTGAATACAATCCTAGGTGCAAGTTTAAGGTGCGTTTAAATTTCAAGGCTTGAACTCATTCTCAAGAGTTAAGCAGAGGTTTTGCATACAGTCCCAGAAGTTTGAGCCACTACTATAGTGTGTTCTCAAGCCAAGATTAAAGGCTGAGGGTGTGTCAAGATTAATGTGTCATATGGGCATGCTGGTTTTGAGGGAGATGAGAAAAGGACTGAAATAAATGTCCTTACCCAGTATTTTTTGCAGTGAAAAGGAAATGGGAACATATAGCATCACATTATGAGAAACAATTTTGAACTTATGTTAATGAGACTTCCACCTTTCTCACACATTATCCTTGAGAACAGACAGTAGTAGGTTTATCTGCACAATGTGTACATAAGCAAAATGACTCATTCTCTCTCAATCACACACTAATGAAACAACTCGGTTTACCTTCCATAGAGCTGATGGGCCTGGTGCAACCCACTGAGCATGCCTGGGACACCTACTAGCAGGCCGGGCTGGAACACAGTGGCAAGGACACAGAAACTGATTGACAGGCAAAATGTCTACATTCCTTAAATCCCTTATACCACAGAACATACTGCCATGGAACACATTACAGAATACACACTATTCTCTAACTTTCCTGTTTAACTATTTTTTACAAATATTGCCACAACTGCCTAAATTCCCTGAAGGTATGCTGTTTTCATGAAGAGGAGTAGGGTGAGCAGTAAGCATAGACACACATTATCATATTCTTACCTTATGCTCCAGGTTGAACTGCAACATGTCCTCATGGATGGCAGAGGGTGCTGTTTCACGGAAGTCAATCACCCGGCTCTCATTCTTTCGTATATCATGAACCAGCATTACACCTCCACTGAAAAGAAGGAACATTTATCAAACTCTATCATTTTTAACTGTGCTCTACAATGGTACCAACCCCAAAGACTTACTGGAATTTACTATAAATGTGTCCTCCTTCTCTATGAATGTAATCACTTATGAAACACCCCGTTTGGAACCTACCAGACTGGTTTGCCAGACAGAGGCATAACCATAAAATTAGGTGACCAGGGTTTCACTGGTTCGCATCTTATTGCTTCACAGTAATAAGATGCTAGTCAAGCCAAAGAGTAGTCCAATTCCATGGAAATAGATTGCAGAAACATTCAAACCTACCCCCCAATGCCAGACGTGTGCGGGTGAATGATGCCCAGACAGAGGGCAGCAACAATGGCAGCATCTGCAGAAGAGCCCTGCTTACTCAGGACCTCAAACCCAAGAGAGGTGCAGTGTGCTACATCTGTCACCACAGCTCCCTGACTGAAGATCTGATGAGAAAGATGGAGGGGGGAGGGTTGCCACAGAAACAAAATCTTTCTGACACAGACAAATTAAAATCCCAACTCAACAAGTTTGGTTGCAAATTATCTTACAAGAGATATGACCCTGAATAAAAATTGTTACCAGGTAGCCAAAAAACCCTTGGGACATCAGACAACATTGGTTGAAAACACTAAAATGAATCAAGCACACCACAAGCTCTCTGCTGCCCCTCCATGACGGTGGTCAACACATTATTATCAGCATGAGTAAAAAATTACTTTCCCATGTACCCTTAAAAAATTAACAGGATTAGTCTTCACTGAGCCATTGCTTAATCGAGTTGTCCTCCAACAACCCCAAGAGATGTTTCTACAGTCTACATGTCATGTTATGTTTAGCGTATAAGCTACTTGGCTATTTTTTGGAATATGGCTTTTCAGGGGTTTGTGGTCTCTAAAGCATGAAAATAGCAGTTTGTATGGTAATGTTATTCCTCCAGAGGTTCAGAAAATGAAGAATCATTTTAACAAGGTGAAGTACAAAGTGAACTATCACTTTAAAGTTCAATGGAGGACAAATGCATATACTGCAGTCTGTGACAGGCCCCCAACTTCTGTTTAAGTCTGCTTTGGGAATGAACAGCCGGTAAAAACTGGTCACTGTTCGTGGAAGCACACCTGTGGGTCTCCAAAGTAGATCTGCATGACTAGGGCAACAGTGACCCCTGTTGCAAACGTGAGACAGGCAGTGATGATGATTGTGAGGCCGTCCTGCCGACAGCTGCAGTCTTCAGCTAGGGGATCGCGATGGGTCTCCCTCAGGGGTGTGGCATCATGACTGGCTAGGTCTGAAGCTGAAGAGGGAAGCCGCTGAAGTCGGGCCGACTTCAGAAAAAGGTCAGGGTCTGTGAATTGTTGCAGGTAACAAAATTAAGAAAAACTCTGATCACTCAGCATTTAAGAATGAAGTGTTTTTTTGCACTTTGTGTGATTTATTTGCTTAACAGACACACTCCAGAGGGACTTACACAGCTTTTTTTTACCTGATAACCATTCACACATCTGGTAAAGTGACTTAAGCACCTTGCTCAAGGGCAAAACAACGGTTGCCCACCTGAAAATGGAATCTGCTACTTCAGTTATGTACCCAGTTCCCAAACCATTACACTACACTGTCACCCATATTTACAAGCGTGTAGCCATTTAAACCAAGCGGAATATTAAAGATGATAAAGGATTCTCTTATCCACTGCACACAATCCCTGCTCAGACAGCATAACTATTTGTTATGTAAACTTGTGTCAAATTAGCCTGTTTTATGCCATAGTACAGTTCAGTTTAATACACCACTCAGATAATACTTGAAATTCCGCATATGTGTCTAATTTATCTTGTCATTTTAAACGAACGACGTCGTATGAAAGACGCAAACATTGCACCTGTACTATAAAAAACATGCGCAAAAATGAAGGTGTGTTTCTGAGGCCGGCATTGAAACGGCATCAAAATTATAGGCTATTGCGCACGTTGACAAGCTCGGAACTTACCTGTGTCTTGTTCGCTCAGAAAGTTGTCGTCGTCTTTGCGGGATTTCACCGTATTCTCCCCCGACAAACCATCGTCCTCTGGAAGGCGAGGGAAGCTGGTGATGCTCATATAATCGACTGGCGAGTAGGCACTCCCAAGCGTTGTCTCCTGGCTAGTATCCTTATCTGCCATATTGCCACTGGAATATCCGGCCACGGCGTCAGCGGCGGGCGTATACATTACTAAATCGACGATCAAACACTACGCACCAGTTTTCCACGCCTATATAGAAGGACTTTATAAACAGATCGTAAAAACCTGTTGAGGTTGCACCTTCTTCGAAGGTTCCGGTTATAGATGGCCTAAAATGGATTCATTGTCGATACAATTAGAATACCGTTGAGCATGTTTCACCGGACGATACACGACTTCACTGCCATATTTCAGACCTGAAAACAGAACGAAGATGTATTAGAACTACATATTCTTGGAGCACCTTGTCTGACGTTAGAGAAAATCATGCGCAAAATTGCTGGTTTGCACCAGCTACTCTTAAATGTTGTCTTGCCTTGATGCTTACAACGAAAACGCAAAGGGTTATCAAAAACTGTTTCAACACTAACCAACTTCTATCAGGGATAAAATAGTAATTTACCTCTAAAAGACGCTGTCTGGCATAAAAATACAACTGCACTCGGATTGCAGTTATTAAATGAAACGCAACATAAATCGCAATTTCCCACAAGTCACGTTTCTTGGCAAAATACACTTCTCATTCTGAGCTATATGGTTTCAGAGCCTGCCGATTGAGATAATAGCCATTATGCACGCTTAACAGACATATATTGACGCATTTCTATGGCTTCTCGCATAGCGGTCTTTCAGTAAAAAATAATGTACCTTTTAAATATCAGCGCTATAGATATTGATCATCGATGATACGTATGTTCCGTATAATGAGCTTGCCAACGCAAACGGCGTTTTGTACAGGTTCTCCTCCAGCCACCACCAAACAGAAAAAAACTCAAAGATCAGCTGACCGCAGAGACAATGTCACGGTTTTAAAGGTACAAGGCAGTCGGTTTGAATCAAAATGTGTAGCGACGTAGCTCAGGTTTGTATTTTTAGCTTTATCAGAGCGTGGGTTATATATAAATGTAGTAGGCTATCTAGAAATATAAATGTAGATCACATACCTTAATGTTCTGATGATCATCGGGAGTTTGTTTCCCTATAACATAAAATAAATGATGCCTGCAGTCTAAATTTGTAACCGGTGGAGGCTGTAATCACAGATTCAGAATGTTACTGTCATCGCACATTTAGACGAATGGATACAGTTAGCAATACTGGTCCAAACCCAATGGTACAAACAAAAAATAAAAGAAACGCTGACACTTTCAGGAAGTGAAAAATCACATAGCCTATATGTCAGAGCAGTGGAACAAGTTCATTCCTTTCCTTTTCAATTAAAACCTGGATCATATTGCTGGGCGTGCACAAAGCGAAAATGTGGGCTAACGCGCTTCTATTATATGCTCGTGTTTACCACACAGTTGCGCAGCTGCAATGAGTACGTTGGGCTGACCTTCTTTAAATCTTAATTTTCCGTCTCGTGTGTCGTCTGTGTAGAGCCTGTTCGAAATTTGTGTTTGATATCTCATTTAAAAAACGAATAGTTAGCTATTGAAGTTATTTGGTCTATATGTCTGTCTCACTGACGCTTGTATTCTGTAAATGTGCCGTTATTAACAGAGTTAATATACATTGCAGGAAAACATATTCCGTTAGAATATTAAGATGTATCCATTTAAGTTATGCAAAAGCATAATATTTGTTGCTCAAGCAGCCATGTCATTCAGCTTATAACTTGATGTCTACACATTTAATTGCATTATAAATAAGCTTCATTGCAGTTCTACTAAATAGCTTTTTTGGTGTCCATGCTTGCTGCCGAGCTTGTTTTGTATGGTTTAGGCTTACTGGCCCCGTAATTTTGTTCAGTTATGGTTTTAAGTGTGGTAGTTTACATTGTTATGTGGTGGTTTATGTGGTATGTTTAATTCAACTGCATGGTATAAAATAATTTATTCTAGTGTGATCTGAATCCTAGACCCTCCCCTCTCATGCCCCTGAAAATAACTCATAGACATGCGTATTTATCTAGACAGGCGAGCTAAGCTTGTTAAGTCCCGGAAGTAAGCCTGTACTGCGCGCGTTGAGGGAAAAACATTGGAGCTTCCATGAAAGTGAATGAGGAATATCAGACTTTTGATGTCAAAATAAAACGTCATCGATGGTATTTTGAAACTGGATTAAGGACCGTTACGTTTCATATGAAAAGCAGATTGAAAAATATGCATTATGTAATAAAATATGCACAATATAATAAGTATTTTCCAAAGACTTCTGGACCAAAACAGCCATTGTTTCAGAAACTGCTGCACATAATGAAATGTATGATCACAAAAAAGGGACCGATGATGTTCTCTTTGGTTGTTAAATCACCTTGGTTTCTACATTGAATTCAATGGGCAGCAATACCTTTTGCCCTCAAGCATGCTCAGTAGAGGCTGTTTCCTGTTACTTCCTAGGTTCACCGCCTGGCCCCTCCTACCGTCTGTAGTTCCTATGTAGGCTCTATGCAACAACTATCCAGCTCCACACCAGCTATTCCCCTACACCCACGTGCACATGTGCACAGACGCGCTCTTTTCAATTGGCACTTCGGAGGCCTCATGTCCCCATGAACCAGGGATTCAAATAATGAGACATGATTCAGGTGTGAACCTGAGTGTTTATTGATCTTTTTGCCTGGTACCTGCATTTCAGAATGGTTGCTGGAACCCCATCCTTTGTTTGCATATGTCTCTACTGTTGATGGACTTCTGTCTATTGGGGATGGAAAAATCAGTACATCACAAAAACCATGCAGAAAAGTGAAAGGCACAATCACCATAGACATCAGATACACCAAGTTTTTTTTAATATGTTTTTTTTTTTTTTTTGGGGGGGGGGGGTTGGTGTTGGTGGGGTGTTACACAACGTATTGGTAAACCCCTAACCAGCTTAATCATTTGGATGCATCTGGTGTTCATTCTGTTTCTCTGAAGCTGCCATATTTCAAGGGTGCAGAGCAAATAAAACCCCCAACATTCAACCCTTATATCTGAAACATTAGAGTAACAATAGTTCTAATAGCAATAGGACAAAACACAAGCAATTTTTCAAATAATTTCTTCATTAAATCTATGCCCCCCCGGCCTTCCCCTCCCATACCGCCACTCACATTACTCCCATTACACACAGATAAACCTGGTGGACCTGTTATGTCACATAATCCTCCAAACCACTCTACCTCACATCTCAGTGAAACATTTTTCTCACAGAAGAACAAAAACAAAAAACAAAAAAAACAAAAAGGGACCAGAGGTGAGAGGGCTAAAAGAAAATAAGAATGAGAAATAAGACATTGTGGTGGGCCCCAAGCTAACCCCTCTTTAAGGATGGGCCCCTGCAGTTCCACGGTTACATGTCCCTTGGTCTCCAGGGAACCTCTTTATAAGAAGCACCATGAAGTGAGTCAGAATATCAACCCTAGAGGCACTGTGGTTTAGCAATCAGAGTAAAAAGTGGGCCAAACAGGGCTGAAAGGAGCCAAGTGGGAGCCACAGGGAGCTAGTGCATTTACTTTCCGGTAACATACTCAATACCAGTTCTCATGCTTTTAGGGTGTCCCAACAGTGTCTCAAAATAATCAAACAGATATACACAGTAATTCTAAATGAATATATATATATATATATATATATATATATATATATATACGCACACAATATAATTGGCAGCAACAGTATAGGGAAATGCTGGTTTGTGATTTGTGTTAGAAAAAATAGGATTTTCTACAAAGATAAATAATATAATACCAAAAATCATATTTTATGCTAACTGAAGCAGCCTCCCCACTACACTAAAGCTCAGAAAGTATTGGATTTCTCTTAAATTACTTAAAAGACCCCAACATCTTAGCAATCATAACAAAGACATAGCCATCTTAAATTTAGTTGATCAATTCTCAGTATTACCTCTAGGGGGCAATCCTGAAACAGTTCCTGGTAAAAAGGCTGTCTCCTGTGGAATAAGTCAGTGAATTCAACAACTTTAACTAGATGTAGGAAACCAAGGGAGGTGGGGTTCAGCATGTATCTTTTGAAACTACATCATACGACTACTAAGCCTTTATGCATGTGGTTGAATGGGGAGATTAAGTAAATATATCCTGAGTACTTCTGACACTTTGATCTCTTAAGAGCAGGGGTAAAATTTAAAACTACAAGAAAACAAATGATTAATTCTCAGTCTAGCTTTTAAAAATGCACATTTTAACCTGTACATGAAAGCATACATCTCTCATACACAAATTTCAGATAGGAACAACACACAGCACACTGCTAAAACTTCAACTCACAAAAAGATAAGACAAAAAATGCAAACTTATATCAATTATTTTCAATTTACAAACTTTAGTATATATATTCATATACTTCAGCACCATACGTAATGCTAGGCTTTTTTGTTACTATTTTTAATAAATATATGCATATCTTTAAGTGGAGGACATGGTTACATTTGGATGAGCTATCAAAGAAAGATATCATGGGGAAAATACATCATGGTTAGAAACATTCTGTCCTTGGAGACTGCAAGTTTGAACCAAAAGACCAGATCAAGTTAACACTGATCAGAGGACATAATGAAAACAGAAGGGGGGAAGGGGAGCCGGAGGGGCAGGGGACATACAAACTGGCTTCCTCCCCAAGCACACTCATAATACTGATTCGCAATGATGGGATTGGCTTCAGTAGGACACTTTTCCTGGAAATGTGATGATGTCACGCGGGTTATGGAAATGGTACTGCTTTAACAGAACAAATGTGGGAGGCGCAAAGAGGAAGATGGTTTTTCTCTGCTTTCTTAAGGTATATGTTTCACAGTGATGGCATGAACTCGGCCAAACTGCAGCACTTAGATTTGTGGAAAAATGGCATCAATTGCTATTAGTCTTAACCTCTTAGCCACTACAAGGACAGGCTTTCACAGTGAGACAATGTAACCAGTAGACACTGGGAAAAGGGAGCCCTACAATGCCTAAAGGTTTAGTTTCCATAATCTTGGGGAAAAGTACAAATGCTCAGAAAAAATGATAAAGAATGGCCTTCTATACCGTGTTTTAACTTACTTAACACACCTCATCCCACAACCCTCCAAGAACCCTAAAATGTATATACATTCTTTCAAAATACTCAAAACTCTTGCAAAACACTATTGCAATTCTCATTTATGCTGCTTATCACATCTATATGCAAAGTGTCTAAAAGTATACGATGAGATAGACTGTCCTAAACATAAAGAAGTTTAAGTCACAGTTATGATACATGGTCAGAACTTCAAATGGCAAGATATAATGATCAAATGTTCCTTTCATAGTACTGCAGCATATTTTGAGAAATTGCTTTATTGCATGTGATTATTGCTATATTGATGAGATATCACTTAAATAAAACTGTCATTAGATGTTCATAGGGTTACTCTTTACATACAACATTTCCTTCCCTTGTTCTCTACTTCAACTATCATGTACATCAGGGTTCTTCAAAATACCATTTCACGAGGGCCAGATATTTAAAAATGATGCTTACAAGCCAGATATTTTCCAAAAGTAATTTATCAAACAATATGTCAATAAGCAATATGTTCATTTGTATGCATTCTTAGAATATGTCTGCGTCTTAATTATTATTTTGTCAGTGGTGGAAGGTATGTGAACACTGTGCAGATGCAGACCTGGACATCGTGACAATTGTTTATGCATGTGCATAATGCATTTTGTACATGCTTTTTAATTATCAAATGGCTAATAGCTGAACAGCCCTGATGTACATCCTTTTAATTTCGTTTTCGTCTTGCTCTTACATTCCTTTACATGTCTTTAACCCTCAGTGTTAGAAAAAACCCTTCCCCTGTCCCTGAGTACCGATTTCTGTCCATTATCTCCTTGCAGGGTAAACTAAATAGACTTCACTAAACATGACCTGAGATGCTTCATTGCTCCAGGAACAGGGAAAGGAAGTTTAACACATTCCACGGTATTATTTTCTTCCTCTTTGGAATCAAAAAATAAACTATTATTTTTTCAATTCATACTTGAAAGCAAATAAGGAACTGATACTTCATATGGATGTCCTTGTCCTGTCCTTTCTGTAAAGATCCCTGTCTATTAAAATGATCACTTATGTAGACATGCTCAGATAGTCACACATGCACGTACACTGTACCAAGGCAGAACTGTCCATAGTGTGTCTTTGAGGAAAGCCTGTCCTTGTGCAGAGATCACCTTAAGACAAGGTTTTAACTTTAGCCTCTCCACACCCAGGTTTAAAGCCTTCTTGAGCTCCCAGCGCAAAGAAATGTTTTAAGCATGTGGGAGTTAATGCCGTCCTAAATTTCATTGCTAAATAAAAAAGGGGCCTCAATCTATTTCAGTGATTCCTTGGGTGTTTGGGTCAAATGCGTTCCCTTCGGGAGAATGAGAAAGGAAAGAAAAATGAATAACATTTGAGAGACGAGTGAAACAGACATGCAGGCAACAGTAAGTCTTTTTTCTAGTATTACAATGCTAACAGGTACCTTGGGTGGACAAACACAGGACCACCTAGAGTGTGAAGGAGGGCTTGATGGCAGAGAGGATGAAAGGAGGCGCCTGTGATGGAGTCAGGGGCTGGAGAAGGTGCAGAGGGGGTGACAGGGTGTGAGTGAGGGAGTTATAATGCCCTCGGTGTAAACAGCACCCCCTCCAGGCACCTCAGTGGCTGCAGCTACGCTGGCACGGCTGATGCAGGAAGGAGCCGCGGGCATGGGCGGTGTGGCGGGGGGCCTGCTCTCGGACGCGGTTCTGCCGCTGCAGGCGGTTGCGGCTAAGGTGGCGGCGGTCGGCCCGCGCCTTGGCCCGCTGCACGCGGGGCATCTGGGTCACTTTGCCCAGTTGCCCCGCCTGTGAGGCCATCCCCCGGGTGACTCTGCGGGGCGCGTTGGTCTGCACAGCAGGGGGTGCGGGATCCGTCACCATGCTGAGAGAGGCGGATGCAGAGGAAACAGTAGAACAAGAGGAAAAAAGGAGAGAGGATGGGTGATACGGGCAGGAATTAAGTAATAAAGAGAATGCACAATCAAGGAATTTGGTTATTAGTAAAGTAAGACAGCATAATCTGTTGTTACAGATCCTGTGACAAAGTCCCTGCTTACCTTACGCTGACACCCAGGCTGGCTGTACTCTCCTCGACGATAGACAGGTTGCTAGGGGAGACGTAGACGGACATGCTGGGGTGTTCAATTAGGAGGTCTTCCATGGGGCTGGTTTCAGCAGTGGCCCCTTCTGCAGTGAAACAGGGGGGAGGGGTGACAAACCAGCTCTCATCCATACAGCAGCGCTCAGGGCCGCTGCTACAGTCACTCCGAGAGCCTGGGGATGCTGGGGTGGAGCCTTGCGGGAGAGGGGAGGAGCCAAAGAGTACTGCCCTGTCCTCTGACCCATCAGGAAAGACAAGGAAAGAGAGTTCTACTGCTCTCATCACACCAACTTTAGTCCTGCGGTGATTGCATGGGGGAGGGGCTGCTGTCTGTGAGGGCTTGCATGGCTCCACCACCAGACAATCATTGTGTGCCAAAGAACATGGTGGCGCTGGCGTTTCAGTACTGCCTTTCACCGACTCTACCCAGCCATCTTCCCCTGGCAACATTCCAAGGGACCAGCAAGTAGGGAGCGTTCATACACACCAGTGCATTTTTGGGAAAGGCAGGGGAAAAAACACCCATGCAGGCATGGAGGAATATAAGCACAATGGATACACACACACAAACACACCAGTGTAGAAAGGTGTGAAGATTCAAATAAAATGGAGGGAAAAGGAAGAAGATAAAAACAACAAAGAAAATAAAAAACAGGAATCATTAGTTACTATATCGCCCTGTGTTTTACTTTGATACAGGCCAGAAACAGACCTTGCCTCACTCTCATACTAATGCTTTACCACTGTAACCAACCCTGTTCCTGGAGATCTACCATCTTGTTGGTTTTCATTTCAACCCTAATTTTACACCCCTGACTCTACTAATTATCATCTCAACAAGATCTCAAGCTGTTGAATGAGCTTTGTTTTGGTTGCAATGAAAACCTATAGGATGGTAGATCTCCAGAAACATAGTTGGTTACCCCTGCTTTGGGGCACAAGGCTAATTTATATGCAGGTGCCAAAGCCTTTGTAAACTGTTTGATAGATCATGTTATTTAAAATATTTTTAAATAGTGATTTCAACAGCCACTTTTCAGAAGTTACAATAAAAAACTCATTTGGAAATGGGGAAAAAAAAAAAAAATTTGCACTAGCTTTAATTGGCCAAACTCCATCCATCCCCTGGTGGTGCTGTCTCCCATCCCCCAGTTCAGACTCAGCTGGAATTTGAGGTTATTCAGTCATACGGACAGTACACGAAGCAACATGGATGAGAGCCTGTGGATCCATGGATTACTGGATCACACTGGGTCTGTCCCCAGCCAAGAACATAGATGCAGAGGGGAAGTCCTAGCCAGACTCCAGAGCAACACTCACCAGGCAGGTTTACTAGCAGCCAGCCTTCCTCGTCTGCTTCTGTCACACATGGCTTGGGCCCCTTCAGGTCTGTGGATGCATCTTCAACCTCTCCGAAGAACAGACTGCTCAGACGCTGGAACATGGCCGAGTTGAAGGGTTCTGCGATGGGATCAGGTGGAATTTGGGGTGGTCCTCAATAGAAGTTGCCTTTTCTATTCAAAATTCTGCCCAACTGACTATTATCTGTCTTTGAATGGTTCTTTATTTCTTTATATTTCCACGACTAGCGAGAGCAGAAGGTGTATGCACGTTGCCTTGGCTTTCTTCACTTCACCTCACACTTTAGCCCCTTCTTGATCTTGTTGGTGGACAATTTCCAGTGGAGCCAAAATGCTTCCTTAGTGCAAATGTAAGGGTTCAGTTGATATTGGTGCAAAGGCCTGTTTGATTCAGAGATGAGAGACACAAGATAATTGCATTAATTACAACTGCTATTCCTAAGCATACTGTAATAGAGTACATTGCTTGTCTCCCACATGGATCACTTGACCATCATTCTCTCAGTATAACATTCTCAATGCACTGCACTTATCATAAGCAATATTAGGTCCCTTCTTAACAAAGCATTCTTCGTACCCATGTTTTTCCTTAACCGGTTCCCACCACATGTCACTCACTCACACATTCACACACTCACACACACAATTTCACATAGAAACCACCGATTATAATTTGTATGTGGTACTCTGGAGTAGGAAAACAAACAAAACCAATGTGATGCACAGTCGCAGCAGATCCCGTCTGGACCTGAGAGATTGAATCTATTGGCCAGACTGCTATTTCCTCTGAGAGGAAAAACTTGTGACTGAATCAAGACTTTTTTTTTTTTTTTTAAAAAGAAAAACCTAAATATTTGACATTCCTGTGACCTTTTACTGTGTTTTTCCACAGTTTATTAGATTACTCTTAGAAGAAGCCATTTTCTCAGAGGAGGATTATCAATGTGCATCAGGTTTTATCATCTCTTCCACACAGGGATGGTCTGGCTGACAGTTGTGAAATTAAGCAAGCTTACTGTAATAGAATGACATATCTTTCTTATTAGATCAGAGCAGCTGATGATTTTTTTATTGGTTCATTCAGGATGGAGGCATGCAGGCCCTAATTATATAGAAGAGTCAACCTACCATGATGTTGCTTTATGAACATGATTTCTTTGGGTGATATATATATGTTGTGCTAAATAAAAACATCTTATATCTTACATGGGATTGCCTCATTTGATAAAATCTGCAGTGAGGAGTAAGAATAGGCCTCTGTCAGATTAGTGTGGGAAGTGAACTAAGGCCTTTACACCCAAGGATCTGCAATCTGTATCTCTGTCAACCCAAATGAAAAGACCCAGGTCATGCGTTACAGATTAACAGTGTGTCAAAGTCCAGATGCTGTGAAGATGTTCTTTTCCCTTCAGATCTCAGATGATGCTGAGCTGAGGTGACATTGCTGGGAACAGGTAAGTCAGTTTATATGGCTTTAATTTTCTTAAAGTATACAGTCACAGTGACATTAAAAGAGAGTATTGGGTACTAAATATGAAGCAGTGAAAAAGTGAAGCAGTTAATTAGTATGTCAAGAGTGAGATATATGGTGGGCATACTGCTACAAAATTCCTCTAAACACTGAGAGGCTGATGGAACTGTCACAGGTACTCAATTTACTAAAGAGTTAGACCTCAGTCTGAATGACATTAAATGATCATATCATATATCATAAATGTTCATATGTCAATTTGAAGCCAAAAGCATTATGGTGTTCTATCACATTATAAATATTCATCAAGGAGTGCAACCAAAGACAGACTATCCAGAGCTGAGACTTTGAGTGAATATCTGTGTCTATAACAAATGCACCAGCACAAAATGTACCAGACCTCTATTACCAACCAGAACATCCTAGACATGGAAGTACAGGGAACAGCCTGATTGTACGGTCTCTGCTGCATTTATGTGTGACAGTAATCAATGAAGCCATTTTGATGCTTACAGTTTTCACTCTTATACAAACTGAAGCATCTCCTTAAAATGGCTTCCCAGTCTTTTCTTGTTATATCGACAGATCTACTATTATATCACAGGGAAGCTATGTGTTTTGGTTAAGTTACAGTTCTCACTGATAACTTCACACACAGACGATCCATTCTCTGGCTTATGCTGAAGTTGGCACACCCGATATTCTGTAAATTGTTTTGGAAACTAACTGAGATCTGGGCTTTGGCCACTATAATTATTTCTCATAATACTCATTAACTTTATGAAGGACTGAGTCCATTTTTTTCAAATAAGAAGTTATTCATTTCCTAAATTGGGCTTTAATGTTATTTTCATGCTATTGTTGTACACATATACACTAAACAATGAATAATACTGCACAAATGTATAGTGGATTAGGAGTGAAATCATTCAGCCACGGAAAACCAGAAGTGCCCCACCATAGATTCGAAACCACCAGAACATAGGACCCAGTGTCCTGTTCTGCTTTACATTACCTTTTCATGAAAATGAACAAGACACACTCATTTGAAAAGCTACCACTTTAATTTTCATACACGGTGAATGGCTAATGACTGAACACAATCAAATTCACAGGGGACAACTGCCCTCCTGCTGAGTCCCATTGTCAGAGGCCAGCTGCTTGAGAGCACATGGGGGATGGGTGGCTAACATGACCACCGATTAAGAAGAATCTGCCTGCCAGGCCTGCCAAGGTCTGAGGAGGTGTTTGCTGATAAACGGAAAATAACTCAACCAAGAGTTTCTCTGAAGATCACTCCAACAATGAAAGACACACAGCGGTCGAAAAGTGTAAGGTCTCGTCCCCTTAGTGAGTCCAGGTGGCTGACCTCAGCAGATCAACCAGCACTGCAGCCGTGAATAATATAATAAAACTCTTATACATACAGGCACTCATAGTTGCATGTCCCATTTGACTTCACCATGGCAATGTTTAATAGCTCAACCCTCAAAAAGATAGGCCAAACTACTTCCTTAGCTCATGATGCCAAAATGATAAATGGAAAATATGTGTCATTTTCATATTTCACTTGTTTGGCTTGGCCACTGGACAGGTTTCCAGGTCTATGACAGACAGTTTGTTTTTGTTACAGCTTGAGAGAGCATTCCACTAAGCATGGTAACACTAAATTAAATTTTCTGAAAAAAAGGCCTTCAAGTAGGTTGACACCACAAACATACAGTATATTAGAGGAAATCTATGCTTGTCAATTGCTTTAAACCTTGATAGTGCAAGTAAAACAGTACATGGATGGACAAGGTATATTGATAACATGAATAATAAAGAGAGATCAAAATTTAAAAGATGACAATCCTATTCCTCACAGTACTTTCTGTTATAGTAGAGGGTTTGCTAGCACTACCAGAATAAACTAAATATTGACTAAAATATTGAGTGGTGAGGTTAAGAAGACACCGTACATACTTTCTGAAGCAGAACTGCATCAGAGAAAGAAAGCTGTGTATGTGTGTGTGTGTGTGTGTTTGTTTGTTGGGGGGAGGGGGGGTGTCCAAGGGAATACTGACACTGTGGCTGCATGACTATAATACGTGCATCCAAATGAAAGACATTCTCTCAGAAAATAAGCCCATTCGAATCCTGGGTCTGTTTAAAATGGAAATCCATTCTGATATGAATAAGGGCTAAGCCCTGAAATTACAACAGATGAACTGAACACTTCTTTACTTTATGTCCCTTTGTCTTAAAAATGAAATCTGCTCTGCAATAATCTCTGCAATCTATGAACTGCCTGTTTTTGTCCAAGACAAAAAAAAACAGGGGAGGACAATTATTTTGCAAACAGACTGGGAAACAATGGTAAATGGTACATGGAATACATATATATTGTGCTTTTATTCAAAGCGCTTTACAATTGATGCCTCTCATTAACCAGAGCAGTTAGGGGTTGGGTGTCTTGCTCAGGGACACTTTGACACGCCCAGGGTGGGGATCGAACCAGCAACCCTCCGACTGCCAGACAACCGCTCTTACCTCCTGAGCTATGTCGCCCCATAAACAATGATAAATTACTTGATATGATGTGCTTTATGCCAGTGAACAAAGCCCTCTTCTACTTTTAGTGAAACAAGCCCAGGGAGCTTGATTTGACCTTCAGGTCACAATCAACCAAGACTCATTGTTAACACTTGGCAAGGGAGGTAGTCACTCGATAAAATGTCATCTGCAGCAAGGAAATTGGTTTTGTGAATTCCCGTTGATTACTGGCAACTGACACAGCAAAAAACAAACAAACAGAAAAAACTGTTATGGTGCAGAAAATCTAAAAAGCAAATCAGAAAAATTACACTCCAGTTGCTTTGCATTTCCACACCCCCCATCATTCCTGGAACTGTAGGCACAGCAGAACATTATTATCAATGGTGGACCCATGATCTCATCATTTTATGAACTACAATTTCCCCAAATGAATACAAAAGAAATATTCATACTTTTAGATTGGCTAAGATGCGACAAGAAAAATTTGAAATTACAAGTCTGCTGTATGCATTGCACTTAAGTGTAGCCTTATACAGAACACAGTACCTCAGAGCAGTTCAATGTCTTCCTTGGTATCTTTGCTCAGTAATGTTTGCCATTTTGAGTCAAAGAGGTTTAATATAATAATAATAATAATAATAATAATAATGCAGTTTCTTTATTTTATTCTCCCCATTCAGACAGGACAGTCTCAGTACCTTATTTCCCCAAAGAGCAAGGATGTAAATATTTTCTTACTCTGGGTAAGTCAGAGTCAGTTCAACACACTTCTGGACCGCATTGTCACAAATTTTTTATAAGATTTGGCATGCTTGTTTGGTCTTATAAGAAATCACTTGGACTGAAATTACACTAGTCTTGGATCGTTATTAAGGGAGACACTGGCCAACAAAGTTTTGGCAAATCCACAATATTGATGTGTCATATCTATAACATTACTATAGGTCATAGAGAAATGTTTCTTATATCATTTTAAAGATCTTTTCCAGCTCCATCTTTCTATCATATTACGTTAACGGAGTTAGGGTACCAGGCATATGAGTGACTATATTCTTGAAAGTTTATCTGGAAAAAACGGATTATGACCTGACTAGACTCTGATAGTGTTGGGTGGCACAGTGGTGCAGTGGGTAGCACTGTTACCTCACAACATGACTGGGTTCAAATCCTAGTCTATTGGAGGCTAATTGGAGACTCGAAATTGGCCATAGGTATGAGTGTATGAGTGGATGGTGTGTGTGGCGCCCTGCGATAGATTGGCAACCTGTCCAGGATGAATTCCTGCCTCTCACCCAAAGCACAGGGAAAAACAGTCGGAAAAAAAAAAAAGAAGTTTAGTAAACATTTTACGGATGTGCTTGGAGGGAACTCTCAAACATTAAACATCTTTGTATACTCTTAAAAATAGACAAATAAAAATATCACTTGTAATAAAACTCAAAGTTAATCTTTCCATTTGTAGCAGGATGAAACCAGGGTGTGACATAGAAAAGAAAGGAAACCCATCCCCAATAATATTTACTTACATGTAATTTGCAAGGAAAATCGAGACATTACATTACATTATAGGCATTTAGCAGACGCTCTTATCCAGAGCGACGTACAACAAGTGCATAGGTTTCATGATGTAGAGGCGCAAAAGAAACGCAAGCAATGCATGTATGGTGTTATCATGGTATGTGGTACGTGTCCTAGCAGGTATGTAATGTTTCGATTAATGAACGAAATTTAGTAAACAAGACAACCAACTCCTGATACTGAAGTGAGAAAGTATGATTAACATAAATCACGCACATCTTTTTTCTGGGAGCATGTAAGCTTCAACTTACAGACGGAATTAATGTTTCCTTTTCCAATATTGCCAACATTTAGAACGTCCAGCAATCAAAATGTTGAGAGTTAACTCAATACAAGTATGATGATTACATAGGCTATTTTAAGAACCAACGATATCAGTGTTGGGATCTGCGGTATTTAAATCAAAAAGATTCAAATATTAATATATATACAAACAGTATGTGAAGAAAAAACCCAGAACCGACACAGAGGAGATGCAACTAACTATAGGTGTAAAAGTCATGGATATTTCTAATCACTTTATCCGCCTTGAATTACGCCTACTCATCACTGTGTTACTAGATTATATGAGCCAGTAGAACAGTCAGACTGCAAGAGCATGGAGTAAATCTTAACATTATTTATATTTCTTCCACATGGTTAAGGACATGGCGCATGTTAAAAATAAGCAAAACTCCAAGCGTAAAAGTACCTATCTGACAGATGGGACGCGAACGTTACGCTACGCAGAGTTCAATCAGTAACAGCTTGGACTTGAGTGCCAAAGTGGGAGGGACAGCTGAAGTAGGCTCGAAGTAGGAGGAAGGAGGAGCTTTGCAAACAAAACAAGACCTCGTACGTAGGCTATCGCATGACGATATACTTTGACGTCACCGAAGCTGCTTGTCGGCCAGCCTACCTTACAGGGGCTGAAAAAAACAGGGAAAAGATAAAAGAAAAAATAGGAAAGGGGGGTTAAAAAATAGAAATATTGCGGCCATTATTATGAAATTAGCGTATCCGTCTTCCAGCGAAAGCAATGGGGACTGTTTTCCGTTCTCTAGCATTTGCACCGCATTCATTCAAAACATGCAAATCCAAAAAGGAAAAAGAAAAAACATCGCAGTCCATGGATACAACATCACAAGCAAAGCCATGGTTACGTCTGTAACAAGCCAAGATTACGTTTTGAAGGTTTTTTCTTTTGCTGTCTATTTAAAGGGGGCTAAATCCTTGGAATAAATCCTTGTCAAATGCACAGGCTAAACATTAATTATCCGTGTAAGCTAAACGTCCGTTCTACAGAGCGGGGAGAGCAAGGGGTCAGAGCAATGACAGATCGACACTATGAAAACTGACGTTGAAGAATCGATTGATCCACAGGGATCCGTTTTCTCTAAAATGTTGAATGCGGCATTAATGTTACAGAAAACACTGATGCATTTCATTTACAAAAAACAAAAAAATTTTTATATTTTCGTTCTTCTTTCCAAGTATCTGTGTCAAGCCTTGACAATTCAGTCAGCCTTACGAATGTTTCCACTGGTTTTTTTTTTTTTTTGGTTCACATGAACCATCGCCTAGCGCTACATGCCATAATTAGGCTTCTGTTAAGGCTCTGGAAATGAAATTCCCGAACATTAGTTATCACAGATGCGAAGCTACTGAACAGAGAAAAACCCTCCATAAACTAGGAAAATCCCTGTACATTGTCTGTAGCGTAGGCTACTGTAGGTGACAAGAGTCGCCAGAATGTGAAAAGAAATTTCACCCAAGCCACAGTGTGCAGAATAGTCTAATTATCATCGTAATAGTAATCATAATAGTGTATACTGGTGCATAGTACAGCAAATATGATCAAAATGGAAATCGTCTTTCTTTTGAAAATATTGAATGCATTATTGATAGGCTACTTGACTCGTATCGCAATTAGCATATTCTTCGGTAGTGTAGCTGAATAGGTACATTTTGTCCAGAGCACAAAAAATATCTCTGACGGTAGTGGCCCTTATGTTAGATGTCAACAACAAACACGAAATACAAAAATAACGTAAATTATATTAACCGCTTACCTGCCTCCGCAATGTTTTTCAAGTTGTAAACACGGTGATCAAAACATTTAAAATAACAGTTAAATCTTAAAGCACAGCTTTAGGTAGCCTTTCGATGAGGTAGATTTTTATACTATAAAAATAAAAAGGCTTTCTTCTCAGAAGAAATACTCCATGTAAAACTGAATTTTCGCCGCTTATTTTTCTTAAAACCTGCAGCTTTACACTTGTTTTCCTCCTGCAGATTTTTCTGCTGTTATTGCTGCGCCCAGCTGATCCTTGGATCAGAATTTAGAACATACCAAACAGCTGATCGTGAGATCACAACGCTCATAGTAACGCCCTTTCTCCGCCCATTTGCGCTGTAGACCAATCCAAATTTTACACAAGCCACAAGCTCGGCCTCAATTTAAAACGACGGGGGTGGGGAGACTGAAATGTCACCTTGTTCAGTGAGTAGAGCAATTCCACACAGCGTAGGCTATCGAACAGAAGGAAGCCATCGAAGTGCTGCGGCACTATGATTAAAACAATGAGTCCGTTGATTTGATCTTAGCATTTAGCTAGTCTATATCTGACCGAAAAGCAGTTCAATTTTACTACTATGATTTACATTTAATGTTAATTGCATACAAATACGTTCAACCGAAATAACTATTTGAATTGGCTCGCAATTGTTTTAAGTAAACAGGTTGTTTTAATGAGAAAGAATATAAATTATTACTCGGTCAATTAATCATGTTTTTTTTTTTCGAATTTCGTTATCAAATTTATACCCGATACATTTTCCAACAGTATATCCCCCTCCCTCCAAAAAACTTCCAACTACTCCTGTTTTGTAAATATGCCTTTTTTGTGCATTGTGCAGTAAATGAATGTGACTTGTCTTAAAGTTATTTTTCATTAACGATAATTTTCATATTCAAAGTCTGATAAAACAAGTCGCTCACCTCCCCCAACAATCATGTAATACAATATAAATGCATATCACACGGCTAAAAATAACTGCTGTTGTAGCACTTCCTCTTCATATCTTTGTAATGTTCAAATTATGTTCATCCCCCTCCCCTTCCATCATTTTTCTCTGACGTAAAGGGGAGGAGCTTCAAATGCTGCTCCAGACAAATAGCCATTTCGGCAGGATCCAGTCTGAATGCAGTGCCTAAGCAGCCAATGGGAGCCCATTGCTTTAAAAGCTTTGCTCTTAGTCTTGGTAAAGCATTTCCAGTGAGAACCACACACACTTGCATTACTCTATTTTTATTTATTTATTATAATTTGACCAAATAGAAGTCCATAAATATGTGTATGAGTGTGTGTGCATGTGTGTGTGTGAGTGTGAGAGAGAGGGGGAAGCAGTGGATTTGAGGACTTGAGGGTGAGGGAGGAGTGAGTGAATGGTAAAACAATTATAGGCGGTATGGGTATCATCACAAACCTGAGTGTGTCATCATGATTTAGGCAGCACTGCCATTTGTGTGAGTACACCTGTGAAAAGATGCGAGAGATCAGCAAAATATCCCAGATTTTTAACGTACACATCATTTATTAGTTACCCTCTCATCCTGACAAATAGAAAGTTGGGAAAACCAATAAAAAGTCACAGATCCATTTTTTTAAAAATTAAACATTCACAATGTCTTCTCTGCTGCAATTTTATTTTTACATTAAAATATTTTAAAACATATGTGTCACTTGACTTCACACGGATGAATAGGAAGCAAAACAAAGAACACAGTCAGCTCAAAAAACAGTTTTTACATTTTACTTTACATTTTATTTAAAGCTGGGAGGTGTTGTTATCAGCTGTAGCAGATAGCAATGTACAGTGCGCCTTTAAGTCAAGAATGCATGCCATCCTTTTAAGGTGCCTGAGCTCAGCTCCCAACACAGGGCAAGGACCTGTCGGAGTTGTCATCAGACTGAGAAGGACACTGGTCCTCACCTGATCTCACACCCCCCCTTAAAAGGGCTTGAGCCAGGCTTCAGATCCCTTCAGCGGGCGTGAGGAATGAAGGTGATGGCTAATGGGATTCAGACTGGCTGGGAGGGAGGCTCTGGGTATATTATTGCCTAATCCAGGGGACAGGGCAAAGAGACATGCTCAATATGACACAGAGACATTTGACACCCTGGTATCATTTTGTCATCTCTGTTGACCCAGGCCCATACAGGAAAGGGCCTGTCAGTGCACAGCTGAGGTCAGTTATGATCTGGGATAATGAAGTCCAAACAGTCTGACAGCATTGACACTGGAGAATATTCAGGATGTGTTAGTAAAAGAAAGTTTTTAAAATTAAAAAATGCTGTTTACATTCACTACTCCATGTCAACTAGGCTTTCAGAGTGGTTTCTGGACTGCCATTCTTGGCCCAAAACTGATAATCTCACAGATTATAGTTAGCCAGTTCCTTGAAGGGTTGGTCTAATCTTCAACATTGCCACTTCTGGTAATTCACTACAAACTATTTACTATTTAAATGCACTAACATCTATAATCTCTCGTTAAATATATATGTCTCAGTGATGGAAAAACCTCAATTTAAACATTAAAAACAGATCATAGTTTTTTCTGTCACATTTCTGTATAGTATTCATCTGGTGCATTTGTGCATGTGTTTTGGTAAGACTGCACACATGAAACTCAGACTGAAAAGGGATTGAAGATGTTGAGGGAGCTGAGTCAGCACATTCAGTTCTATATCCGCTGCTCCTCACCTTGTTGGCGTCTTTCAAGGTGGCCTTTAAGGGCCAGCGCATTGAGCGTGTCCTGCTGCAATGTGATCACAACATGCTGCTGCTGCACCTTGCCTTGGGCCTGGGCCTCTTCTGTTACCAGGTGCTAAGCAACATGCGACGCGAGAAGGACAAACCACCTTCTTTTTCATTCCGTGCCTGCCTGACACCTGCAGCATGGGAAATTCCAGATCAAATACACCCAATAATAAGTGTATAAACTGTACATAATATATGCATGAATAAATGTATGTGTACTACCAATCTTGTGAGGATAAATAGTACCCACACACTGCTGTTCCTTCCAAGTGCAATTGTTTTGTTGCACAATCAGATGGACAATGTTGACACTGTATTAAGCAGTGATCAGTGTGATCCAAATCATCAATTGAACAATGAACACATTCCAACTGGAAGTCACGAGTGTGCTATATAGTGTGCTATCATGGTACTATAGTTATGTTGGATCTGTGTACATGTGTTGTTAGAATAATTCCAATTACACTATTTTGAATCGTCATTACCTTAAATGTGTAAAGTACACTTCAGCGTGATATAAAACTAAGATAAAGGCAACACATCATAGTGCAATCCAAAAAGCATTGCACTATGACAAGCAAGAAAGTGGCGGTACATGGAAGCAGGGCATTGCTGCAAAAGAGCATCTGTGCTCAGTGAACCTACCCTGGGTAAATAAAGGTTAAATAAAAATTTTTAAAATACATGGAGGTAACTGCTTCTATATAGAAAAGACACATTCAGATCTTTACCAGCTGTTGGGTCCCTGGACAGCTCAACGGACTTTATAGTTTTTCCTGAGCTCCGGGCCTTTTCCCCTTCAGAAGTAGGAGAAAGGTCAGGTCCTGTGGAATTCCTGTCTCCATTGGGTGCTGAACTGTGGCGTCATGTCAATGCTGTGCAGACTGACCCCTTACGGGTCATTAAATTATGCAATGAGCTGAGTGCGCATCACACACAGGACCCTGTGCTGCTGCAGGTACAATGGGGTCTGCTCTGTGAGGCTGAGGTATGCTGATGTCTATACTAACCCAGAGACAGTCATTGTGCCCAATCCAGGGTTTGGTGTTCAGGGCAATGTATGACTTTATGAGAATTGTCTCTAGAGCAGACCAGGGGATTTACAGGAGGGAATGGATCAGAGAGATTGGTAGGTTGTGTGGTAAAACTGATGCTCTTAGCTCAGATGTTAAAAGAGAAGGAAGGGAGGCAGAGTTAGCTCAGTGTTTGACTAGCACTGCAAAGCCACCCGTGCACCACGGTGTGATTCAGTTCTCCCGACCCATCCGAGAGTGATGTTTATAAGACGGTGCTGGGCATTGCATGCTGCAGCTGCTCTCCCCCAGTGTCATGCTCGCGTCTCTTCCTCTGAATGCTGCTGGCTGGTGATAAGGTGTCAGTTGAAGCAGATAGCCTTGGCAGTTTTGGACTTATCAACCGGTTTCAGCTCTGAGGGTTTTTAGAGAACGAATGTCACGGCCGAACATGAAGCATTAGGTTGCGGCCATTTGAATTTGTCATTTTCATAAACAAAGTAATGCCAGAACTATGCGCCAGTTTCACACGACACAGTTTCACACATGGACATTTGATTAAAGAGAAAGCTTCACTTTTTGGAGTTTTGAAAATATTATTTCAGTTTTATTATGCATTTTCATTTGGCTCAGACAGTTCAATGTGAGATATTTAAGATATCTATAGAAGTTTGAGTTTGTGGATTAAAGCAAGACAATACACTTCAAGTAATTGCCAAGCACCTTGTACAGAGATATTATGTCTCCAGGGGTTGAAAATGTGAGCACGACAGTACTACATGTGACAGAAGCACCTCCAAACAGCAACTAATTTGCAGGAAAAAAAGTCTTAATGTCACTACTTTTAGGTAACCCAGATCTATTGAAAATGCAGATAGTGGTCCTAAAATTGCATGACAGTGCACTGGTTCACTTTCGCTTTTTGGCCCCTCAGCCTCTATCTGTTGTAACTCCTGATCCTTGAATTTTGGCTTTAACGCATAATGTTCAGCCATGCAGGTGAAACTCATTTCTGTTTCACAGTCAGACATAATCGCAGGTTCAATGTCAGTTTATAAGTAGCTTGGTAAACACTAGACATGTAAGAACACATACACGAGCATACTGGAGAGAAGTATCAGCACAAAATAAAACACACATTTTTTATAACCGAATAAATGCTATACAAATAATATGCTCCTATGTATGACCTCTGGTCATAACTTTGCTGTAGAAGCTGCTTTGGAGTTACTCGAAGTGTATTTTCTTGCTTTAAACCAAAAATCTAAAAGAAGCTGGCAGGTCATCAGAAACTCATATAATTATATAAAACTGTCTGCACCAAAAGAAAAAATATATTAAAACTGAAATATTATTTTAAAAACTCCCTTTTTAAAATATTATTTTAAGTAATTTAAGTAAACTTCAATTAATGTATTCTCTCATTCTTCTCTCTCTACTTTTCGGTACGGCACCACAAATCCAACAGGAAATGACATGAAAGAGACCAGATTGTATTACAGGCCTGTTGTCACACGCTGGCCGCATTGTGTGCACTAGTCTACAGTTTCCTGTCCTCTCAGCTCTGCTGATTTTACCTTGAGATCTCTCGGGTCCTCTGCCACTTGCAGAACCAGCGCAGTGGTGGCAATGAGCCAGGGGCTCCCAGTATGCTTTTCTGCTCCCTCCTCCAAAGATGGACACTTGAGTGCCCTCGTGCCATCTTCGCCCTACAAGGCAAATGCCACCACCGCACGTTGTCCTTGGCAGCACAGGGCACACTCTACGGGACAGGCAGTGCGCTGCGGGATCAACACAGAGGAGCCAGCCAGACACTTCCACACAGACTATTACTAGTCCTAACAAGTCAGCTATTTCAATCCCAGATGGATTAGGGTTTCCTGGCTACCGCTGTGAAAGTGCAAAGGACCAACCCTCTCACCCAAGCCAAAGGACACTTTCATAACAGTACATTGCCCGGGGTTGTTTCCTTCTATAATTACATTTAAGAGGAAATGAATGTAAAATCCATGGTTTGACAGGTTGATTTTGAAGCATTTAAAAACAAGTGCTTTTCCTACACTGCATTATAGCATGTAATATTATTTAAAATGCACTTTAATAATTTTCATTTAGTGTACAGAGTTCAAAATAGTATATATCTGTGTCTGTATTTGTTGGTGTCTATTTAATCTACCACATTTATATACCAATCTCATCAAGCACACTCTGAGAACGCTATTCCAACAGTAGAATACAAAAAGGACATTATGGGCCATAATGGGCCGTTGCTGAAATATATTAGAGAAACCAGGTATCCTGATTAAGGTATTCCTGTAGTAAAATAGAAACCCAAGAATACGGTGTGCCATTACTTAAAAGGAGCTGAAAATCAAGGCCACCAAGTCTGTTGTGGAATACCATAATATTTTAGTGCAGCGAAGATGTCAATGAAAGAATTATTCATTAATACAAACAAAATCCCAGATGACTGAAATAAGTTAAGGATTATTTGTAGAACTGACCAAAAGTGAAACATAAGGTAGTAGAAAAGGGGCAGTCCTGTCCAGAGTAGAATCCAACAGGGGAGACGGGCAATGAAGATCCTGAAGTTATGTTATGACGTTGGTAGAAGGAAAGGGGAAAGAGGTAGAGAGGGGGAACAAGGTGAAACATGGGAACAGCTGATGGGACAGGGACAGAAGGTCATGCGTCATTTATGGGTGGATTGGTTGGTGTGGAAAATAATGCTCCTGAACTTCGGTTATTTCAGTTAAATTTATAGCAATGTATACATTTGAAAAACCATAAGCATGATAATAATTAAACAACCCGTCTTTTTGCAAAAAATGTTTCCATACTTACAGTCTATGTACCTATGGATTCTGTGCCTCTCACACACACACACACACACTGTGCAAGACTGTGCCAAGTTCAAGAGTTCAGAGCAATGCAGAGGGTCAGACTGTACTCACATTACATAACATAAGCCGGCCCAAAAATATTACTGCCCACAGCCCAGCTCCCTTTGGTAGGTCCAACTGGAACATAACCTCACTGGTCTGCGAGTGGGCCATAATGTAACAGAAATACAGTATAAGGTTATCTAGTTGAAATACCACTTGTAACACATTCTGTGTAAGTAAAAGCATGCTGCCCAGCTTTTGGAATCTCTGAAGAACTAATGACTCAAGAAGAACCGTGTGATTAAAATCATAGCTGCTTTCTGACAAACTGAATTGATTATATTAATGATCAATTTTATGTACCTGCACGTGGGCGGGGGGTGGGTTATGAATCGCTATGTAACTAAACAAAACAAAAACATAACTAACTGTAAACCTTCTGGGTTGACACATACATGCTTTATACATTATTACAGCAGATCCTGAGCACACACTGAGCAAGTTAGCGGTCAGTGAAAACTTCAAATGTTTACTATTCCATGCACCCCTGTACAAAGGCTGAACCCTGCCAAAAAGACATAAAAGAAAAGAGAAGCTCTACAGATTATGTGGCTGTCATAGTAACCTGTTCGTGTGGCTGGGTTTGCTGGAGTGACTGATTCACTGTGGCTGGGCTCTGTTCCATGGTCATCCGAGTCCAAGGAGCACACTGTCCCCACAACTTTTGTATGTCAAACATGGAACAAAATATTTATGTTGACCTGCACTGTACAGTCCTGTGTTCCAGGTGTTCATACAGCTGCTAGGCCAGGTAGATGATGCAACAGTTTCAGTATATTGCAAAGCTACACTCAGCAAGGCCTTTATCAGTGCACTTCTAATGCAGACAAACCAGGCCACAACTGAAGCTAGGAGTGGTGTTGCATTACACCATTAGGTGTAACTGACATTAAGCCAACTGACTAGGCATTGGGTGGTCCAGGTATTTGCTTTTAAATACAGAAATCAAACAATGTAACAAAAGCAAGTCTTTCTGCATTCCAAGCACACAATGCATTAATGCAATTCTATTATTGTGCACAAGCCATCTTTAGCTCCTCTCATTTGGTCATTTGTTTCGTCATATGACAAACCTTTAGTATTGTTTACTGCATAGCAAGGAAGCACTGGCTTCCAGTTTAAACAGTTCAAAACTATTTGAACTATTTAAACTATCAAAAGCATTTAAACTGATAATTCCGCTAATAATATCTTCCTTCCAACCACCACTGGCTTGTTATTGAATGTCACCCAGTTAGACCTTATGCAACCTTTTCATGCTCCATCTTGTTTTTATTTTTTATTTTTTTACCTCTTGTGGCCAACAAGTGGCGCCCTTCTGCAATCACCCACATTTCCTTTCCAAAATGCTGTGAAGTAAATGTAACTGTTTCTCAACTTAATTTAAATTAATTTAATGTAAGTCATGAAGCATATGTTCATATTTCATACTATTTTGTTCTCATTGCCACCAATGTAGAAACTGTGCTGCCACAGCACTGCACTTATCCAAAGAAGTCCTTCATATAGTTTTGTAAGAAAAGTGCAGAGATTTCACTAGCTCAAAGTTATTCATGAGGTCCTCCAATCAAAGACAGTCTTTTACCCCCCATAGCTCAATCAAATCACAACACAAAGTATATCTGAATAATACACACTTTTGGAAATAATTTCTGAAGCAACAAACAAATGTGGACATTTTATCCATTGACTGGCCGCTACAAGAAGCTGTCCCTGAGTTAAGTGCCACACTCTTGGCTCCTTCAGGCCATGGGCATCAAGACCACAATTTTCTCAATGTCAGAGATGAAAGACTAATCATTGCTTTGAAGCTGTTAGTCAATGGTCCCTTAATTATAAGCATTCCGAATGAGGGCTGATACAAGAAAAACAAGCATCTGCATTACAGTCTCATCCCCTATAGCACCACAGATCACCTCCATTTGATTTTAGAACTTACTGTCTCAGCATCCCAAGGCTAAGGATTCACCCAAATCTATGTTTCAATATCTCACACAAGCTTTCTTATAAGGTACTGAGCTTCACTCGATAGGTTAAATAGGACAATTCCTGCAAAGATGGCCCTTTGTGAGTACAGGAAAGTGAAGATGGGTGTTTCAGCTTCCTTACAAATGCAGATGCATTCTCTCCTCAGGACTGGTGAAGACTGGTGCTCTTGATTGGACAAGGTTACTTCCCTTGTTTTTTGAAGGCACAAATGCAATGGAATCAATGTGAGAAATTAGGCAGAAAAAGAAATTACTTGAGGGAATAAATGTGCCATAAATAAATGTTGCAATCAGCTGCCTGCAGCAGAAAGCTCTAGACCTTGCCAGGCCCTCATTGAGCATCTGCAAACACAAACACCTCACTTGGGAAACTCCATTAATTCCATTAGCACATTCTTAGGTTTGATTTAAATGCACAGATCAGCCCTGCACTGGAACCATGGAGCTAGCTGTCATTCTTGGGCAGTCACCTGGATCAAAACTACATGCATTGACCAGGAAGTGATGCATTTAAGGTGTGGTAGTCAGTGTGGTAGCTGTTAATCAGCCAGAGAGGTGGGCTGCAGTGCAACTTCACCATTCATCTGCCTTCCCTAACTCCTCTAAAGCAAATATCGACTTTAATGCAATGGTTTTGCTTTACAAGTGGCCTATTTTTCTTAATAGTGTGATGTCATTGGCTGGCCCTGGAGAGTCATGGCCCAAAAGATCTTATTAATCCACCAGCTGATAACGCCACACAGCAGGGAACAAAGGGCCACAGATAAAAATCAGTGGGTCATATTCACAAAACCCATCCATTAAAATGTTCACAAATATTCACAAATTAACTAAACAAAAGAATCTCTTTTTGAGTCCTTAACAATATCTTCCTATCAAGCATTCTTCACCATTTCACCTAATTTTATCCCACATCTGACATTTACTCCATTCAGCCGAATAAAATGTTGCCAAATAGCACCAGCTGGTGGACCTTTCAGGAATTTAATTTAAAGTTCAAACAGAATTTTTGTGAGTGCCTCCTGTCTGTACTCATAAAAAAACTTCATGTTAAGTCAGTTGAAATAATCATATCAATTAAGTGAATTCATAACAAAACACTGATAAATTGTTCATTAAACATGAAAAACATATGTGCACATGCATATAAACATACACAGTTGTGTGAAGGGTAGACAAAGGGCATTTTATGAGTAAAAAAGTTTTTATATCACAGTTTTGGTTTAGAATCAAATTACATCTGTTACTGAGATGCACACCAAGTAGAGTAAATAGCATTAACCAATATTCTTACCCTTTGCACATCACAGTTGCTCTATCTCTCAGCCAGCAGTAATTATTGCAGCCAGTAGTTTGTACTTTCTCAGACAAGCTGCAGCCATGGAAGATGTCCCAAACCAGTCAAAAGGCCAGCAATAGGTATACTTCACATTCCCAGTCTCAAAGCAGAAGTGTACTGGCCCAGAATACTTCAAGGAAACTTCTGCAGTTTTTCCCCAAGAAATTATAATTCCTAAAAGTAACAGAAGAGGTTTGGATCCTCAAGGTATCTATGTTCATGAGATACCTATAGTGATCCTTGGACAAAATCTACTAGAGGCTCTATGCCAATTTCCAATTAACCTTTTGAATTTGTGGGATTTAGACACTGCCATTAGGTTACATGCAGATGTTCATTGATAATTCTTAGGACTTATTTCTTACTAATAAGCATATAATATTGTTATAAATGTAAAGTGCTGCTTGAAATGTCACCAATGAATTTGCTGTACTGCAGGTTCATGTCAAGAAGATGCTCTGAATGGCCATTATGTGGAAAGCCCTTTTGTGAAGTAATCAAAGAAATCCATCTGCACCTCATCCATGTCCTAAATCCACTAGCTGGACACATTCATGGATCAGGAGAACACCTGGGTCTGGATTCAGCCAGTTAGAAATACTGGATCAGTGCACCAGCAGTCACAGTGATCATTTTAAAGTTCAAATTCTTAATTTTCATCATTGAATTAAAAAAATACCATAGCCTACAGATACTGTTTTGTCTTGTGATGTTGGTGTACAATTGATTAAACAAGCATGCCTAGGTTCTGATCCTGACAGGAAATAAACTACGTCCTGTCATGGCTTTCAGCATCAATAATAGCAATGAAAGAATGCAGAAGCTGAATCTAATGATTTCCTTAAATTAACAAATAACATCTGTAGGAAGAAATGTAACTTGTATTGCTCAGAGATTAGAGTAAGACGTAGCCTTGTCTAGAACTCTCTTAGCACAGAGCTGGGTCTTAGTAACTGTGAACAGATGAGACTCGTCATGAGATATTGTCCTTGGACTATCCTGCTATACAGCAATGTAGGGCTGGATTAGAATTTGAACTACTGCTGGCGCATTGCTAATATATATTTTTATGAGCACACAGGTCCTTAACTCACTTGTTTCCCTGAGCCTCTTCACCCAGTGAACGTTTTTGTGGTGAAAAGTCAGTGAAATGGCATCTAGGCTACATGTGGTTGAAAAGTGAAAGTTTTCTAACTGACAAGAATGTATCCAGGCTCTATCCACACACACAAAAAAAAACCTGAGCTATACTGGGGTTAGCCTAGTCCGTTTATGTCAAAACGTTTCTCAAACTAAATTTCCACTGGTCTAGACATCTAGATTCCAGCTTCTGCTCACTAAGAACTGTTAAGAAAAGGGGTATTCAAAGCATGTTTTTCCACAGTGCTGTGGCCTGTTTCACATATAAAGTTCCTTTGTTACATTTCATGATGAACAAGTACAATGTATAAAGGATGGTGAAATGTTTACATCTACAGCTGTGGTCTGACATAAGCATGGCCCCTTGGACAGGTCAGAGTTCACAATGTATAATGATCAAGGCAAGGTTATGACTTTGATGGCACATCTGGAGGAGGTGTAGTTGACAGAGACAAGAAGCTTTTCAAAGCATCACACACAAGGTAACAGCAGCAAAGCTACTCCACTTGGAAACGATCTGGCTTTACTTTAAAAAAAAAAAAAATAAGAGTAGAAAAGTTAGAAAAGTACTCTTGACCATTTGTTAGCTTTCTTGTGCACAAATGAATGATGCAAAGACACACAGCTGGTCAAGAAACAGCTGAGTGGTCAATTGTCCAAATAAAAAGGCCTGTAAGTCCTACATGGATCACCTGATATTGATGCAAATACACCCTCATATTAAATCTGACAGTCAGCATTTAACCTCATATCCATTGTTTCATTTCAAATCCAATTTACTGCAGTACTGAGCCAAAACAACAAAAACTGTGTCGCTGTCCCAGTACTTTTGCATTTAACTGTATGTCACTGTATAATATGGGCAACAGAGAAATAATGAAATAATAAGTGCAGTAATGTACCTTTACAATTTTTAAGTAAATGCAGTTTTTCCCTATGACTTGCTCTAATGGCTACTATCTTGGAGAATATAAGGCCCATCTGTCCAATTATGTACCTATTAGGAAAATGTAAGAACGCTTCACAGAAGGTGCTTATATTCATAAGCCCTTGTTGTGAATGTACATTTGACTCTCGTAATCTGATTTGTTGAGAATATGCTCCAAAATTATACTTGTTTGGTCCCTGCCTCTGTATGTTCTTTGTTCCTTCCTGACACATTAAAAATATACTTAAAATATTATTGCAGCTTATTTCGGCAAATATCTAAATAGTGTTCTGTAGACCATGCTGATTGTGACTCAGTAAAACCTTTCACTTAGTATTTTCCATCTTGTGATGTTATCCAAGCTTTCCATGTGTAAACTGACTGGAGGCGTGGGTGATTTGTTTCCCAAATAGCGTGTCCAACAGAGGAAGTGAAATGTCAACATGCACTCAAGCCAGAAGAGAAATCATGGAACAGCAGAAAGTATCAAAATTTGAATGGTCTCTCACAATAGGCTTCAACACACGTATAGTATGCAGATGTGGCCCCTTCCTGTGTTAGACTACTCGGCAAGCCAGATCCCAAATCACAACAGGCCTCCTATGAAGTACACACGGTATAAAATATGAGATGATTACACTATGCAGAAAAGAGCCCATAATGGCAGTATTGCTCAGGTGATCACAGTGCATATATGAATCATTGCGCTTTGAGTCCCGTTACAGTACGAGCTGCAGCCGGCTTACACATGTGAGACGCCGTGAAAGGCTGAATGAGGTGCATACAGGCTGCGAGATTCCTGGGGAACAGAACAATGGCGCTGTCGTGGTCGAGGTGTCCCCCTCATTCACCAGGCTATGCCGTTTCATCAGCATGCTAAGCAGGCCCACTTAAACCTGCAACATTCCTGTCCGAGGGCCACTCACTGGCATAGCTGGGCCTAAAATGATCAATGTATTACAATTAAAGTTGTACTGGCCATGATTGCACAACACAGTCAAAATGGTGCAAATATTTTACAGGATTAAGTGTATGGGGAAATAAGTTTTGACAGTTCAGTTTGCTCACACGTGATTACATTTTTTGAGCCACAGACAAGTCGCCCTGTATAATAGCATGTGCAATATGGAATTAGTGCTTGGAGAGGTTCATCAGGTTTCTGGCAAACAAAAATTCAAAAGGTTTTCCCACCAGCTTTTGCAAGAATTTTGTTTTTGTTAACACTTATTCTATGTGAATACATATACAGCTCAGGCCAAATGTATTTTAGTATTAGGTCACCTGCAGTTTTTTTTTTAAACTTTAGATAGAGAATTCAGTTAATATATGTACATTCATTAAATAACAAACCAAAGTACAAAATTTTTTCCCTTCAATTTCTACCAACAACAACACAAAAAGATTTGTTTTTGTTGGTTTTACATAAAAGTAATCTTTGACACGATTTACTCGAAATAGTCTCCTTTGGCTAATTAGAGGCTGCCCCCTACAGGGAATATCGCAGACAGCATGGAATTTTCAGTCAGAGTAAAATTCTTGAAATCACCTTGACCACATTCAGTCTGCATATGAAATTCTTTAAAAAATACAAAAAACAATGGACGTGCAATATTTATTTGCTGTTCTAAAGACAAATGAAGATTCATACAGCTACAGAATGCAAACACCACAACTATGATTGTTTGTACCATTGCCCTCTGGAATATTTTCTATTCCCAAATTACGCCTGTCAATCATATATATAGCAATGTCATATATATAATATGACAGTATATAAATGTACTGAAATATATTGAAATGAAATAGCCAAGTCAACATAAGAAGCAAACCAATATTTTATCAAACATGTTCATGAGTTACTCCGACAGGAGACGCTAGAACCACCGTTCTCAAAGGAAATTGAGCCATGCCGGCTCATTTCCTAAATGTATTTAGGAATTCCTAGATGCCTAAATGTACGTTACAATTCAGCAAAGGAGAATAAACTACCTTTACTGTGTTTTGGTTCAACGTCATTTAAGTGTATGACTTGCAGGACTACACTGATTTATACACCGAAGCACGCGTTCGGTATGAAGAAGGCTATTCAAAAACAACTGATTGTTGAAGTACGTGTAGGCTAGGCTAAAATATTATCGTTTAATATTTTATATTACTCGGTTTTCCAGTGGAAATGGTAATAATTTTTTATAATTATTATTTTTTATATGAGTTGTTAGAATAGGAATGTCAGCTGCGCCGAAAATCATCAGCTTTACCAATGGGCAATCATGTTTTATGTTGAGGCTATGGATGGCAAATTGGGAACTGAATGGAGAAATGCGTACGATTAGCATAATCTCGACTGGAATGCGTTTCGCAGAATGAAACAATGACAGTTCTATTGTATAGCCTGATGTACCTTGATCAATGCGGATGCCGCCGACTTCAAGTGTGCACAACTTCCAGTTCGCGCCTCGGGGCACCTGTTTTGCAGTAGGCGCCTCTGACACGTTAGCTGTGTTGGATAGGGATGGGTTTAAGTAGGGAGGCGGGGATTCGCCTGCACACCCCAACCCCCTGACTAATCTAGGGTGACTATATTAGAGGCAGAATACAAACGAGCTACACTGTCGCTTGAGATTATCGAGTTAGGAAACAAGTTACTCTGGACATTCCAAAGGGACTTTGATCCAGTCCGTATATTGGTGAAGTACAATATCTTTTCTCGGCAAGATACATTCGGGACATCATCTGCAAACCCAGCCGAATATCTTCTCGAGTTACATTTTCAAAGAAGAGAATACAAAATGCCTCGATCTTTCCTTGTCAAGAAGTATTTCACCAGCAAAAAGCCCAATTACAGTGAACTGGAAAGCCAAGCTGGTAAGTGACTAAAAAGTGACTAAAATGCCTCAACTGTGCGCTAGTTTTAAAACGCAGCGGTTCACGCCACCTGCTTTCAACAAGAGCAGTACTTCACAGAGGCAGGCAGAAGTAGACATTTGAAATTCTTATGTAAAATAAATTTAGATGTTCTAAATTTCATTGTTTTCTTAAAATATTCAGTAAATCGTACAATCTGTTGGTACCGCATTTGAGTGTGTCTGGGATATGTGACTCGCACAAAGCCATATTACTTGCTTCTTATGGGTCCATAGGCGATGCAGCGGAGAGGGAGATAGACATATTTGGCAAAGCCGCGAGTGCATAGTTAACGGTTTATGCAACGCTATTACAGCAGTGGACAATTCTGTTATGAACTGGATAACATTACTTTCGAGCCCGACGCACAAATAATCTACATATGAATGTAGCTTGTTTAACAGCTGGACATCACTTCCAGTGCTTTAGCGACCCTGTGTCAACAAGCGGAGGAAATAGCCCTTAATAGGCCATAGTTGGTGTAACTTGGAGATTCAATTCAGTGCCAAGCACTTCACTAGTGTTTTTAACAAGGTGCACCGATAAAACACCCAAGGGCCAAAGGAAGAATTTGTACATTTTATTGGTGGCACTTAAGACCGAAACCTGAAGGCTTGGGAAATCTGTTTTGTCATCCATTTTTGTTCTTGTGAAAGCTGTGCGGTTGTCTTCAAATAATCTTGGCTTATCATGGCTAAAGCAAGCAAAATATCAATATAGCAAGGCACCAGACTGACACAATGTTTTCTGTGTTGCAGACCCTTTCTCAGCAGTGCCAGAAAGGTACCCATTGGCAGAGCTGCCGACTGGAGAGAATGGGTCCTCGGCTGCCTACTATCCCACTGGTCTGGTGTGGAATGTGGGTATCCTGCCTGCCCTGTACGCCCCAGTGTCCCCCAGCACTCCGTCCCCCCCTGGGCCCCTGGACCTGAGCTCTCAGTCCAGCAGCAGCAGCAGCAGCAGCGAGGAGGACGAGGGGCGCACGTCCGACCCGCCCAGCCCGGAGCCGGCCGACTGCTTCCAGTGTGCGCGCTGCAGGAAGAGCTACAGCAGCCCCGCTGCCCTCTCCCGCCACCAGCTGACCTGCGCGGGGGCGGACGCGAGGGCCTCGCCGGCCGGGCGCTCCGCGTTCCACTGCAAGCACTGTCCCAAGGAGTACAACAGCCTGGGGGCCCTGAAGATGCACATCCGCTCCCACACCCTGCCCTGCGTCTGCACCACATGCGGCAAGGCCTTCTCCAGGCCCTGGCTCCTGCGCGGACACATCCGCACGCACACAGGTCAGTGCCCGCGGCGGCCCTTCGACCCAGACACGCGCTCACATCTCAGTATCGACCTTTTCTATCAGCCAGATACGCAGGGCTGTTTGATTAGTACAACGCTAAGGCTGATAGAACTAGTGGACAAGATCAGAGGGGGGAGCACTGTGGTTTGTTATTCATTGATGACCCTTTTGTGTGGACAGCCTTGTGGAATAATGTTATCTCCCACGTGTTAGACTGCGTGTGGATAACATTGTGGGAGAGGGCACAAAGAACAGTGGGTAGCCTGTAATTAAGCCGCGTCGCTAAATATCCCTTATCACGACTACAACCTTCCTCTTTTTCCTGACTTCAGTGTTTGCACTACTTGTGTAATGTTAGAATGTGATCAATGGTTTGGTTCGCAGTGCAGTTGATTGCGATGGCTACGCAGAAGACTTCTGATTGTTTGAGTGAGTGATTGACCGCTATTTTCCCTGCCTCCCTCTCTTCCTCAGGTGAGCGACCGTTCTCCTGCCCCCACTGCAACCGCGCCTTTGCCGACCGCTCCAACCTGCGGGCCCACCTGCAGACCCACTCGGAGGTGAAGAAGTACCAGTGCGGTGCCTGCTCTCGCACCTTCAGCCGCATGTCCCTGCTGCACAAGCACAGCCTCACCGGCTGCTCCTCCTCCTAGAGCCACCAGCACCTAGAGACTGGGAACCCCCAAATTAGTTTCAACCCAGACCCCCCGCCCCCACCTCACCTCTTTGGTCATACGTGAGTCACCCTTTGCCTGTGGAGACCTCACGCGGGACACCTGAAGAGAAAGAAAGAGAGAGACGTGTGTACGGTGTGTGGCTCGGTATGTGAAAACTGATATCCTCTTTGATGTGTGGATAAGTCCTCAAGTGCCTTATGCTCTGTAATCATGGCCAAAGAAAGGCAAATATTTCCCCTGGTCCAAATGAACTGGATATGTGTGATGTGTGAGGTGCTCGTGACAGCGATATCCATTCAGATTTTATAGGTGGGGCGTTGTGAAAGCTGGTGGGGGCAGGTGTACGTGTAATTTACTCCCAGAGTGCCCCGCGGTGCCGGCTGGCCCGGGACGGTGGCCCGTTGCAGCTGCTTGTGTGTGAGTGTGTGTGTGTGTGCGTGTGCATGTGTGTGTGTGTGTGGGGTGTCTCTCAGCGCAGTCCACACACATCCAGGAATGTATTGAGACAGCTGCCGTGGTGCTGCACTGCAGGGGCTGGGTGCTGACAGGTGCGTTAGCCCTGACCTTTATCGCTCAGCCGACAGGTGACCCCCCCCCCCCCTCCCTTTTTCTTGGAGGCAAACAAAATTGAGCATGGCAACATGGAGACGGCATGGCTCGCCGAATGGCGTGGTGCCTTGGGTGCTCCCGAAAGAGCCTTCTCCAACCTGACCACGTGCTATGGAACTGAAGGGGGGGGGGCACTGTCTTGCTAGCTGGAATCTGTTCCAGCATTTTCTGTGACCACAATTTCCAGCATTTTTCTCTTGGTTGCTTCAGCCAAGTCATTACAATGCACTATAGCAGATTCTAAATGTATTTCTTTTCATATGCAAATATATATCTCAGATCCTCAGAGACCCATGAGAGTTTTTGTCTTTGACAGAAAGGAAGTTTTCTTAAACATTTCCGTACACTTGGTTTAAGTTGGAGTTCTCAAACCAAAGACATTCTTCCAAGCTCAGATGGTCATGTTTTATCATATGTAAATAACTTGTTGCTTGTCTTACAATATGCCATATTTGTTACTTTGACTATGCTCATGATACTGTTCATGCTAAGCCCCAATGCTTGGCTACAGGTCAAAATGGTATGTTCTATATGCCTTTTTATCTTTTTTATAAGTGTAATTTATATAGGGGAAGCATTTTGAAAATGCTGTGCAATCTTTTTTTGACAAACTAGTTTTGGTTTCTGTTTTTTTATCTCCTCACTTTTGTATGGCTGATAGATTAGCATTCAATAAAGATAATTTATGTTTGTAAATTTAAGAAAGTGTCATGTTTCTCTTCTTACCGGGGTGGTGTGAGGCTTGGAGGGTGGCAGTGTTGGGTGGAAGAGGACAGGTGAGTGGGCGAGTGTGTTGAGTGACAGCCGGGACATCTGAGCACACCTGTCAGGTTTCAATACCCGCTGCGCACAGCAGTGACTCACACTGTGCAAACACTGCACCCGGCTCATTGCTAGTGTTTCTACTGAGAGGGGGGGTGGGGGTGGGGGTGGGGGGGGGTGTTAAGGCAGGTGGACTGCTGGAGGAGATCTGCTGCACTGCGCTTGCTGCCCTACAGTAAACTAGCCACCTGAGCCCCCTCACAAGCCTGTGTATCCAGCGAGGCAACCACACTCAGCAGCTCAGTGCCAAATACGCAAAATTTCACCCTGCCGCGCTCCTTCGCCACGGCCGTGCGGTTGAATTGGACTCCTGGCGGAGTTGCCTGACGCCAGACAGTCTTGCTCGGTAACGATGCGTTTCCCCCTGAGTAGGGATTGGGGAGGGAGGGGGGTGTACCTCAAAGGGCAGGCAAAGACTATACCGTTTAACGTGTAATCTAAATTGCAGTTTTCCTGACGCCATTCCCAAAGCACTTTCAGTGGGACCTGGTGTTCAGGTCCCGGGATTGATGTAGAAGGCCAGCCCAGACAATGAGTCAGAGATTGTTGAGTCGGGGACTGAACTTTAGTTGATCCCCCCGGTGTCAGGTTCGGTTGTGGCATAGAAGGGGTGTGTGGGAGGGTGGGTGATGGGGGTGATGTAAGACAGCTCAGAGCGCAGTTTTCTCTAGCCTGAAAATGATATCTTTTTTCTGTTCCATGTCCTTTTTTAGTAATGTGCACTGTGGAAAATGCAGTTAGTTGTAGTGTGCGATGACCATAATTGATGATTGCACAGTCAGGAATGGTTGCTTTTTCCTTGGTCTTGTTTGTCCCACCGAACAGAGTAGCCTGCATGGTTGTGATCTCTGTGGGCTGCTGGAGTTGTATTGTATGTCTGTCACTAATGGCTCAGGAATGTCACATTAGTCAGGCCCCACAAGTGGCATGCCCACAAAACACCAATATTTCAAGGCCTAGTTCCAAAGCCACAAAGCTCTGACCTTAAACATATAAACCATAGCCAAGCTGAGCAGTTTATATTTCATTATCACAGAAAATTGTACCGATTCTCTCATTCTGTCAGTGTAGGGAGGGGGTGGGGGGATGTGCTTATGAGCAAAATGAGAGCACTTTCCGCTGACTTGCCGATTGCATGTTTCAAGAGCAATATTGTGGTCTGTGATTTATCAGGGAACCTGCTATTTATGTCATGGTAAGCCCTGCTCAGTATGCCCTGCAGTCCATTTATGTCTCTGTTTTCTCTATGTGCTTATGTGAGCATGTGAAGCACTCTCCATGCAGAGGGTAGGTATCTGTCACGTCACATGAGGGATCCGAGGTCTCTAATGAATCTCTCTAAGACAGTTCAAGTCCCAGGCAGGAAGCTGGCAGTTTATACTGACCTAGTTTGGAGTGGGGCTAACCTCCTTTTTTCTGCAGGAGCGGCCTTTATTCCAGCCAAGCCTTGGAGCCTAAGCCTGGGACACAGGAAGAGGGCTGTCAGCCTCGTATAAACACAGCTCATCCTGGAGCACTGATAAAGGGCCCGGGGGCAGTTCTCACAGGCCGAGCGCACAGCGAGGGGCCGAGGCGCCGTAGAGTGTGCCCGCACAGAAGGCGGCTTTTCCTCTCTCTGCATCCCCTGCCTCGTCTCAAAGCCATCCTCGCCTACCTCTCCTCACAATAGTCCTCTTCGCCTTGGTCTTCTCCTCGCAGTCTTCCTCGTGTTCCTCCTCTCACCGCTGACCGCCTCATCTCCCTCCCGTCTTTGACGTCTTACTGCGTTCTCTTCCTCAGCGTAGACATCCTCATCTTCCTCTCCTAAAAGAAAGATTTAAGGACACGAGGGCTGGCAAACCCCACACGATCCACAAAACAATGTTATGTTCCCACAAACAATGAGCATGGATAATGCCTGAAGCGTCCCGGAGAAGCCAAGAGAAAAATGAGGAAAAGCACAGAGGGACGGTGACGTACTCGCAGGTCAAAGTGTTTGTGTTCGTTCACCATATGTTGCAACTGATCAATGACATGTGTTGTTCGCTCCTAGCCAAGGGAAAAAAGTGTGTCAGGAAGATCCCTCCCACGCTCTCTCTCTCTGTCTCAAGCGTCAGGCGCACGGGCAGCCATTTACTCACTCGCTTCTCCGGACAAATAAAGCTAACATATCCAGAGACAGGAAGCGGCCCCAGCGAGGGGCTCAGACTGCATCCTGCCCCCGCAGTCTCACCGGCCCTTCCTACACCGGGCAGGGCCCTTATCGCTGCCCGGAGAGGCCCAGCAGCCCTCTCCTCCAATCCCAGCCCTCTTCCTATCCTTCCCTTAGCCGAGAGGGCTCACGTGAAGAAGAGGCTGAACTGGGAGAAGGGCGTTACAGGGCATTACTCTTTACATCAGGCGTGTCAGTATGTATGAGGTGTTTTCTGTCATGCATATTCTATTCTGTTTCTGTCCAATGCTGATTTCTATTCTGCTCTGTCTCCTGGCCTTCTCTCAGCAGGATTTCTGAGCTGCTCCAAACCGTGACATCATCTCCTAGCCTCGTGTGCAGTGAGGGCAAACTGGAGTAAACTAGACTCGGATAGCGCTGGCATGCCGCAGGCTATGTGTCAAACTATGAAACACTAACAAGGGCTGAGATTGAGCAGACCAGAGTGCCACACCATGAAAGGAGGGACAGAGGGAGAGAGCAGTAGAGAAAGAGACGTGAGAAAGAGAAAGGAAGAGATCTTGTATAAAGAGGAAGCTAGGGACAGGGACAGAGAGCTCTGTGAAAACCAGACCTGGCTGTGAGAGAGAGAGAGAGGAGCAGGAGGGAGGCACCTTCTTGTTGTTGGCTTCATTTGCCTTAGAACGGGTGTTTCTTTTTGTTGCACCTGGTGAGAAAAAATAAAAAAAGATCACCTGCAGTCACACACTTTGAGAATGCGCTGGAGGTATTTGCCCTGAGGAGGCGCTGGCTGGGCTCAGAGATGCAAGGTGCACTTTTGTTCTCCTGTCAGGACTTGCAGGAGCCTGGAGGACTTTGAGGAGGAGCATTTAGAGGTCTATTGTTCTGACGCATTCCGCTTGGCAAGGGACAAGGAGAGAGGGGCGGCAGCGTCGTTGAATTGGGAGCCTACCAAGCATGTGCAGAGAGAGCACAGATTGACTTCCCACTCCCCCCCCTCCCCCCAGGACCCCACGGGTTCACACATGCACCTGCCTGAAATCCACACCCGGAGGCTTATGCTTATCTCCCCATCGGCTGGGTTTACAGCATCTCCACATGTGCTGCAGAGACAGTGTCCCCTTTCAGACCAGTGCCTGTCTGTGCTTTACCTTGCTCTTCCGCTTGTTTTCTAGAAAGTAAGACTGGAACTGAAAAACTCTGTAAAGTTACAAACAACATATAAAACACACACTCAAACACACACACACACACACACACTTCCACATCATTGCAACCATATTGGTATACAGGCAATTTTAAAATTCTGCAACTTTGCGAAAAAAGACTCCCTGGTGGAGTGCTGAAGTTGTATCCTGGAGCATGATTATTTACCACCATTTTTCAGTTGAAGTCTCATAACACACAAAAAAGTACAAAATGAAAGTCAACCTGAATGATGGAGTCTACTATGCAAATAAATAATGTCACAAACTTTTTGAGTGTGTGCTAATCAAGATGGATCACTTGCATGGGGATAAGAAATAGACCACCAGCAACAGGGTTAATCTGCATGTCGGAGCGACTGTTCGGGGAAAAACAGGTCCCTGCACAGAAGGTGGGAGACAGGTGTTAGAGACAGGAGGTGCCTTCTGGCCTCAGGGTGTGGTCAGGTGGGGACACACCTGCCCCTACTTGCATCAGAGACTCCAGTTACATAGGAGGGCTGGAGGGGACCTGTAGTACTCACACAGATGCACACATTCTGCACACATATGGTCACACATTTGATCAGCATTGAAACCCACATGCAATCACACCCACACACAGGCACACAGACTCACGTATCATGTCATTCTCTCTCTCTCTCTCTCTCACACACACATACACCCGCACTCACATGCACACACAAAATATGTACACAATACTCATATGTATTCTCATTCTTTCATGCACACACATATGCAGACACATATATTATGCTCTCTCTCTCTGTCTCTCTCTCTCTCTTATTCACACACACACACACGGGGGGGGGGGGGGGGGGCGATGGCCTGGAAATGACTGAGCGATCTGGCGGGCCTGCCAGCTTGGCTCAAGTCCCCAGCAGCATGCCTGCAGCTGTCACACTGAAACTCTAACTGCTCCACCTGAGTGAAGCCCACACAGGGGTGGCTGTCTGCCCAGGAAGCCAAAACAACAGGCAGATTAAAGAAGAGGACCCCCCACCCCTGACCCCATCAGCACCCCCCTCCCCTGCACCACCGCAGGCCGTCCCGTGGCTGTGGGGCAAAGGGGCACACCCCATCTTCAGCTTCAGTTTTCCAGCAGTTTAATGACTATACTCCAGGATCCCGAAATACTTTTTAAAAACCAAGTGAATGACCTCATCAAAGGATCAGATCAGTGAAGAAAACCCAGCACAGGCCTACGCGATCCTCCCCAAAACTGTGCAGGAGCCATATGCACACAAGTCAACAAATGTGTATGTTCACAGGCTGGCTTTGCTTGCCTCTGTCATCTGCCATTCTATTTCCACTCTCTGATTATCTTTCCCCAGCCCTCTCCCAGTATTCTTTGCTTCATCATACCTTTGTGCTCACGTTTCCAGCTCTGCTGCCCATAAAGCCACTGGCAATGCAAGGAGAGGAGTTGTTGTCAAGCCAAAGAACTTGAACAAAGAGCATGGTGGAGGAAAATGACTAAAGGCACATAACAGCCTGGAGTAGATGCCAGCCACACTAAGACATTTCCCCCCACCCACACACCCAGCACACACACACATACACACACACGCACACACACACACACACACACACACACACACACATACACAAACGCACACACACACACTCATACACACACGTTGAAGTCATTACTCTGCAGCTTGTTTTTTTTATTCAACCCCAAAGAAAACAGCCCCCTGAGGAGAGCGCTGAGAGAATTCCCACACGACCGGGCCAGCAGAGTGGAGCTGCGACCGACCCCCACCGCTTCACAAAGCCTTTCCAGATGTTCCCACATCCGTCCCGCTGCAGCACGCTGCCACCGGTGACACACACACAAATACAAACAAATACACACTAACAAACACAATCACACAGGCATATATACACACGTCCATACACACACGCACACAAGCACATACACACAAATACAAACAAATACACACAAACACAAACACACAGGCATACACACGTCCATACACAGACACGCAAGCACGTGTACGTGCACGCACACACACACACACACAAATACAAACAGATATACACAAACACACAGACATAGATACACACGTCCATACACACACGCATATACAAACATCAGCCTGTACATGCAGTATACTGTACAGTGCTGATGCAGTCTTAGCCCAAACTGCTTAAGCATGAGACCATTTTTGCTGCTATGATGTCACTGAGACAGGGGATCAAGTGAGCAGGAGCTCAGAGAAAGCCAAAGAGCTCTCCTTTAGGATCAATTCTGAGAGCATTAAAAAGTGAATGATGTTTTGTTGAAATACAACCTATGTACCTGGTGCCAGATATGTACTGTAAGTATGAAGGCTGGAGAATAACACTTGTTTGGTAACATCAACATTTATATTTAATTTATATTATCGTAAATTGCAGTATCACTACAAAATTTATTTTGGAATTACTTTGCTGACAAATCGTACATATTTTTTGCTTAAAAGAGCATACTGGCTTGCTAAACTTAACAGGAATCACCTTTGCGTATACACATTGATGTAGCATCATTCTGTTATCTGTTACCACATACTGAAGTCAACAATAGCTCTTGGACTCGTGGAGTCAAACCTTTGCCACCATCATCATTGTAACTTTGCTCTTTGGTAAATCTTGCTGGCTGATAGTTTGGTGATGGAAATGATAATGCAGACTTATGGGAAATCAACATTGCTGCAGACAACAGACATCAGAAAATGTCTATCCAGGCTTATTGGATGAGTGCGTCAGGTGTGTCTGTCACATGTTAACACTCAAAGTAGAGTGGGACAAATTTGGGCTAATATGCACAACTGTGCACAAAACACATACACACACACACACACACAAAGAGTCAGCTACAACAGAGGAAAAATCTGAGAGGAAGACATTGCTTCACCTCACTCCTTCCCACTCTCCACCTTTTCTCTCTCTCTTTACTCACACACTCACACATAATGAGCACAGGAAGCTGTAAACATCAGTTAACAACTGTGCAGACCAAATGGGACATGACAGCGACAGGATTTCACATGGCCGAGTGTGAGGTGTTCAGCGTAACACTGGAAACAATGAGAAGACTCAATAGACCATGGAGGCCAAACATACGGCACAGATTTCTGCAGAAAAAGAGAGGAAGCCATTAGATCGAATTCAGCCCGTTTCTCGTCCGTATTGTGTACTTTCCACTGGGGCACTGCCCAAGTCCAACAGTTTTATGCCTGGTCCCTTTAAAAAGGAAACGTTACAAAGGTTTCAGAAAGGTTTTGTGTGAAAAAGGCAATGTATTAATATTCACAAGGTACGTATACAAATCCAAACATCTTATGAAGTCTTCAGCAAAAATAGGACATGAAAACTGGAGTATCAGGACCTCTGTGCTTTGACCACCTTACACCAACTTCACTTTAGTTTGTATCTTTAACAGCGATGTGATGAAAGTCTATCACGCCTTAGCCACAACGGGCACTCTATTAAAAGCCTGGTTTTCACCGGGATGCTAAATGAGCAGTAATACGCTTGATTGCCTAGACAATGACACCTGAGATCAAAGTGGGGGTTTTTGTGTGATGGCAGGGGGCAGAAGAGGTGGGGCCAAACACCAATAAAGCAGTGATTGACCGCCCCTTTGCCCCAGCATGTCTCCTCATCATCCCTATTCACAGTCGGGAAAGGCCTGTGGGAATATTGTGAGAATTGTGGGAGCATTGTAGGAGTGTTGTATGACTAGTAGGAGTGTTATAGGGGGATGTATGACTGTTGTAGGAGCATTGTAGGGAGGTTGTATGACTTGTAGGAGCGCCGAAGGGATGTATGACTGTTGTAGGGGGTTTGTTGGTGGACACAGCATGGTTGAGCCTCACTCACATTGACCCAACCCACAGTTCTTGCCTTAACAGCAATCATAGTAATAGTAATTGTTACGGCATGTTGCAGGTCGAGGTAATCAGAGGCACTGCAGAACTCAGTACTGACAGAGACTAGGGATGCCTAGTCCAATATCAGTGTGTATTCCCAGATCCCTAAAGCTCCTCTGGGTGCTGGAATGCTGTGTATGAGGAACTGTCTTTGTCTGAGGCAGCAGCTTAGTGTAAAGGCTAGGAAACTCAACTGGGCATGCGGGCTTGAGTCCCAGCTGGGGTGCTGCCATTGTACCTTTAAGTGAGGCACTTAACCTGAATTGCTTCAGTAAAATATGCAGCTGCCTAAATAGATTGTATGTAAAAATGTCATCTGGGTAATCGCTCTGGATAAGAGCGTTTTCTAAATGCCGAAATGCAACGTAATTATACGATCAGCCTGCAGTGTGATGTCACCATGATCAATTGAACTTTGTTCTGGATTGACTGATCAGGGCCAATGAAGGCTCAGCTGAAAGCACTCAGGAGGGTGTCAAAGGTGAGGTAAGATGTTTTGGGGGGGGGGGTGCTCAGGAAGGACACTGTGGGGGATGTTGGCTGACTGCCTGCCACAGTGCAGAGAGAGAGAGGAAGAGAGAGAGAGGGAGAGCAACAGAAGAGCAGGACAGCTTTTAGCCTGACCCGTATTTCCAGAGTCCCCCCTAAAGAGAAAATCCTTCCAACCGCCTGTACCATCTCCGATGCTCCACGCGCACCTTTTCTGTGGGCCTCTTCCTCTTCCGCAGTCTGCTTTTGATTCCCTGTAAGCCTGCTCCCTAAGGCATCCTCCCCCTCTCCATAGCACCTCCTCCATCCAGCCCCCCCATTCCTGCAGATCACCCACAAGCCCTCATTAACCTCCTGGCATGGGGTGGATGGCGATCAAAGCACGGGGCTCACCGCAGACTCTGCGCGCAGACCTGCTGTGGGGGTCTGGAGCCGGAGAGGCTCACCTCCCAGCGAGAGCCCAGACAGACATGGCCTTGGTTGGGCCCAGCTGGGCCTGCGCACGGCCGGGCCTGGATCCTCCCTCCCTCCCTCCCTCCCTCCCTCCTTCCCTCCCCCACCCCTCTCCAGCCCTGCTCCCTCTCCCTCATTCCTCACATCGCATTCCTTCCTAAGTGTGTCGACTCACAGCGTATTGTCACTGCTGGCCCATTTGTGTAAGGGCTTGAAAAATACAAGTGCTTTATTGGCATGGCATACGAATGGAGCACGTTGCCAAAGCGTAAATATTAAGAAAATGCCTAAAAAACATGGAGTCACATAGTCAATTCTGAATGCGCAAGAATATCAATATTTACAATATAACCTCTTTTCCTTCCTCCTCTCCTCAAAAGGAACTTAGAGTGACTGTATAAAAAAAGCAATCCTGTAAACATGTTTGATTGTATGCACTGAGACTTACAATTAGTTGTGACAGGTCACTTGACTTGATCTGATAACATCTGTCCAGAGTTCCATTTGAAAAAACGTTCTTTTTCAAAACATAGAATTGAATGTGCATTTTCACATCTGTAAGCCTTCAGTAAAAAGAAGAGTGGGGCAAGTAAATATCACGATGAAGCTTAAAGAGTGAAGATACCGGTCATAACTACTACCAGAGTTAAGACATCCATTTTCATTAGGCAACCATTATATGGATGTTTCATCTCACAGAATGCAAATAGCAAAGTTAATCAATACATGCCTCATCTAGAAAGGCAAAGCAATGTGCAGATAATGTAAGAGCCATTAGTAACCCTCAGAATACTTATGGTTTTGAAAGAATTTATTTTTATTGCTGACCGGAGAAGGTGCGCAGCGTAAATTATCACAGGCAAATCTTCATCAACTTTTTGTCCCACAAAAAAGACTGATATACTAGGAACTTTCACTCATACTAAATGTAATGACTCCATCCAAAAGTTCCAACAGGCAAATCTCTGATACTCTGTGAACCTGGTAGTGGTAGTGTGGGGAGGGGGGGGTGTCAGAAGGTGATTGACAGCACAGTCAGGGCCAGAGCAGGAACACCACGCCTTTGGAGGGTGCCGGGGGTGGGGGTGGGGGTTAGGGGGTGGAACTGAAAAAGCTGTCGACCAAAAAGCAAGTGCAGCAGAAGGAGGTGGGAGCTAAAGTGGAGGGAAGGCACCTTGCAACAGCTGGTCTCAATTATCTGAGCAGGGGGCAGGGGGTGTGCAGGGGCACGGGGGCACGGGGGGAGGCAGAGACCACTGGCGCCAGGAGGGGGGCAACAGGTCAGGGAGGATGAAGATTATCAAAATACAAGCAGGCAGTTGGCCCCTTCGGTCGGTGCATAGTGTGTGTGTGTGCGTGTATGGGGTTGGGGGGGGGTTTGGGTATTCCTTGCCTGGCTCGGTGAATCAATGCCACAGGATGTTGAGCTGAGGTGGGGGGGGGGATGGCGTTTTGCTTCCTCTTCCTGACAGATAACCCCTTCCTGTCCAAAAACAAACCCCATTCCACTCTGAACGCCACAGAAAGGAAACCCAGTGTGGTACTTCACCCTGGCCAAGGCCTGTGAAGTAGAAGTGCCAGGAATGACTCGCAGAGATTCAGGGATTTCAAGAACAGGCACTAACGAAGAAAGAAACCACCTTTACGACACAGTCATGTGCTGCCAGCAGCAGGAACGTCTCTTACATTAACGTCTACTTGTTTCATTGGATCTGCAGCTGCAGCATTTCACAAAACAGTTATGGGACAGTCCGTGAAATTTGATCTCCATGTGAAGCAACTGCCACTATATCGACTGCAATTATTTTATCACTGATCAAATGTGGACTTTGATATATTTAACATGTTGCCCGTACTTACAGAAACAGTTAGCCATAGGTTTCTCCTCACAAACTCAACAAAAATATTCTCAATTTGCATAAAGGAACAATAATTCAAAATACAATACTTGCATTTTTACAATAAAAAAAACATATAGGCAGGCAGAAAGAAGTTTTCCCCCCTTGTAGGGTAAATAAATGTATGACATAAATTTAGCCATTTAGAAAATGCATTGCTCTAACAACACAAGAGAATTCTCTGTAGGCACATTCTAATAGTCTTCAAAGGATCCTCAAAGAAAAATAAGAAATAGCTTTATGAAAACAAATGACAAAATAATGGTTAATGGGGCACTTGAACTGACTTATATCAATTAAATAATAAACTTCATGAAAAGTATTTAAAGGTGGGAATGTCTTACAGCTGGTCTTGAATTTACTCAGGATTTTGACCAATGTACTTTTATCTTGACAACCGACTTTTGAAAGGCCATAAGCAACATTTGTCCGGAAGTGTGTTGGTACATTAAAGCAATCACAAACTGCTGTGTGATTTTCAAGGAAAATACCACACAGTAAATAATACATGTTTCACAAGACTAATCTACAACAGAAGTTCTGGAATCACTTAGAAGGGAAATTTGTGGGAGGTGCAGCAGAAAGATGGAAAACTCCAGACGCAGCAAAAGAGGGGAGGAAAATGCAGGGAGAAAGTCTGATACTGTCCTCTAGTGGAAAAAAGAATCTCTACATTTCACACAGACAAACAGTACTCAAAGATTCCTATATCACTAAAGCAATGAATTAACAGCTTATTTTCTCATATTAGTTACCAAATGAGCAGAGAG